>NC_044039.1:104676861-104979014 GCF_901765095.1 Microcaecilia unicolor
GCTGTGAAGGTGGGGACTGCCTAACTTTTATGATTTGTTATAAGCACCCTTCCCCTTTATCCTACCAAGAGTCAAACCTAATTCTTCTGTGTAAAACTGCAGACATTATTAATACTGCAAATTCTGAAAGTTTTATTATTCTTTACTCAAAATTTAAGTTTTGGGTTTTTTTTTTAATATTTTTTAAGCAGTTTTTCCCTGGGCAGTTTTAAATTTAATGGCTATGATCAGAGTCCATTTTGGAGACTGAGAGGTGACAGGATAATTTATCATCATCATCTTTGCCTTGGAAAACATTTTCATTCAGTAGGACCTGTTTCTAACTCAGGCAATCTAAAATAAGAAAAATATATAGGGGACGAAAAAGAGATGTGCTGAAAAATCTTTAGGATGTTGATCATAAATCTTTGCTGATTGTTTTATTTCTGATGATATGTTTTATGATGTAACATCTATACTGTGCTATTTTATTAAGTAAGTAAATTTGTTCCCTGCTTAGGATGCTGTGATAATATGGGCTACAAGTAAATTTTATTATTATTATTTTCTGAAGATTTTATCACTATTTTATCTTTTGGATGACACTCTTGCTTTCTGATAAGACATCTGAGAGTTAGAGGAAATAGGTCATTATTTTCCAGTCTGTTCGAAACCTTTCTTGAGGACTCCATAGTCAGTTTTTCAGGATTCAGGATATCCACAATGAATATGCATGCAATAAAATTGCTTGTCTTGGAAATTCATATATGCAGATTATTCTCAAGCATATTCTTTGAATATTTATCATTCTGTTTGTTCATTGGATATTTATTCAGAGAATAGGGTTCAAATATTCATTTATGCAGATGACATCACATTATTATTTCTAAATGTACATATAGCATTGAGCCGGGGGAGTTCAACCACGGTGTATTCTAAACCTACAGACCGCAACGCTTTACTCACTTTTAATAGTATGCATCTGGCTCACACAAAAAAAAAAGGTCTACCAGCCTCACAATTCTTGAGATTTAGGGGCATCTGTGATTCTACTGCTACATATAAATGGAAGATCTTATTAAAAATATATATTAATAGAGGTTATCCATGGAAGATAGTAAAAAATGCATATAAGCGTGCTTTGTTTAATAACAGAGACTTATTGCTTCAAGCCAATAATCAGAAGGATGATACTGAAGAACTAGTTTGTATTTTAAAATACACTGATTTTTCTCCTAAGGTGGCTAAAGATATTAAATGCCACTGGGGAGTGATGGGTGCTCATGACATATTTCATCAGGTTCCATGCATGGTATCATTTGCACGGAATAAGAATTTGGCAGATATCTATTTCAAATGTGTGGTCCATACGAGATAAGAGTGTGGAATGCTGTTAGTCAGTTTGCTCACTTGTGCTTGACCTGTACTGCTCGGCTTGATGTGATTTATATTTGCCAACTTTGTGACTGCTACAATTAGTGTACTGTGTATGTTAAGGGCTTTTCTTGAAGGCTAGTTTGCCGAAACACAGCCGTATCAAGTCCTTTGATGGTACACATAGAGCACGTTGGAATAAAGCATAATTTTTCTATTATCACTCAGCTTTGATTTCCTCGCTTTTTCTTTCCTCATTCTTTTTTGTTGGTGTTTGTGTTCATGAGGACTGGACTTTTTCCTTTTTTTGCTTTTTTGTGACAAAGGTAGATCTACATAAGTATTGCCATACTGGGAAAGACCAAAGGTCAATCAAGCCCAGCATCCCGTTTCCAACCGTGGCCAATCCTGTACCTGGCAAGATCCCAAAAAAGTAGAAAACATTTTATACTGCTTATCCCAGAAATAGTGGATTTTCCCCCCAAGTCCATTTAATAATGGTTTATGGACTTTTCCTTTAGGAAGCCGTCCAAACCTTTTTTAAACGCCGCCAAGCTAACCGCCTTTACCACATTCTCTGGCAACGAATTCCAGAGTTTAATTACACATTGAGTGAAGAAAAAGTTTCTCCGATTCGTTTTAAATTTACTACATTGTAGGTTCATCGCATGCCCCATAGTCCTAGTATTTTTGGAAAGCGTAAACAGATGCTTCACATCTACCCGTTCAACTCCACTCATTATTTTATAGACCGCTATCATATCTCCCCTCAGCTGCCTTTTCTCCAAGCTGAAGAGCCCTAGCCACTTTAGCCTTTCCTCATAGGGAAGTCGTCCCATCCCCTTTTATCATATTTGTCGCCCTTCTCTGCACCTTTTCTAATTCCAGTATATCTTTTTTGAGATGCGGCGACCAGAATTGAACACAATATTCGAGGTGTGTTCGCACCATGGAGCAATACAAAGGCATGATAACATCCTCATTTTTGTTTTCCATTCCTTTCCTAATAATACCTAATATTCTATTTGCATTCATAGCCACAGCAGCACACTGAGCAGAAGGTTTCAATGTATCATCAAAGACGACACCTAGATCCCTTTCTTGGTCCGTGACTCCTAATGTGGAACCTTGCATGACGTAGCTATAATTCGGGTTCCTCTTTCCCACATGCATCACTTTGCACTTGCTCACATTAAACATCATCTGCCATTTAGACGCCCAGTCTTGTAAGGTCCTCTTGTAATTTTTCACAATCCTCCCGCAATTTAACGACTTTGAATAACTTTGTGTCATCAGCATATTTAATTACCTCACTAGTTACTCCCATCTCTAGATCATTTATAAATATGTTAAAAAGCTGCGGTCCCAGCACAGACCCCTGGGGAACCCCATTAACTACCCTTCTCCATTGAGAATACTGACCATTTAATCCTACTCTCTGTTTTCTATCTTTTAACCAGTTTTTAATCCACAATAGAACACTACCTCCTATCCCATGACTCTCCAATTTCCTCTGGAGCCTTTCATGAGGTACTTTGTCAAACGCCTTATGGAAATCCAGATACACAATATCAACCGGCTCATCTTTATCCACAAGTTTGTTTACCCCTTCAAAGAAATGTAGTAGATTGGTGAGGCAAGATTTCCCTTCATTAAATCCATGTTGACTTTGTCTCATTAATCCATGCTTTTGAATATGCTCTGTAATTTTGTTCTTAATAATAGTCTCTACCATTTTGCCCGGCACCGACGTCAGACTCATCGGTGTATAATTTCCCGGATCTCCTCTGGAACCTTTTTAAAAAATCGGCGTTACATTGGCCACCCTCCAATCTTCCGGCACCATGCTGGATTTAGTAAAATTACATATTACTAACAATAGCTCCGCAAGCTCATTTAATCTCTTCGCTACGGCTTTGTCTTCCCTGATTGCCCCTTTTACTCCTCGGTCATCTGGTGGTCCAACCGATTCTTTTGCCGGCTTCCTGCTTTTAATAAAAAAAAATTTTATTATGTGTTTTTGCCTCCAACGCAATATTTTTTTCGAATTCCCTCTTAGCCTTCCTTTTCAGCACTTTGCATTTGACTTTTTTTTTTTTTAATTTGTTGCATTTATATCCCACATTTTCCCACCTCTTTGCAGGCTCAATGTGGCTTACTTACGGCATTAACTGGTTTCGGTGTGAACAAATACCAGGTGTGAACAATATCAAGGTGATATTATGGTAGAATGAGGTACATGTGCATAGGCGCCCGGAATAAGAGGCTTGGGGAGGCTAAGCCTCCGCAGCCCAACTGCTGCCCCCACCCCGCAAGCTGCAGGCTTCCCGCTCCCCAGCCAGGTAGCAATGCCAATCATCTCCTGTCTGCCCTCAGCTGCCCGCATAGCTCCCCCATCGTATTTCCTGTTTCCGCGAGGGCAGAACCATGAGTCCGGGCCTGGTCGCTGTGTTGCGTGGGAGGGCGCGAGCCGTTGAGGAAAGGTTCTATCCGGTTGAAAATCGTCGCGAGACATGGAAGGAAGGTTCCATCCGGTTCAAGGTGCACCAGACGCAGCCGAGAGAGAAGATGAAAGGTCGGCTCGGAGACAGAGACGAGACGCGGCCAAGGGGTGGGGGAGCGATGCAGAGCCGAGACGACAGATGGGACAGAGAGAAGATGATGATGCAGGGCAACAGGGGCTTCAGGATGGATCAGCAAAACCATACTCCAAGGAAGTAGCACCAGCAACACCAACAACACCAGGAGCAGGAGGAGATGGAGCCTCACTCCCCTTCCAATGGGCAGCAGACCTCTATTGAGAGCGTCAATGAAGGTCTCACCATTGATCTGACAAACTTTTGAAAACCAGGAGAGAAGACCTATACACAACACAGCCGCCTCTTTGTAAGAAATCTGCCCTCATACATCAATGAGGAGGAGCTACGCAAAATGTTTGAGAAATATGGCAAGCCAGGAGAAGTCTTCATCCATAAGGATAAGGGGTTTGGATTCATCAGGCTGGAAACTCGCACGCTGGCTGAGATTGCAAAGGCTGAACTTGATAACCTGCCTATACGTGGGAAGCAGCTACGTGTGCGCTTTGCCTGCCATAGTGCTGCCCTCACCATTGTATCCAATGAGCTTCTAGAGGAAGCCTTCTCGATGTTTGGCCAAGTGGAGAGAGCTGTGGTGATTGTGGATGACAGAGGAAGGACCACTGGGAAAGGCATTATCTAGTTTTCTGGGAGACCTGCTGCCAGGAAGGCATTGGACAGAAGTGCTGATGGGTCCTTATTATTAACTACGTTTCCATGCCCTGTGACTGTGGAACCCATAGAGCAGTATAATAATGAAGAGGGGCTACCTGAGAAACTTGTTCCTAAAAACCAAATGTACCACAAGTAAGTTGTAAGCAGATTAAGGGGCGTTTGGTCTGATCGGCTTTAAGTTCTTAAAACTGCACATGGAGGAAGAAAATAGGCAGAAGCTGGATCCACTGGACAGTCAAGTCTGCGGAGGACCAGCTTTTACTTACGGATGTAGGGCAAAAAATGAAAAAGAAAGGCGGAAATTAAAGAAATAAATGGAAAGGAAGCCCTGAAAACGGAGTTAAGAGGACAGATAGCAGCAGAATCGGATACTGGGCCAGCATGATCAGAAAAACAAAGTCACCAGACAACAAAGGTAGAAAAGATTATTTTATTTTCATTATAGTGTTTGGAATATGTCCACTTTTAGAATTAGGTGCTCAACATTAAAAGTTTATATTTATTTACTTATTTATGGCATTTTATCCCACATTAAACATGAATTAGGGTATTTTGTGCCTCTACACGTATCATGATATTGTGATCCCTTGTTTCATATTGTTGATGGTCTGCATTTTCCGTATGGGTGGTATATTGGTATATTAGGTTCTGCCCAGTGTAATATTTATGGTATAGTAAGGTTCTGAGTGTGTTTTTGCACAAAGTTGTGCATAGTGTTTTGCAGTTGAGCGATTGTGGTTAGTATATGCTTTGAGCAACCACTTTATTTTTTTACATATGATACATATCTAATATCTAAATTTAATAAAAGGTATTGTGACTTACTTTTATTTATTTTTTCTGTGTGTTATCAGACAATTATGGATTTAAGCTCCACCTCCAACCCCGCCCCCTTTAGCCTCCCCAAACAGTTGGGCCACCGATCGCCTATGTACATGTGTGGTAAAGACAATTGGGGAGAACTTAAAAAAAAAAAAAAGGGACAGGAAGAGTTAGGATATGTCCATTACGGTCTTTGGTTACGTTGTGTCGCAAATGTCCAGGTTTTTTATGTTGTGTCGGTGGGGTATGCCCTTCTGAACAGATCTGTTTTTAATGTTTTCCTGAAGTTCAAGTGGTCAAGTGTAGTTTTTACTGCTTTTGGTAGTGCATTCCACAGTTGTGCGCTCAGGTAGGAAAAGCTGGATGCATAAGTGGTTTTGTATTTGAGTCCTTTGCTGCTTGGGTAGTAGAGGTTTAGGTATGATCGTGCTGATTTTATGGTGTTTCTGAGTGGCAGGTCAATGAGATCTGTCATGCATCCCGGTGCCTCGCCGTAAATGATATTATGAACTGTTGTGCAGATTTTGAAAGTGATACATTCCTTAATCGGAAGCCAGTGCATTTTTTCTCGAAGTGGTTTGGCGCTGTTAAAACGCGTTTTTCCAAATATAAGCCTTGCTGCTGTGTTTTGGGTGATCTGAAGTTTCTTTATAATTTGTTCTTTGCATCCTGCATAGATTCCTTTACAGTAGTCTGCATGGCTTAGTACCATTGACTGTACCAGGTTGCGAAATATTTCCCTCGGGAAGAATGGTTTCACACATTTTAGTTACCACATTGAGAGAAACATTTTCTTTATGGTGACTTTAGCTTGGGTCTCTAGTGAGAGGTTTCAGTCATTTGTTACTCTGAGAATTTTCAGGCTGTCTGAGATAGGGAAGGTGTAGCCTGGGGTGTTAATGTTTGTGGGTTTGTATGTGTTGTATTGGGATGAGATGATGAGACAATGTGTTTTTTCTGTATTGCGTTTTAGTTGGAATGCATTTGCCCATGAGTTCATGATGATTAAGCTGAGCTTGATTTTATTGGTGATTTCTGCTAAATCATATTTGTAGGAGATGTATAGTGTAACGTCATCAGCATAAATAAATGGATTAAGGCCTTGGGTGGATAAGGCATTGGCTAGTGGGACCATCATGACATTCTTTATGCTGTTTCTTATTATTTTCAGTCGGGTCCTTCTTCCGTTTTCTGAAGGATTTTCTTTTAGCTCTAATAGCTTTCTTCACCTCACTTTTTAACCACGCTGGCTGTCGTTTGGTCTTCCGTCCTCCTTTTTTAATACACTGAATATATTTGGCCTGGGCTTCCAGGATGGTGTTTTTGAACAACATCCATGCCTGATGTAAATTTTTGACCCTCACAGCCGCTCCTCTAAGTTTTTTTTTTCACAGTTCTTCTCATTTTATCATAGTCTCCTTTTTTAAAGTTAAATGCTAACGTATTTGATTTCCTATGTATACTTACTTCAAAGCTAATATCAAATCCGATCATATTGTGATCACTATTATCAAGTGGCTCCCGCACCAGATCATGCGCTCCACTAAGGACTAGGTCTAGAATTTTTCCTTCTCTCGTTGTCTCCTGTACCAGCTGCTCCATAAAGCTGTCCTTGATTTCATCAAGGAATTTTACTTCCCTAGCGTGCCCCGATGTTACATTTACCCAGTCAATATCGGGATAATTGAAATCACCCATTATTATTGTGTTGCCCAGTTTGGTTGCGTCCCTAATTTCCTTTAACATTTCTGCATCCGTCTGTTCATCCTGGCCAGGCGGACGGTAGTACACTCCTATCACTATCCTTCTCCCCTAAATCCTGCAGTGCCTGCTAGATTCTATCTGTTAATGCTGTGGTGCAAAGTTTTTAAAACTAAGTGGAAATGACTATGGAGATTAGTGGATAAAATTTGCTTTTTATATATTTATTTTGCCTATCACTAACCTACAATTCCTCGTTTAAACCCCAATCTTTAAGTTCCCAAAGCACAAAGCAAAATAGTGTTCCTTAAAGAACAAAGCAGAAAATTCATTCAGTCTCTCCGCTACAGCCTTGTCCTCCCTGAATGGTCATTTTCCTCCTTTATGATCTAACAGTCCCACGGATTCCCTCATAGGCTTTCTGCTTCTGATGTACCTGAAAAAGGTGTTACTATGAGTTTTTGTCTCCGCGGCAAGGTTTTCTTTATATTCTCTTTTAGCGTTCTTTATCAGTGCTTTGCAACTAGCTTGACACTGCTTATGTTGCTTCTTATTTTCTTAACTTAATTTCCTTTTTTCATTCATTGAAGGATGTTCTTTTGGCTCTAATAGCCTCTTTCACTTCACCTTTTAAACTTGCTGGCTGTCATTTGCTCTTCTTTCCACGTGGAATACATCTAGTCTGGGCTTTCGTGGTGGTATTTTTAAATAACGTCCACGCCCGATTTAAATCCTAACCTTTGCAGTCCATGTTTTTAGTTTCTTTTTAACCGTGTTCCTCATTTTGTCATAGTTGCCCTTTCGAAAATTAAATGCTGCTACAGTAGATTTCCTTAATGACTTCACTCCAAGATAGCTCAATTTGATCATGTTATGATTACTGTTTCCCAACAGATCCAGACTCGGTAAATCATTGAAACAATTCACTGGAAGTTTTGGTTTTTGTAAAGGGATACCAAAGAATCCTTTGTTTGTTCTCCACTTTGTTCTTTGGCATCCCCATTTCAAATGCAAGCTTGAATTCAGACTGTACAAAGGGCTTTTCATCAGGAAATGACTCTTCTATTTTCTTGCTTTTGTGGGAGAGGGTAGATGGTAATCATGCCTTACTTTGTATATCCTTTTTGTGAATATTTCTTTCTACTTAAAGTATATCAAATTTGACACTGCCCCTGCAATAAGAATAGGGGGTCGTAAGTTTAAAAAGTACATTATCACGGTTGCTCATTTATATGTAGTGCTGTCATACCAAGGGAGCACTGGAGTTAAGATCAAAACTACCTTGTCATCTATAAAACCAGTTCACTGAGACCAAGACATTGGCAAGTAGTTAAGAATTATAGGGGGTCTTTTACTAAAGCTTAGTTTGAGTTATCTGTAGCAGGGCCCATAGGAATAAAATGGGCCCTGCTGCAGATAATTCAAGCTAAGCTTTAGTAAAAGACCCCCATACTTCAGTATTTATTCTTAAACACCATGAAAGAACCGGTACATAGTGTATGGAATGAGACCTTTCATAAAGTCTAATAAATATTCTTAAAGATTCTAAAAACTTGTAGCTTCTAAGAAAAAAAAAACTTCATTTGCACTAAGGTATCTTTCCTATAGGAGGGTTTAGAGAGATCAGAATGGTGTTTCAAATGATAGCAGCTGCAGAATTATTTTCTTAGAATCAGGTGAAGCCAGTGGTAAGCAAACTACAAATGAGACCTGTTTGGGTGCTCCATTCTAGCATATCCATTATTTCAGAGTTATGACCAACTGAATTATTTCTCTGTGTATATATGCAAACACATTTTCTAGGATTTTTTTTTTTTTAATTTATTTAACGTTTGTAAAAATCTCCTTTAAACTGCCATTTTCATTTCTCCAGGGCATAATGTGAAAAATGTACATATCTGTGGGTATGCAAACCTCAGTCAATGTGTGACATGTTCCAAACTCATATTACTTCCAAAACGTCCACAAAGACAATACTCTTTTGCAAACAATGGGGCTCATTCTCAAAAACAGAAGAATGTCTTAAAGACAGCAAAGTGGCAGATTGACATTTTTCTCGGAAAAACATCCAAATTGTTATTTTCGAAACTCAGGCTTGGGACGTTTTTCTTTGCAGTTCGTCTAAATCACAAGAGGTTTTGGGTGGGACTGGGGTGGGCTTATGATTTGGATATTTTTCAGCGATAATGGAACATGGACAAAACATCTGGGCAAAAAGATAGGATATTTTTGTTTAGACCTGTTTTAATAATGACTAAGTGCTAAATAGGTGTCTAACCAAATGACCTTGGAGGGATGAAGGTATGACCCCCCCCCCCCCAATCCCCCAGTGGTCATTCCCCTCCCATCCCCCTAAGAGGTGAAAGTGACAGCATATACCAGGCTGTATGACAGCAGCAGATATAATGGACATTTCTGTTATAGCAGGAATCAGGACCCTGGAGTAGCCTAATGATTGGTGAAGTGGACTGTAGAGAAGGGGCCCATATTCCATTCTAACTGGTATGCTTATGGTGGAATCCCTTTCATCTTTCACTGTCATATCCTCAATCTTTCACTGTCCACTGTGACTATTCCTGATGCCTTCAAACATGCCGTAGTCACACCACTCCTTAAAAAAAACTTCATTGGACCCTACCTGTCATTCCAACTATTGCCCCATCTCCCTCCTCCCTTTCCTATCCAAGATACTTGAACGTGCTGTTCACAGCTGTTGCCTTGACTTTCTATCATCTCAAGCTATTCTTGATCCACTTCAATCTGGCTTTCGCCCCCTTCATTCAACTGAAACAACGCTTGCTAAAGTCTCCAATGATCTGTTCCTGGCCAGATCCAAAGGTCTCTATTCTATCCTCATCCTTCTCGATCTGTCTGCTGCTTTTGACACTGTTGATCAAAGCCTACTTCTTGATATGCTGCCTTCACTTGGATTTCAGGGCTCTGTTCTTTCCTGGTTTTCTTCTTATCTCTCCCAGCGTACCTTTAGTGTATACTCTAGTGGATGCTCCTCTACTTCTATCCCACTGTCAGTTGGTGTACCTCAGGGATCTGTCCTGGGACCTCTTCTTTTCTCCATCTTTACTTCTTCTCTTGGTACTCTAATCTCATCTCATGGTTTTCAGTATCATCTTTACGCTGATGACTCCCAGGTCTACCACTCCACACCAGAAATCTCAGCCGAACTCCAGGCCAAAGTATCAGCCTGCCCGTCTGACATTGCTGCCTGGATGTCTCAGCGCCATCTGAAACTAAACATGACCAAGACTGAGCTTTTTATCTTTCCCCCTGAACCATCCTCTCCTCCTCCCCCATTCTCTATTTCTGTAGTTAACACTCTCATCCTTCCTGTCTCATCAGCTCGTAAACTTGGGGTCATCTTCGACTCCTCCCTCTCCTTCTCTGTACATATTCAGCAGACTGCTAAAACCTGTTGTTTCTTTCTCTGTAATATCACCAATATTCGCTCTTTCCTTTCTGAGCACCCTTCCAGAACCCTCATCCACACTCTTATCACCTCTCGCTTAGACTATTGCAACTTGCTTCTCACAGGTCTCCCACTTAGCCATCTCTCTCCTCTTCAATCTGTTCAAAATTCTGCTGCACGACTAATATTCTGCCAGTGTCGTTATGCTCATATTAGCCCTCTCCTCAAGTCACTTCACTGGCTTTCTATCCGTTTCCGCATACAGTTCAAACTCCTCTTATTGACCTATAAATGCATTCACTCTGCAGCTCCTCAGTACCTCTCCACTCTCATCTCTCCCTACATTCCTCCCCGGGAACTCCGTTCACTGGGTAAACCTCTCTTATCTGCACCCTTCTCCTCCACTGCTAACTTCAGACTCCGTTCCTTTTATCTTGCTGCACCATATGCCTGGAATAGACTTTCTGAGCCGGTACGTCAAGCTCCATCTCTGGCCGTCTTCAAATCTAAGCTAAAAGCTTAGATTTTTGATTTTTGATGCTGCTTTTAACTCTTAACCCTTATTCATTTGTTCAGAACCCTTATTTTATCATTCTCACTTTAATATTCCCTTATCTCTTATTTGTCCTGTTTGTCTGTCCTAATTAGATTGTAAGCTCTGTCGAGCAGGGACTGTCTCTTCATGTTCGTGTACAGCGCTGCGTATGTCTAGTAGCGCTTTAGAAATAAGTTGTAGTAGTAGGAAAGTGTGCGCTCTCCAAAAACCACAGAATATTTACTGTAAGTCATTATTAAGATGGACTTGGGAAAATCCACTGCTTATTTCTAGGATAGTCAAAACAAAACTGTGCCTTAACTCTGTCGAGTTTAAAATATATAACAAAATATTCAAACACACGTGAATGCAAGTGTGTTTTGTACTTGCTTTTTCGATTGTCAAAAGTGGAGTGGTCTCATATTTATCACACGACACAAAATAATGTTTCTTCACCCAATAACTGGGTGTATTGCTCGTGTGTATGTTCTAATCATTGACTACACCTCCACCAACCTTCTCTATTCACTTATTTATGTTTAAATTCGTATCTCTATGCTTAAAGATGAGCAAACAAAGTTTATGTAGCACTTAACTTGAGCGGGTAGGTGCTCTCTGAACCCCGACAGGTCCCCGTTTCGTAACAACTTTGTCAAGGGGGAGTCACCAATTCTAAGTGCAGAAGAAAAAGATATACATCTAGTAACTACTTATATACTAACAATACTTGCATTCATTTATTTATCTAAAACGCTGTTGGCTTACCCGGTAACCGCCTCAAATGCATGTGCAAAACCTCTCTGCCTGACTCAAAATGGCGGCGGCGGCCTTTTATTAATGAACAGCCGCGCCAGCTGGTTGAATGACGTCATCCAACACGGCTTCGAGAAAACAGTCTGCACCAAAGACTTCTATCTATGCCAAAGATTAATGACAAGACTATGAGTGGCTTAAATGTGGTCAAAAAAATTCTGAAAACAAACCAAATTATATTATATGCATCTGTAACGAATTCATTCTTAGAGACCAGAATTATTACTACAACAACAACAATTATTAACAAAGGATTATTGCATTCAAAAAAGTTATTGCTTTTAGGACAAGTTATTGCTTTAGAAAAAAATTATTATATCAGAAAAAACATTATTAAATCAGAAAAAACAACTCCACTGAGTATATGTATTGAGTCCCCTGGGTTCAATAGTGTCCAATGTGAAAATCCAAAAGGTCTCTCGTTGTAAAATCTTCCTGTTTAGATCGCCTCCTCTATCGGAGGGGATCACTTGTTCAATCACCATGCAATTCAAATCTTCAATGGTGTGTTTTTCGGATACCCAATGTTGAACCATGGGTGCTCCAAAATTTTGAGCTTGGATCCGTGAACGGTGTTCAATGAGTCTGTCATGTAAAGACCTAGTTGATTTGCCAATATAATATTTCTCGCAGGGACATTTGATGTAATAAATGATGCCCACTGACCGACATGTAGTTCTATGCTTTAATGTGTATGTCCTATCGTTGCAGACAAAATCCGAGCCTTCGATGGTTGTAGGGCATGTTTTGCAACGGGGTTTCATGCACTTGAAGTGTCCTGGAGTAACTGTATTTTCAGTAGGAACAGTGGGTGGAACTGCGGGGCTTAAAAGTTCTTTAAGATTTTTAGAGCGCGAGAATGCAGTCCTAATGTTGAAATTGGCAAACACTGGATGTGCTTTGATGATGTCCCAATGGCGTCGGATAATGGCCGCCGTCGCCTCACCGCCAGGAGTGTATCTTGTGACAAAAGTCATAATTTGTTCGTCACATTGTGTACGTGGTGTTGGTTGAAGTAACCACTCTCTATTGTTGTGTTTAGCCCTCGTATATGCTCTCTTTATTATTTTATGTGGATAGTTTCTCTGCGATAATTTAGCACCAAAGGTCTCTGAATGTGCTTTGTAATCAGCATCTGTAGTACAGATCCGTTTGAAACGGAGGAACTGGGAAAACGGAAGACTTTGTCTTAAAGACTTGGGATGACAGCTTCCATATTCTAAAAAAGTGTTACGATCAGTACTCTTCACATAGACTTTCGTAGTAAATTGTCTCTCAAATAAAAATATCTCTACATCCAAAAAATGAATCGTAGATTCTGACCAAGTTAAGAATCCTCTATGCTTAAAGATGAGCAAACAAAGTTTATGTAGCACTTAACTTGAGCGGGTAGGTGCTCTCTGAACCCCGACAGGTCCCCGTTTCGTAACAACTTCTACATATATCAAAGATACGACACACTTTTTGAACATCCTACAGAATATCAAGTTACCTGATACCCCCATTATAATGCCAACCTTTGATATAAAATCTTTATACACCATGATACCTCAAAATGAATTGTTGGAAGTCATTGGGGAAACCTTGAAAAATCGTCCTAGTCCTCATCAGGTCCCCACTGACTTCATATGTAAACTAGCAGAAATAGCACTATATAACAACTTTTTTTGCTTTCAAGACGTTTTGTACAAACAAAAATCTGGAGTAGCTATGGGAGCGACATTCGCTCCCACGCTTGCCAATTTATTCATGGCACAGTTTGAAGACAAATGGTTGACCATTTTCCCTTATAAAGATGAGTTAGGGACATGGAGAAGATATATTGACGATATATTCGTCATTTGGCATGGCACTGTAGAACAATTACAGTCTTTTCACAGTTGGTTGAATCAACGACACCCCAGGATTCAATTTACCTTAACTTGGTCAGAATCTACGATTCATTTTTTGGATGTAGAGATATTTTTATTTGAGAGACAATTTACTACGAAAGTCTATGTGAAGAGTACTGATCGTAACACTTTTTTAGAATATGGAAGCTGTCATCCCAAGTCTTTAAGACAAAGTCTTCCGTTTTCCCAGTTCCTCCGTTTCAAACGGATCTGTACTACAGATGCTGATTACAAAGCACATTCAGAGACCTTTGGTGCTAAATTATCGCAGAGAAACTATCCACATAAAATAATAAAGAGAGCATATACGAGGGCTAAACACAACAATAGAGAGTGGTTACTTCAACCAACACCACGTACACAATGTGACGAACAAATTATGACTTTTGTCACAAGATACACTCCTGGCGGTGAGGCGACGGCGGCCATTATCCGACGCCATTGGGACATCATCAAAGCACATCCAGTGTTTGCCAATTTCAACATTAGGACTGCATTCTCGCGCTCTAAAAATCTTAAAGAAATTTTAAGCCCCGCAGTTCCACCCACTGTTCCTACTGAAAATACAGTTACTCCAGGACACTTCAAGTGCATGAAACCCCGTTGCAAAACATGCCCTACAACCATCGAAGGCTCGGATTTTGTCTGCAACGATAGGACATACACATTAAAGCATAGAACTACATGTCGGTCAGTGGGCATCATTTATTACATCAAATGTCCCTGCGAGAAATATTATATTGGCAAATCAACTAGGTCTTTACATGACAGACTCATTGAACACCGTTCACGGATCCAAGCTCAAAATTTTGGAGCACCCATGGTTCAACATTGGGTATCCGAAAAACACACCATTGAAGATTTGAATTGCATGGTGATTGAACAAGTGATCCCCTCCGATAGAGGAGGCGATCTAAACAGGAAGATTTTACAACGAGAGACCTTTTGGATTTTCACATTGGACACTATTGAACCCAGGGGACTCAATACATATACTCAGTGGAGTTGTTTTTTCTGATTTAATAATGTTTTTTCTGATATAATAATTTTTTTCTAAAGCAATAACTTGTCCTAAAAGCAATAACTTTTTTGAATGCAATAATCCTTTGTTAATAATTGTTGTTGTTGTAGTAATAATTCTGGTCTCTAAGAATGAATTCGTTACAGAAGCATATAATATAATTTGGTTTGTTTTCAGAATTTTTTTGACCACATTTAAGCCACTCATAGTCTTGTCATTAATCTTTGGCATAGATAGAAGTCTTTGGTGCAGACTGTTTTCTCGAAGCCGTGTTGGATGACGTCATTCAACCAGCTGGCGCGGCTGTTCATTAATAAAAGGCCGCCGCCGCCATTTTGAGTCAGGCAGAGAGGTTTTGCACATGCATTTGAGGCGGTTACCGGGTAAGCCAACAGCGTTTTAGATAAATAAATGAATGCAAGTATTGTTAGTATATAAGTAGTTACTAGATGTATATCTTTTTCTTCTGCACTTAGAATTGGTGACTCCCCCTTGACAAAGTTGTTACGAAACGGGGACCTGTCGGGGTTCAGAGAGCACCTACCCGCTCAAGTTAAGTGCTACATAAACTTTGTTTGCTCATCTTTAAGCATAGAGATACGAATTTAAACATAAATAAGTGAATAGAGAAGGTTGGTGGAGGTGTAGTCAATGATTAGAACATACACACGAGCAATACACCCAGTTATTGGGTGAAGAAACATTATTTTGTGTCGTGTGATAAATATGAGACCACTCCACTTTTGACAATCAAAAAAGCAAGTACAAAACACACTTGCATTCACGTGTGTTTGAATATTTTGTTATATTTCTAGGATAAGCAGCATAAAATCTGTTGTACTGTTCTGGGATCTTGCCAGGTACTTGTGACCTAGATTGACCACTGTTGGAAACAGGATACTGGGCTTGATGGACCTTCGGTCAGTCCCAGTATGGCAATGCTTATGTTCTTATTAATTAGAGAATTATTACTTCTTTTAATTTTACCTGCCTAGCACACCCTGATATAACATTTATCCAGTCAATATTTGGGTAATTGAAATCACCCATTGTTATAATGCAGCCCATTTTGCCAGCTTTCCTAATTTATATCAACATTTCTTCATCTGTCTGTTCGTTCTGTCCTGGGAGACGGTAGTACAGCTGTACCAGTATACTCCTTCCCTTCACACATGGAATTTCTATCCACAAGAATTCCATGCTTATATTTGTTTCATGTAGAATGTTTGTTTATTTTGTTTGACTCAATTTCCTCTTTAACATATAGTGCAGCCCCCTAATTTGATCCACTCTATCATTGTACCTGGTACCCTGGTAACACAATGTCCCATTGATTGTCCTCTTTCCACCAGGTCTCTGAGATGCCTATTATATCTACCTCTTCATTTACTGCTATATTTTCCAACTTTCCCATCTTTTTTTTTTAATATACCGCTTGCACTGCTATTGCATATCTAAGCGGTGTACAATGCTAAAATCTAAAAACAATTCATTGAAAGGAACTCCATATGCCAGATACAAAAGAGACAACAAACATTCAAGATGAAGCAAACCCAATAAAACAAACATTCCCTAAAGATCCTGTTTCAGTAGTATCATTTAAGGATACTCTACACTGAACCATGTGCTTCTGGGCAACTGTCTGCGTCACACCCACCGCATTTTAGTTTAAATGCTGCTCTATCTCCTTTTTAAATGTTAGCGCCAGCAGCCACGTTCCATCCCAGTTAAGATAGAGTACATCTTTTTGGAACAAGCTCCTCCTTTCCCAGAATGTTGCTCAGTTCCTAACAAATCTAAATCCCTCATCCCTGCACCATCATCTCAACCACACAATGAGACTTCAGAGCTCTGAATGCCTCTTGGGTCCCGTGCATGGAGCGGGGAGCATTTCTGAAAATGCTACCCTAGAGGATCTGGTTTTTAACTTTCTACCTAAGAGCCTAAATTTGTCTTCCAGAAGCTCCCTCCCAAATGTTTCTGTGCCATTGGTACTTACATGTACCAAGACAGCTGGTTCCTCCCCAGCACTATCTAAATCCTATCTAGTTGATGCTTGAGGTCCATCACCTTCACACCAGGCAGGCATGTGACCAGGTGATCCTCATGTTCATCAACCATCCAGTTTATCTGCATGCTTAATGATTGAATCGCCAGCTACAACAGCTGTCCAAACCCTTCCCTCCTAGGCAGAAGCTCCTGGAGACACATCCTCAGTGAGAGAGGATATTGCATCCCCTGGTGAGCAGGTCCTGGCCACAGGATTACTTCCTACTTCACCAAGGTGATGCTGTCCTTTTATGAGACCTCCCTCCTCCAAGGCAGCACAGAGGTTGTCAGACTGGAAGTGGGCCTTCCTATGTACCTCTCTGTCTTCCTCAGCTCTCCCAAGTCTTCAACTCTATCCTCAAGAGAACGGACTCGTTCTCTGAGAACTAGGAGCCCTTTGCATTGAGCTCTCGCATATAACCTCTTACCAACTGGGAGATAATCATACATGAGAAACTCAGTGCAAAAGACTGGATAGCACTCCTCTCACTACTGGACTGTTGTCTGCATCTTAGTATTATTGAGTTTAATTAAAACTTCTTAAACTACTAAGAATATTAGATTAATATAAAGAGCCTTAAGATTATATGGTATACTGTGTGATTTATTTAGTGTTTGCTTCTTAGAAAATAATTAAATGTAATTAAAACTCTGTAATGAAAACCCCCTTCTTGTTATCCTTATTAGAATAATTGACTATAAGTTAAGGATATAAGTGAAGAGATGTGCTAGGGGTAGGAGTTGGGGAGGGTGGGTGGGTGGGAATAAAGACTGAACTAAGCCCTGCTTTGCCTTATAGAGGCTATCTGTTAATGTTGTAGACTATGGAAGAAAGTTCAAGCATTAAAACCTATGGGGAAAATGGTATGGAAACTAGTTAATAAAGTTTGCTTTTTTAAAATTCTAACTTCCATTTCATCATGCTGATCAATCCATAGACTGGTGGGTTGTGTCTATCTACCAGCAGGTGGAGATAGAGAGCAAACTTTTGCCTCCCTATATGTGGTCATGTGCTGCCGGAAACTCCTCAGTATGTTCTCTATCTCAGCAGGTGGTGGTCACACACAGCAGCAGCTCTGGCTAGGCCTCCAAGCCTAATTTTTAGGTTTTGTTGAGTGCCTGGGGTTGAGGGCTCTTTTGAGCAAGTGCAAACCTGGTGGTGCCAGGTCCCTCCTTTTCTCCCCCCTTCCGCTGGCTCCGTTAAAAAAAAAAAAAAAAAAAAAAAATTTTGAACGTCCTTAAAGGCGTTTATTTCGACGTTTATTTAAACGTTCATTGCAGCTGCTCACTGGGACACCAGGTCGTTACAGCTCGGAGCGGAAAGCAGGTAAATTTTTACCTTTTTTATAGCGGGCAGGGGATCCCCGATTTATCTCCACGTGGCATATGGCGTCGGAGGGCGAGGGCGTAAAGAGTCGCTCCCCGGATCGCTTGAGCGCTTCTAGAGGGGATGCGGGGGTCTTAAAGCCTGATTCGCCCTTGTTGGGTGACAGTTTCATGACCGATGAATGTCCCGGTCCTTCATCCGGCGTGGCGGTTTTTCCCGCCATAAACGCCCATCCCCCGCTCCTCGCCTCCGCCATCTTGGCCGGCCACGCGGCTCGGACGGCTTCTTCTTGGGCCGCCCTTGAGGTTGGAGACATTAATGCCATGAACGCCCTTAATTTGGGCGATGGCACCAAAGCGGCTAAAGTTAAGCGCCGCTCTTCCCGCGCGGCTCCTTCGCGGAGTGTCGCGCCGGATGCCATTTTGGATGCGCAGCATGTCTCTCCCCCGCTCTTGCGAGCGCCGGTTGAGGGTACGTCTAGGGCTGTTGCCCAGGCTGCGGAAGTGCACAGTCTGGGGGGTTTCTCCCCCGAGTTTGTTTTGCTGCTGCATCAGGCCTTCCTTATGCAAAACGCTGCCCCTGCTCCCTCGTCTGGTTGAGGTTCCCAGAGGTAAACGCCCTCGGGTTGATTCCCAGGCCTTGGAGGACTTTGTCTCCTCCGATGTAGATGAGGGCAGCGTATCTGAGTTCTCCCAACGGTCCTTTGCGGATTCCTTGGAGGAGACGGATCCCCGCTCGGATGGAGCGGATGACCCCTCTGCAGCGCGGATCTTTAGCTCAGAGGATTTGCCCAACCTGTTAGTGCAGGCCATGGGCATTTTGAAGATTTCCTCTCCGGAGGACGTCTCTCCCTCAGCCCCTGTTGGCTCTGCCATTATGCTGGGGACGAAACGCCCGCCTAGAACCTTCCACGTGCATGTTGCCATGCACACCTTAATTTCGGCTCAATGGGATGTCCCGGAAGCGAGCCTTGAAGTGGCTAGGGCTATGTCCCGCCTCTATTCTTTGCCTGAAAGTGAACGTGAGGCCTTTCTGTGGCCTACCGTGGATTCTTTAATCACTGCGGTGACTAAGAAAACGGCGTTACCAGTGGAAGGTGGCACGGCCCTAAAGGACGCCCAAGACAGAAGATTGGAGGCGGCCTTAAGGTCGTCCTTTGAGGCGGCTGCTTTAAGTTTGCAGGCCTCAGTTTGCGGCTCCTATGTGGCCAGGACGTGCCTGACTATGGTGCAGCGGGCTTCCCCCTCGGATCATTCCTTGAGGGCTGATTGGCCGGCCCTGGAATCGGGCTTAGCCTATTTGGCAGACTTGCTGTATGATGTCTTGAGAGCCTCAGCTAAAGGCATGGCTCAGACAATCTCTGCGCGGCGGTGGCTTTGGCTGAAGCATTGGTCTGCTGACCACGCCTCTAAATCCCGCCTGGCTAGATTGCCTTTTAAAGGCAAGCTGCTCTTTGGGGTCGAGCTGGACGGTTGCAGGAAGCCCGTCGGTACCGCCCGGGCAGGTCGGCCTCCTCTGCCCCCTCTTCCTTCAAGAGGAACTTCTCCCTCAAGCAGCATTCCTTTCGCAGAGACCGCCGTCCCGGAGGTGCTCCCTCCGGTCCTCCCCCAGGGTCTCTTACCCAATGACGGGGCCTTGGTCCACGCCCCGGTGCAGATTGGAGGACGGCTGTCCTCGTTTATGGGCGAGTGGACCACAATAACTTCAGACGCTTGGGTGCTGGAAGTCATCAGAGACGGCTACAAGCTAGAGTTCTGCCGACCCTTAAAAGACGGGTTTGTACTCTCTCCCTGCAAGTCTCCGGTCAAAGCTGTGGCAGTGCAGCAGACCTTGGACAATCTGATCCGCCTGGGGGCGGTCGTTCCGGTGCCAGAAAATCAGCTTGGCAAGGGACGTTACTCCTTTTTCTTTGTGATTCCAAAGAAAGGAGGTTCTGTACGGCCTATCCTCGACCTCAAGGGGTCCATTGGGCCTTGAAAGTTCGGCACTTTCGCATGGAGACCCTCCGCTCTGTTATAGCGGCAGTGAAGGCAGGAGAGTTCCTGGCATTCTTGGACAGCAAGGACGCTTACTTGCATATTCCCATCTGGCCTCCTCATCAACGCTGTCTGCGTTTTGCAGTACTGGGCCGACACTTCCAGTTCAGAGCCCTCCCGTTCGGGTTGGCTACTGCTCCGCGGACCTTCTCCAAAGTAATGGTGGTCATCGCGGCCTTCCTGAGGAAGGAAGGAGTTCAAGTCCATCCTTATCTGGACGACTGGTTGATCCAAGCCCCCTCTTATGCAGAGTGCGGCAAAGCTGTGAACCGGGTGGTTGCTCTTTTGAGCTCCCTGAGGTGGATCATCAACTGGGAGAAAAGCCAGCTGCGCCCGACTCAGTCCCTGGAGTATCTGGGAGTTCGATTCGACACCCAAGTGGACAGAGTGTTCCTGCCAGACAATCGGATTGTCAAGCTTCAGGCTCAGGTGGACTAGTTCCTAGTAGCCTCTCCTATTCGGGCTTGGGACTATGTGCAGCTGTTGGGCTCTATGACGGCCACGATGGATGTAGTGCCCTGGGCCAGGGCTCATATGAGACCACTACAACAATCTCTGCTGCTGCGCTGGACTCCGATGTCAGAGGATTATGCTGTGCGCCTTCCCTTGGACCCAGCAGTGCGCAAGGCGCTGAGCTGGTGGAAGCAGACAGACAAGTTGTCTGCAGGAATGCCTCTGGTGACCCCGGAGTGGATTGTCGTCACGACGGACGCCTCTTTGTCGGGCTGGGGAGCCCACTGCTTGGGAAGGACAGCGCAGGGGCTCTGGTCTCCTGCAGAGGCAAAGTGGTCTATCAACCTCCTGGAACTCAGAGCCATTCGGTTGGCGCTTTTGGAGTTCATCCCGGTACTGGCGTTGAAGCCAGTACGGGTCCTGTTGGACAATGCCACGGCTGTGGTCTATGTCAACCGCCAGGGAGGTACCAAGAGCGCCCCTGTAGCCAAGGAAGCCATGAATCTATGCCAGTGGGCGGTAGCGAGCCTGGAGCAGCTGTCAACAGCCCACATTGCCGGAGTCATGAATGTCAAGGCGGACTTTCTCAGTCGCCATACCTTGGATCCCGGAGAGTGGCAGTTATCGGCTCAGGCGTTCTTAGATATCACGAAGCGCTGGGGCCAGCCGAGCCTAGATCTGTTGGCGTCATTGGCCAATTGCCAAGTGCCGCGCTTTTGCAGCAGAGGACGGGACCCTCGATCTCTGGGAGTAGATGCTCTTCTTCAACAGTGGCCGACACAAGAGCTTCTCTATGTGTTCCCGCCCTGGCCCATGTTGGGCAGGGTGCTAGACCGATTGGCAAAGCATCCGGGCCGGATAATCCTGGTGGGGCTGTCAGTGGAGCAGGGTCTGTTACATCAGGGTCCCGTGGTGATGGAGGATCCCTCCCCCTTTGGTCTTACGGCCTGGCTATTGAGCGGCAGCGTCTGAGGAAGAAGGACTTCTCAGACAAGGTCATCGCCACTATGCTGAGAGCGAGGAAGCGCTCTACTTTTACTGCTTACGCCAGGGTTTGGCGTACCTTTGCAGCGTGGTGAAGCAGGCTCATTTTCTCCATTCACTGCTCCAATTTCTTCAGTGTTGGCATTCCTGCAAGAAGGTCTGGAGAAAGGCCTGTCGCTCAGTTCCCTTAAAGTCCAGGTAGCGGCCCTGGCTTGCTTCAGGGGCCGCCTGAAGGATGCTTCCCTGGCTTCGCAGCCAGATGTGGTGCGTTTTCTCAAGGGAGTTAAGCACCTGCGCCCTCCTCTGCACTCAGTGGTGCCTGCGTGGAATTTCAACCTGGTGCTAAGAGCATTACAGAAGCCGCCTTTTGAACCCTTGTTGAGGGCATCTCTGAAAGACCTGACGTTGAAAGCAGTCTTTTTGGTGGCTATCACTTCAGCCAGAAGAGTTTCCGAGCTCCAGGCACTCTCATGTCGAGAGCCCTTTCTGCAGTTCACTGAGGCAGGAGTGTCTATTCGCACAGTGCCTTCCTTCCTGCCCAAGATTGTTTCTCGCTTCCATGTGAATCAGCAGCTCTGTCTCCCTTCCTTTCGTAGGGAGGACTACCCAGAGGAGTACTCTGCTCTTAAATATCTGGATGTGAGACGAGTCATCATCAGATACTTGGAAGTGACCAATGATTTCCGGAAATCGGATCATCTGTTTGTCCTGGTTGCAGGTCCTCGTAAGGGTCTGCAGGCTGCTAAGCCTACAGTGGCAAGATGGGTCAAGGAAGCCATTGCAGCGGCTTATGTGGCCGCGGGGAAGGTGCCGCCTATACAGCTGAAGGCTCTCTCCTCTAGAGCTCAGGCGGCCTCGATGGCAGAGGCCGAGTCCGTCTCCTTGGAAGACATATGCAAGGCGGCAACTTGGGCATCGGCCCATACATTCTCCAAGCATTACCGCTTGACTGTGGCTGCTCGGGCGGAGGCCCGGTTTGGAGCTTCAGTGTTGCGATCAGGGATTGCTATGTCCCGCCCTGGGTGAGTACTGCTTCGGTACATCCCACCAGTCTATGGATTGATCAGCATGATGAAATGGAAGGTAAAATTAGGTTTCATACCTGATAATTTTCTTTCCATTAATCATAGCTGATCAATCCATAGCCCCTCCCAGATATCTGTACTGTTTTTATTCTGGTTGCATTTCAGGTTCAAGTTTAGTCTTCAGTTACTTCAGAAAGACTTCGTGTTCAAGTTTTTTCACTTGGATTCTTCAAGAGTTGAGACGAGTTTGTGTTACAGTGAGCTGCTGCATTCCTCTCCCCTCCGTTTTACGGGGCTGGATTGAGACTTAAAATTCTGCCGGCACTCCCTCCCGCTTCGTGCGGTTGTAGGGCAGCTTTGTACCCCTCCCGCTTCGGCGGTGTTAGGGTCAGTCAGCTCCTCCCGCGGTTGCGGTTGCAGGATAAGCCAGATCCCCCCGCATCGGCGGGTGTGGTGTCCCTCCCCCGCTCCGCGGGGATGAGCTGGACGGATTCCCCTCCCCCACTTGTGTGGGGATGAGCTGGGTTAATTCCCCTCCCCCGTTTCGGCGGTGGTGAGCTGGGCAGAGTGTCCCTTCGTGGGTGTAATTCTCTAAGTGCTGAGTCCTGCGGATGGAGCTTTGATATCGACATACTGAGGAGTTTCCGGCAGCAC
Organism: Microcaecilia unicolor; assembly: GCF_901765095.1. NCBI lineage: Eukaryota > Metazoa > Chordata > Amphibia > Gymnophiona > Siphonopidae > Microcaecilia > Microcaecilia unicolor. The sequence goes on from NC_044039.1 coordinate 104,700,202, forward strand.
ATGACCACATATAGGGAGGCAAAAGTTTGCTCTCTATCTCCACCTGCTGGTAGATGGACACAACCCACCAGTCTATGGATTGATCAGCTATGATTAATGGAAAGAAAATTATCAGGTATGAAACCTAATTTTACCTTTATCAATAAACCTACAACTCCTCTTTTAAACCCCAATATTTAAATCACCAAAGCACAAAGCGGAAGAATGTTCCCTTACCCAGGGAAATGTCCTCCTCTCTCAGAACTTCTCAGAAAGAAAGTTACCTGGGACCTTTCCGCTCTATATTGTTTGATTCTAAGGGGACTGCTCCAAACAGACCCTTTGAAGTTAACACAGTAATCAGGTTGTCCTAGTAATCTTTGCAGTTATTCTCACACATTAATTAACACCTAATTTAGGTCAGTAGCATTGCCACCGCTCCTGCTACTATCCTTTGTAATGCTCTTGGCTGTTAATTACGTTTCTACCTCTAGAAGAAAGTTTCAGCATGGATTCATCTAAGGGAAGTTTTGCCTCACCAGTTAGCTTCATTTCTTTGAAGGTGTGAAGATCCATGTGGATAAAGGTAGTGTATCTAGATTTTCAGAGAGCTTTTGACAAAGTTCCTCATGAGAGACTCCTGAGAAAATTAAACAGTCATGGGATAGGAGACAGTGTTCTGTTGTGGATTAGGAATTGGTTATTGGACAGAAAACAGAGGGTAGGGTTAAATGGTCGTTTTTCTCCATGGAGGAGGGTTAACATAAAGTTGTTAAAACACATGCAGAGTGTGAAAAATTGCAGGAAGACCTTAGGAAATTGGAAGACTGGGTATCCAAATGGCAGATGGAATTTAATGTGGACAAATGCAAAGTGATGCACACATGGTGAAAAATAATCCAAATCATAAATACTTGATGCCAGGGTCCAGGTCCACATTAGGAGTCAGCACTCAAGGAAAAGATCCAGATATCATATTGCTCCATGGTGCAACCTCACCTTGAGTATTGCTTTCAATTCTGGTCGGCATGTCTCAAAAAATATATATAGCGGAATTAGAAAAGTTTCAAAGAAGAGTGACCAAAATGTTAAAATGAATGAAACTCCTCTCATATAAGGAACTCCTCTCATATAAGGAAAGGCTAAAGAGGTTAGGTCTCTTCTGCTTGGAAAGGAGATGGCTGAGAAGTAGGGTTACCATTTTGTGTCCTCTGAAAAAGAGGACACATGTCACGCCCCCCTACCCCGCCCCCGCCCCGCCTCATGCCCCGCCCCTGCCACGCCCCCTTCAGGTCCGGGTTCCGCCCCTATTCCCCCCCCCCCCCGTCACATAGTCCCCTCCCCCCCATCACATACCCCCCCCTCACTTACTGTCTAGCCCTGGTGGTCTAGTAGCGTCTTCTCTTCGGGGCAGGAAAGAGCCCCCTCTTTCCTGCCCGGAGCGCTGCCTGCCCTTGCCTGCTGCATCCTCCTCGGTATGGCTGGGGATTCAAAATGGCCACCGAGAGTTGAAGCGGCCTCGCGAGAGTTCAACTCTCGGCGGCCATTTTGAATCCCCAGCCAGACCGAGAAGGATGATAGACAGGGGAGGCAGCGCTCCGGGCAGGAAAGAGGGGGCTCTTTCCTGCCCTGAAGACGTCACTAGACCACCAGGGAACATGGTAAGGAAGGGGAGGGGACGGGAGACCACGCGCCGATCGCCCGCCCACACGCCCACCGCACGCACGCGCCTGCCCGCACCCGCGCCCACGTTTGTCCAGAAATCCGGACAAACGTGGGCGGGGGCAAAATCCGCCGGACGCCCCGGACATGCCCTCAAAAAGAGGACATGTCCGGGGAAATCCGGACGTATGGTAACCCTACTGAGAAGGGAAGGCTATGATTGAGGTCTGCAAAATCCTGAGTGGTGTAGAATGGGTAAAATTGATTCGATTTTTTACTCTTTCAAAAAGTACAAGGACTAGGGGACACTCAATGAAATTACATGGAAATACTTTTAAAACAAATAGTAGGAAATATTTTTTTCACTCAATGAATAATTAAGCTCTGGAACTCATTGTCAGAGGATGTGGTAACAATGATTAATGTATCTAGGCTTAAAAAAGGTTTGGACAAGTTTGGTCCATAGTCTGCGATTGAGATAGACATGGGGAAGCCACTGCTTGCCCTGGGATTAATAGCATGGAATGTTGCTGCTATTTGGGTTTCTGCCAGGCTACTGTTGGAAGCAGGATATTGGCCTAGATGGACCATTGGCCTGACCCAGTATGGTTATTGTTATATTCTTATGTTATTGAGCCTGAGGAAACCAAAGCAGTTCTATCCACAGGCTCTGATTCAAAATGGAGTTTCAAATCCAGTGTGTGACCATTCTTGTGGGTAGGGACTAGCACACATTGTTGTAGCCCCAAGGTTTTCATATTATTAAGAAAATATATGGTCAGGACAGAATAAACAATAGTATAAAGATTAAAATCATTCAACACAAAAAAGTAACTTGCTCTGCCACAGTAGCAGTAACTTCTTATAAATCAGCTAGTGCCATAGTATTAGTTCCTGGTGGATAACTTACTTTTAACATGTAAGTATTTTTAAAAGAGTAGAAGAACATTCACAATTTTCTATGTAGAATCATTTTTCAAACAAAAAAGAATCTCTGTAATCTACTGAAAGGCCTCCTCCTTTCCCTTTGGTTCTTGGTTGGTCAAAAATCCATAATCAGGCAGGCAGATTTGCAGTGAGGTAAATAGCATCCTGACCAGATAGGCCTCAGTAATAACATCTCTTGGGAGCTAAAATTTTTCATAGTGCTAGATTTATCTTCAGATACATTTTTAACCATCTCCATACCCTTTTTCACGAGCAGTTCCCCATTGCTATGTGAGTTTAGTGATTTGTAACCTATTCCTCTAAGGCAGTGTTTCCCAAGTTTGTCTTGGAGTACCCCCTTGCCAGTCAGGTTTTTAAGATATCCACAATGAATATGCATGAGATTGATTTGCACAGACTACCCCTATTTTATGCAAATCTATTTCATGCATATTTATTGTGGATATCTTGAAAACCTGACAGGCAAGGGGGTACTCCAGAACCGACTTGGGAACCACTGCACTAAGGAACTGTCTGCCAACTGTTAAACACTCAGTGCAACCTCTGTGCTCTAATTCTGAGATTAAAATCAGGGTAGTAATCTGATAAATTCTTATCCCCCTTTCTCATTTTACAGTCTACTTTAAAATTTAAAGAGCAGTCTTTATTGTGAGCTAAGTTAAGTACCTTGTTGACAATGATACTTTGAGCATTAGTCGTGCTCTAACCACATAGTTAGTTGCACTAGCCTCTAAATAGCGTCTTCTGAATTAGCAACGGGAGGAGAGAGAGGGACAATGCATAAGGTTGTTATAACTACAAATGTCCCTCTGAAGAACAAACTCCTTTAATCTCATGTTCAACCACTCTGTGACCAGTACCAGTAGCTTATAGACAGTTATGGTATAGTTGACAAAGTTTGTGTTGCTCCTTGTACTTATGTTTAGATTTATTATTTACTTACTATGCCATATATGCTTTTCTTTTTTTGTTGAGATTTCCATTTTGTTTTTCGCAGTTAATAATTACTTTGTAAAACATGCAGGTAAAGTAATGATCATTTTCTTTCTTTTGAAGAAGTCTAAAACAAAAATGGCTTTGTAAGTTCTCATAGTACCTTTTTATTTGATGATTATATTACATACCTTCCTCACAAAAGGGAAGCATTTTCCTTTTCATTTCAAACTAGTGTGGTGTTGCCAATTTCACATTCTTGGGTAGTGCTGTTTTCTTAACCCTTATTTGAAATTTAATTTTATACCTTGCATTTTGCTTGGAACCTAAAATAGATCTGCATTGTGCATGTGTGTGCACAGAATCCTAAAAGGAGCTTCCATCTCTTCAACTGCATGCAGAGATTTAAGATATTTATTCTGTTTCTCAGTTTTCTTTTGGTTGCCATGTGTTAGTAGTTATTTTTTTTTTACCCATTTGTAAATATTTTAACAGCCTAATCCATATTAATTAAAGAATTCTACAGCATAAAGCAGCTTTTTAGCAAGTTCTGCAAACTGTTCCAATTTTAATGTGCTTAATTACTTCACATGTATTAAAATGTTTTTTTATTTCAAAACTTATTAGTTTGAACAGTGCAGTCACAAAGCTAAACTTCCATTTCAGTAGTGAATGAGAAGGAAAGCAAGAGAAACAAACAGCAGCTGCAATGTCAGAAACAGCATTTTGAGAAAGAACATCTGCTATTAGATGTTATTTACATATTGGATGGTAATTGAATATTACAGAAGGAAAAAGGAAAGAAATGAAGAGCAAGTACTTAACCCAACCTTACTGACTCAAATTGCTAACATACTCATAAAGAAGAAACAAAAAGAGAAAAAAAAGCTTGTAACAAATTAAGTCTGCCCAGTATCTATCAAAAAGGTTTCTGATATTACCTTTACCAGAAATTATGAGGAAGAGTGAGCAGGTATTGATAACCGCTCCCTCACTGCCCTGATTATGAGTGTTACCTAAAGCTATATTTCTTCCAAAGAAGATAATCTGTTCATGATTTAGCATAACTTAAAAGAGTCCAAACTTAAAGATATTTTGTGACCTCTGTTTTGTTTGCATTTATTTTCTACAGTTTGAGTGCTTTTGGGTAAGATGTTTGGTACATTGTTTTACTGCAGCAAATGATGCTTTGTATGCACTCTGTGTGGGAGCCATGTTGGGTCTCGACCACCCATTCTTTTTCAGGTCCACACCCCCCTTGCAGTTGTGTGCTATCGATTTAGCACGCATAAGTTTCAGAATCCAGGCTAAGGGCAGTTATGCCTGTAACTGGCTAATTAGTGCCACTTAACACCAATTTGATAGCTTGTGACTCAAACCACTAGACTACTCTTCCACTCAATTTTTTTTTATATTCATGCGCAATCAACATCATAAAGCTGCATGCCACAAGACTCCCTCATTCTTTCTTTTCCTGTAGAACAAGATAGAATTTATCCAAATTCAGGAAAGTTTCTTTAATTTTTTTTCTTTAACATCTGGGTGGGAGGCAGTTGCACCTCTTTAGCAGGAAAACCTTAATACATTTTAATTGTGTTGTAAAAATCTTCCTTTTAGGTCATTTTCACAAACCACCTACTATGCAAAACCTCCAAAGTATATAGATCATTCTCCGAGGACAAGCAGGCTGCTTGTTCTCACATGTGGGTCGACGTCCGCATCAACCCAGGAGACAGCAAATTTTTTCAAGCAAAAAATAAAAGTTTTGCCAGAGTCTTCTGGTGCGTGAGCAGCGCACACTGCGCATGCGCGGTTGACAGCGTGCCCCTTCAGTTCTTTTTTGCCCGTGACGAGGTGACAGGATTTTTCTAGTTCTCCTCGTTTTGGCCCAGGAACGAGAGTCTGACGACTTTTTCCATCTGCAGGTACCGATACCCACGCCTGGTGTATCCAGTGCCTTGGGCCCAATCATAGCCCAGCCGCTTGTAGTCTGTGTCTTCGTATGAAGAAACGGACTCAAGCATCTTGAAAAGTCCAATGAGAAAAGCTTTTTGGGGCTTGGTCCCGGTCCTTCGACATTGGTACCGAGGTCAGCGGTGTCGACATCGAGAGGAGCATCAACGTTGGGAGCAGAGGTAATGGCTGCTGAGAGACCAACTCGCGCTGGGAGCAGTGAGGCGTTGAGTGGGTCTCCACCTGCCTCGAGGCCTCCTGTTATGCAGGCCCCCCGGGACCAACCTTCGTCGGACCTGGCCCCGAGGAGACATGAGGATTCCATGTCCTCTTCATCGGTACCGAAGAGTCTCGATGGGCATCGAGTGAAGGCGAAGAAGCACCATCATCGTTCTCCTTCAACACATGGTGCCGGGAGCTCCGGCGCGTTGAAGGAATCGGCTCCCGAGAAGCGTTGGCGCCGAGAGGATCGCTTCCTCTCTATACAGGAGGTGCCAATGCATTGGTCTCCTGGCAGACCGGTACCTGTTCCCGAGCCTCGACAGATTCTGCCACCGACTGCTCCACCGACCCCGCAGCCTTATCCGATGGCGGCTCTCGACGAGCACATCCGGGCCCTGCTTCCAGAGCTTCTGGAAGGATTGCTGCGCCAGTCTGCTTCGGTGTCGGGGGTGCTTGCGCCTTCCATACTGTCTGCTGCAGCTGCATCTGGCCCTTCACCTGCGGTGAGGTCCCCGACCTCGGTGCCTCCTGCGGCATTGGCGTCAGCTGCCACTCAGGTCGACTCCGATGTCGGTGGAGGAAGCTTCGCCGGAGTCTAGGCGGGCGTCGGCTTCTCGACATCGTCATCATGGACGTCGTTCCTCGACGTTGAGGCAGGCTCAGTCTCGGAGTGCCCTGAGGGAGGTCTTGTCCGATACTTAGGAGGAGCATTCGTGGGAGTCAGAGGAAGATCCCAGGTACTTTTCTTCTGATGAGTCCTATGTGATTCCCTCTGAACCTTCCCCTCCACCAGAAAGGAGACTCTCTCCACCAGAGAGTCTGTTCTTTACCTCCTTTGTCCGGGAAATGGCTGCGGTTATCCCTTCCCTATGGAGGTTGAGGATGAGCCCAGGGCTGAGATGCTCGAAGTCTTGGATTATCCTTCTTCACTTAGAGAGGCTGTAATGGCTCCTCTATATAAGGTACTGAAGGAAGTCCTAATGCGGAATTGTTCGTTCCCGCTGTCTGGCCCCGTGATCCTGAAAAAGGCTGATTCCCAGTATCGGATCCACGGTGAACCTGGATTGATGAGGTCTCAGTTACCCCCCAATTCTATGGTGGTGGACTCCGCCCTTCAGAGAGCCAATAGCACTAGAGATTATGCCTCGGCGCCCCCAGGCAGAGAAGCTAGGACTTTGGATTCTTTTGGGAGGAAGACGTATCAGGCTGCTATGCTCGCCGCCACGATCCAGTCATACCAGCGCTTCACGAGCGTCCACTTGCGGGACTCGGTGAGGCAACTGTCCAGCTTGGTTGATGCACTCCCTCCGGATCAGGCCGAGCCTTTTCACCAGGTGGTCATGCAGCAGAAGGCGTATCGAAAATTCCTGGCCAGGGGTACGTTCGACACTTTTGATGTAGCATCCAGAATCGCTGCTCAAGGTATAGTGATGCACAGACTCTCATGGCTGCATGTCTCTGACCTGGATCATTCGGTCCAGCAGCGAACGGCGGATGTTCCTTGCCGGGGGGATAACTTTTTTGGAGAGGATCTGGTTGATCAGATCAAGAAGCATAATGATGCTATGGATTCTCTCTCCCGCCGGGCATTTTCTGCTACTACCTCCTCATCTAGGAGGTTTTTTGGAGGGAAGAGGAGTGCTCCCTATTCCTATACTAGACGTAGGTACACTCCTGCTTCACGGCAGCCTGCCCAGGCTCAACCCCAGCGCGCTCATTCTCGTCAACAGAGTGTGCCTAAGGCCCCTGCTGCTCCCCAGCAAAAGCAAGGCACGGGCTTTTGACTGGCTCCAGTTAAGCATAGCCTCAATAAAAGTGTCTGTACTGGACAACTTGCCTGTTGGGGGGAGGTTAATATTTTTTCACCAAAGGTGGCCTCTCATAACCTCCGACTGGTGGGTTCTTCAAATAGTCCGGTTAGGATACACCCTCAATCTGGAATCCAAACCTCCAAATTGCCCACCAGGAGTTCATTCTTACAGCTCCCAGCACAAGCAAGTACTTGCAGAGGAACTCTCCGCCCTTCTAAAGTCCCAAATTCCTCAGCCACAAAAAGTGCTGACGACGGATGCATCCCTCCTGGGGTGGGGAGCTCATGTAGATTGGCTTCACACTCAAGGAGCCTGGTCCTTTCAAGAAAAAGGTCTTCAGATCAATCTCCTGGAATTGCGAGTGATCTGGAACACTCTAAAGGCTTTCAGAGATCGACTATCCAACCACATCATTCTGATTCAGACAGATAATCAGGTTTCCATGCATTACATCAACAAGCAGGGGGGCACCGGATCTCACCCTCTGTGTCAGGAAGCTGTCCAGATGTGGCTTTGGGCACGCTGTCATGGCATGTTTTTCCAAGCCATTTATCTGGCAGGTGTAAACAACAGTCTGGCCGACAGGCTGAGCAGAGTAATGCAACCTCACGAGTGTTCGCTGAACATAGGCGTGGCCCGCAAGATCTTCCGAGCGTGGGGAACCCCCTCTGTGGATCTTTTTGCCACTCAGATCAATCACAAGGTACCTCTGTTCTGTTCCAGGCTTCAGGCTCATGACAGACTAGCATCAGATGCCTTTCTTCTGCATTGGGGAGCAGGCCTTCTGTATGCATATCCTCCCATACCTCTAGTAGGGAAGACTTTGCTGAAACTCAAGCAAGACTGCGGAACCATGATTCTGATTGCACCCTTCTGACCGCATCAGATTTGGTTCCCTCTTCTTCTGGAGTTGTCCTCCAAGGTACTGCGGAGATTGGAGTGTTTTCCAACCCTCATCACCCAGAACGAAGGGTCGCTTCTACATCCCAACCTCCAGTCTCTTACTCTCACGACCTGGATGTTGAGAGCTTAGAATTTGCCTCCTTGGGTCTGTCAGAGGGTGTTTCCCGAATCTTGCTTGCTTCCAGGAAAGATTCCACGAAGAGGTGTTACTCTTTCAAATGGAGGAGGTTTGCCGTCTGGTGTGACAGCAAGGTCCTAGATCATCTTACTTGTCCTACACAGACCCTGCTTGAATACCTTCTACACTTATCAGAGTCTGGTCTCAAGACCAACTCCGTAAAGGTTCACCTTAGTGCGATTAGTGCTTATCATCGCCGTGTAGAGGGTAAGCCTATCTCTGTACAGCCTTTAGTTGTTTGCTTCATGTGAGGTTTGCTTTTGTCAAAGCCCCCGGTCAAACCTCCACCAGTGTCATGGGATCTCAACGTCATTCTCACCCAGCTGATGAAAGCTGCTTTTGAGCCACTGAATTCCTGCCATCGTAAGTACTTGACCTAGAAGGTCATTTTGTTGGTGGCTGTTACTTCAGCTCGTAGGGTCAGTGAGCTTCAGGCCTTAGTAGTGGATGCACCTTATACTAAGTTTCATCACAAACAGAGTAGTCCTCTGTGGGCGCCCTACGTTCCTTCCGAAGGTGGTGTCGGAGTTCCATCTGAACCAGTCAGTTGTCTTGCCAACATTTTTTCCCCTTCCTCATACCCACCCTGGCGAAAGCAGTTTGCACACCCTGGACTGCAAGAGAGCATTGGCCTTTTACGTGGAGCGGACAAAGCCCTTCAGACAGTCCTCCCAGTTTGTTTCTTTCGATCCCAACAGGAGGGAAGTCGCCATCGGAAAACGCACAATCTCTAATTGGCTAGCAGATTGCATTTTCTTCACTTACACCCAAGCTGGGCTGACTGTGGAGGGCCATATCACGGCTCATAATGTTAGAGCCATGGCTGCGTCAGTGGCTCACTGAAAGTCAGCCTCCATTGGAGAGATTTGCAAGGCTGCAACGTGGTCATCAGTCCACACATTCACATCTCACTACTGCCTCCAGCAGGATGCCCAGTGCAACAGTCAGTTTGGGCAGTCAGTGCTGCAGAATCTGTTCGGGGTTTAGAATCCAACTCCACCCCCCTAGACCCATTTTTGTTCCGTTCCAGGCTGTACTCTCACTTAGTTGTTTATAGTTTCAGGTCAATCTATGTTACGTCCTCGCCGTTGCGGGGCCCAATTGACCAATGTTCATTGTTTTGAATGAGCCTGGTTGCAAGGGATACCCCACATGTGAGAACTTTCCTTTCAATAGTTTCATTGATTGTCCATATTATCAGCCAACGCTGTTATTACTGTTCTCGTTGCTACTTCTGGAGTGTTCTCCTCAACTCCACATTGAAAGGAAAGTTTTTGAAGGAACTTTCAACTGGAGTGAGAGTTTACTGCTATGTTTTAATATTGTAGGCAGGCGTATGCAGTGTATTAGATAGGTTTGGTGTAAGGTTTGGATGAATGTGGTTGTGTGTGTAGCTGATTTATCTTTGATATGTGACTTTAAAAGGTTTTGATATTCGTGATATATAATAAAGTGCAATTAAAGGATAGTTGATATATGGTTGAGTATTGGTATACAGTGTACAACTATTAATATATTTTACCCAGCCTAGTGATTTATGCATATTTATTGGGGAAATCCTGAAAACCTAACTGGGTTGTGGCCCTTGAGGACCGAGGTTGCCAACCCTGATCTATATGCGACTATTAAGCCCCCCCCCCCCCCCCCCCCCCCCCCCACTTTCCATTCTTGACAAAACCCTCTATCCTTGAGCTGGAGCTGTAACTGTTGCTATTCAAAAATATCCAAAAGGTTTTCCGAATCTATACATATTCCTCTTATGACAGCTGTTTTGCATATTTTGGTGGTTATTTTAGAAGCTCTGTTCTTGTTTGTGTCTGCACTGGTATTTAGATGTCTCATGTTGCATGGACGTCCAAATCCTGATTTTATAAAGCCAGGGTATGGACTCTAAAACTGGGCAATGCCCATTTGGCAGGGGACTTGGATTGAGCATGTTTTGGGTGAGACTAGGGAGGGGCCAAAATATGAACTTCCAACTCCAATCTCAGAGGGGGAAGGGGTGGCTATGTCTTAAAAGATAGACTTTGTTATTCATTTCTGGTACTTGGCTAATTTAGGTTACAGAAAGGAAGGGATTAAGGCATATCACCTTCCTAATTCCCCATGGTTGTTGTCCTTCCCCCCTTTCTCCCAATGTGAAACTGGCAAGGAATACCAAGCTCTATGACAGCTTCAGATTCTATGGACATTCAGATATGCGGAATAGCCTAATGGCTGTATAGTGGACCGAGAACCAAGGAACCCAGGTTCAAATCCCACTTCAGCTCTTTGTGTTGTGGATTTTTTTTTTTTTTTTAAATAATTGTGAGCCCTCCAGGGATGGAAAAATACCTATTGTACCTGAATGTATAAGAAACTGCAAGCCTGAAGGCTATTGAAGCAATGTACATTCAGGTACAGTAGATATTTTTATGTTCCTGGAGGTCTCACAATTTAAAAGAAAAATCATGATCAGCCATAGTGGGATTTGAACCTGGGACCCCTGGTTCTTAGGCCTTTGCTTTTACCATTAAACCACCCCTTTGCTTTGCCTGGACATTAATGTGGCCAGTTTATATCATAGACTTTCCTATGCTGCCGCAAAGATGTCCATGTCCCATGTTTTCCCTGTTCATAATTTGGACATTTCAGTTTGTAAAATAGATGTTCTTGCTAGATGTCTCCAGCACATAGACATCCATTTCTCATGTATTTTAGAACAGGCTGTAGATCATCAGATCCTGTTCTAAAATACATGTGAATGGGACATTCATAATCTGAGTTGGTTGTCCTTTCTAAAATGCTACTCTTTATGTCCAAACATTTTCATATGCATCACCTTCTTAATAAAACCCCACACCATTACTTAAGAGTTGGTGCTACCTACTCAGCCCATTTTTGTAAAATACATTTATTAGCAACAAGTAAACCCAACTGTATAAAATAAACAAGTTCATTACATCCATCCTCCTGCCAGTGTTGGGAATCAACCCCCCCCCCCCCACCACCGCCACACACACACACACACACACATACTCCATACCTTAGCCCAAAATGGAGCAGTCATTTTTTTTTATTCTTTATTTATAACTTTTACAATTTACATACCCAAAGCGAACTTTGTCAAGAAATATAAGAAATTTCAAAGAAATATACAAATTATTATGGAAAACTACTACTACTACTATTTAGCATTTCTATAGCGCTACAAGGCATACGCAGCGCTGTACAAACATAGAAGAAAGACAGTCCCTGCTCAAAGAGCTTACAATCTAATAGACAAAAAATAAATAAAGTAAGCAAATCAAATCAATTAATGTGAACGGGAAGGAAGAGAGGAGGGTAGGTGGAGGCGAGTGGTTACGAGTCAAAAGCAATGTTAAAGAGGTGGGTTTTCAGTCTAGATTTAAAGGTGGCCAAGGATGGGGCAAGACGTAGGGGCTCAGGAAGTTTATTCCAGGCGTAGGGTGCAGCGAGACAGAAGGCGCGAAGTCTGGAGTTGGCAGTAGTGGAGAAGGGAACAGATAAGAAGGATTTATCCATGGAGCGGAGTGCACGGGAAGGGGTGTAGGGAAGGACGAGTGTGGAGAGATACTGGGGAGCAGCAGAGTGAATACATTTATAGGTTAGTAGAAGAAGTTTGAACAGGATGCAAAACGGATAGGGAGCCAGTGAAGGGTCTTGAGGAGAGGGGTAGTATGAGTAAAGCGACCCTGGCGGAAGATGAGACGGGCAGCAGAGTTTTGAACCGACTGGAGAGGGGAGAGGTGACTAAGTGGGAGGCCAGCAAGAAGCAGATTGCAGTAGTCTAAACGAGAGGTGACAAGGGTGTGGATGAGGGTTTTGGTAGAGTGCTCGGAAAGAAAGGGGCGGATTTTACGGATGTTGTAAAGAAAGAAACGACAGGTCTTGGCGGTCTGCTGGATATGAGCAGAGAAGGAGAGAGAAGAGTCAAAGATGACCCCAAGGTTTCGAGCTGAGGAGACAGGGAGAATGAGAGAGCCATCAACAGAAATAGAAAACGGGGGGAGCGGGGAGGTGGGTTTGGGGGGGAAAATGAGAAGCTCGGTTTTGGTCATATTTAATTTCAGGTGGCGTTGAGACATCCAGGCAGCAATGTCAGACAAGCACGCTGAAACTCATAAGAAGAAACATTTTCCTTATTACGTAGTCCTCAAGTATGGGAGACTGAACATACATAAACCTATATAGAGGATAGGGATATCTCACAAGGAAACATATTTATAAAGGAAATAAGGCATCAAGAATGTTACATCATTCATAAATCAAAGTCCAGCGTTAGATACCTAAGGGGGTTTAGGAGTCCTTGCATTTAAAAAAGATGTAAGCTGTATTGGGTCAAAAAAATAGTATGTCTTGTTATCGAAAAATATAACGCATTTACACGGGAATCTAAGCTGGAATTTAGCCCCCAAATGTATTGTCTCTTATCGTAGAAGAAGAAACTTCTCCCTCCTTTCTTGTGTGGTTCTGGAAACATCTGGAAAAATCTGGACATTCTCTCCCATAAACTTAACAGAGGAAATTTGTCTTAAATACTGTCTCAATAAAGCCTCTTTGTAAGGAAAACAAAGGATACCAGCAAAGTAGATCTGTATGTAATATCTTCTTGTGACTGTTCCAATAGAGCAGAAACATCCAAAGTCTCTGAAGCTGGTTCCTTTGTTATTAAACCACGATTGGGCAGCATATAGATTTTTTGAATTGGGGGAAAATTATCGGCTGAGTACTTAAAGACTTCCTTAAGAAACCTGTTAAATAAATCTCTCAAAGGGGTGAACTTGAGGAAGGGAAAATTCAAAATTCTCAAATTTAAATTCCTTGCTCCATTCTCTAAATTTTCAATCTTTCTATGTACCAGATCAGCATTCTGAAGTATTTTATTTTCTTGTTCCTTTAATTGAATCACAGAATGTTCCACTTGCTTCAAACTTTTCACCTGGGAGGCTAATTCTGATTGTAAACCATCCATTTTTATTGTGTTTGCATTAGAAGTCTTAACAAAACTCAGGCATACCTTGTGTAAAGATTCCATTGCCCCCCAAAGGGAATCTAGCGTCACTGTCGGTGGTTTCTCCAGGGGCAGCAGTTGGAGCTCTGGAACTGGCTGTGTTTCAACCATTTGCTGCACAGCAGAAGTTTGCGCAGAGAAAAAACTTCCAGCGCTGCTCTTGGGAGTGGAAGTTAGGCTTAGTTCTTCCAGAGTTTTCTCGAGGCAAGGCACTTCCAAACTGCCGAAGGAGTTCTCCCCTCCACGCTGCACAGCTCTGCACTCTGGCTGCTGGGCGGGACCTCCTTCGACGCTGCCTCCAACCTCACGCGCCAAACAAGGACTTCTGGGGGGCTGAGTGACACCTCACTCTCCAGGCCCGGGCTCCTCTCTGGATCGGGCGGCGGAACGCCCCGCGATGTCGCTGGAACCGTGAAATCCGTTATCGGAGGCTGCCATCGGGTAAGGTCCGTTGAGGGTTGGGAGAAGCCACCTCTAACTTTCCCCTTCCGTTTAGGCATATTTGTTAAGGAAAATAGTTTTAGGAATAGACAAGTTCTCCAGATACGTTTCTCACGTCCTATGCAGTCAAGGTGCATCACAGAAAGCTATGCAAGTAGGACCCCTCATTACTCTGACATTTCAGATAGTGTGGTGAAGATAGTCTCATCTTAAATCTCTTAACATCAACATAACAGTGATAGAGAACCTTAACATCTTAAACCTCTAAACATTATCAACATAACAGTGATGGAGAACTTTAAATGGCTTCTCATGCAAAGTGGTGTCACAGACCCACTTCAGTGCCACTTGGAAATAGTAGAAGACATCTGTAGCCTAAATCTTCTGACCAGTCCTGCTTCACAATATTACTCAACCTGCTGTATCACCTGTTGCCCCCTTCCCCCCTTCCAGGGTTTTCCTCCCACCTTATGCCAGTGTGTTATAGAGTTCTTTGTTTCCTTCCCCTTTGGATTTGTTTCATCCACCAATTTTAGAAAGGGAAAGACCTGACCAAAGTCAGGGCCTAAAAATGGCCCGATAACGACGGAAAATAAAGAAAACTTAAACCCTGGCAAAATAAAACTAAGGAAAAATAATGGACTGGTTTGTAAGGCCCAATTAAAGGAGCAACCAGAGAAGCGGTAAAAAGACTGAAAGGCACTAAGAGCTCTCAAAAAAACGTGCGAGTGAGAAGACAAAAAAGTGCACTTTCTCACGTGGAAAAAAGAACTGAGAAGACCATGTTCGCGCAATGGGCAGGAAGGCACTTGCACATGCACGGTGAAGCATGGCTTATGCTCTCTTGTTTTACTGTGGCAAAAGTCGGATCGGGCAACGCTGATCAGCATCACCCATTTGTGAGGATATGAAGCCTGTTGTCCTCTGAGAATACGTGCTACAGGTAAGTATCTTTGCTTTCCTGTTGGTTCCACTTAAAAGAAGAGATGTAGAGGGGCATTTTGGACGTTTTGCTAAAAAGTCTAAAAATCAAGTTGCGAACATAGCCATTTTCAAATCAGAAAAACATCTATCTATTTGGTTTGAAAATCACCTTTTCTATACATTTTTTACTTGGTGCTTTTTTTCTTTTGGGACCGTTTTGGAAAAATAAACTGTCCAAGTGAAAAATGCCCAAAAACCAGCCATTGGGGTATCTGTGGGCCATCATTCTTAGTAGACTGGCCACATAGACATCCTAGCAGAGCAGTGGGGAAGTCTAGAGGGCACTTCAGTGGACTCCACGTAAAAGGTCCCAGGTACACATCTCACCATAACCCCCTTATATTGTATGGTGAGCCCTCCAGGAACAGAGAAAAACCTACTGTACCTCACTGCACGCCACTACAATAGCCCTCAAGTTGACAGGAACAATAGGTATTTCGTGGTTTTTAGAGAATCTCACATTCCACCTCAAGTGTACCAGTTAGAGTGGGACTTGTCTGCTACTCTGTTTAATTGGTACTTGATAAACTGCCTTTCCTAAGAAGGTCAGAATGGTTTCCAATTATAATACTAAGAAACACAGCAAGGAAAAGAACTCCATTTTATGACAGGAAAGGGCACCCTCATCAAGAATTTCAGTCACACTGTAGAAAACAATATAATATTTACCATTTAGCCATCATATCTGAAGCTGTCATAGAGCCTGGTAGGTACTATCACTGTCACATTTTAGGGTGGTGGGAGGTGGTCAGTGACCACTGGGGGAAAAAGGGGGTTATGCCTCATCCCTCCAGTGGTTGTTTGGTCATTTAGGGCACCTTTTGGTCACTTACTTGTGAGTGAAACAGGTCTAGCTAAAAATGTTTTAATTTTTGGCCTAGACGTTTTCATTTTGTTTCATTATTGCAAAAAAAGTCTGTCTTTTGGTGCCGCCCATGTCCCACCCAAAACACGGATCTTTATAAAAAGGCCATTAAAACCCAACTGTTTCAGAAGCATGTTTTGGAAATGCTAGTGATTAATCATCACTATGTAAAATCCTAGATATTTGATCTAGAACTCCTTTGTTATCCATTTTTAACTTAACATAGTAGATGACGGCAGAAAAAGACCTGCACGGTCCACCCAGTCTGCCCAACAAGATAAACTCACATGTGCCATTTTTTGTGTATACCTTACCTTGATTTGTACCTGTCTTTTTCAGGACACAGACCGTATAAATCTGCCCAGCACTATCCCCGCCACCCAACCACCAGCCCCGCCTCCCACCACCGGCTCTGGCATAGACCGTATAAGTCTGCCCAGCACTATCCCCACCTCCCAAACCACCAGCCCTGCCTTCCACCACCGGTTAAGCTTCTGGGGATCCCTTCCTTCTGAGCAGGATTCCTTTATGTTTATCCCACGCATGTTTGAATTCCGTTACCGTTTTCCTCTCCACCACCTCCCACCTTAAACTGGTAAAAGTAGAATATAAGATCTGTAACTATAGCACTTCCTCTTGAAATTTGGACAAACTGTGGAGAAAAATGTCTAAAATCGGAGTGTCAAAAATTACATCTTGGATATTTTTGAGAGAAAAACAACTATCTACCACCTTATGATGTTTTGGATGTTTTTTTTGTTTGTTTGTTTCGAAAACAAGCCCCATAATGTCACATTTGGCGTTAGGCATAAAAATGTGAATTAGATTAAAATGATTATACAGTTCTTCAAAAGTCTGCAACCCAGCAGTCCTTGAAAGGTTCGTACCGTACGAAATCCCTTCTTTGCCCACCTCTTAAAAGTGCTCTAAAATCTCAATCACATGAGGAACACTGATACAGGAATTGCCTAAAAATAGAAAAATATTCTCTGAAAAAAGACCAATTTTGAGTTCTTGTCCTCCCACTACAATCCCCCGCACAGCCATGTTCTGCTTAATCTGCATTACCAAAAGTTTTAAAGTTAGTATGAACAGTACAGGTGATAGGGAACAGCCCTGCCTAGTACCCCTCTTGAAGACAAAGGCTTCTATAACCATACTAGACGAAATAGCACCCTTAATATCAAGAAGACAAAACTCGGCACCATGGTTCAATGACAAATTTAAAAAACTCAAAACACAATCCAGGAAACTCGAACGAGCATGGAAAAAAATTAAAGATGAACACACACTCAATGTATGGAAACAAATACATAGAAAATACAAATAATGCAATAAGACAGACCAAAAGGTCTTACTACAAAACTAAAATAGGACCGGATTACAAAGACCTGAAGAAACTATTTCAACTCGTAAATAAGCTACTAGACACCACTCCTATCAGCACAACCAACACAGAATCCCATCCGCAGACAAACTTGATAATTACTTCAATGAAAAAATAATAAAATTACGCAACACACTTCCTCAGCACAACACCGACATTGAAAACTTCATCAATGGCCTGGACCCAACCCCCGGCGAATACCCAGCTTGACCGTACCTGGTCAACATTTGCTCTCCTCACCACTGAATCAGTTACACAGGTGACTCATAGGTTCTCCAATACCCACTGCAAACTGGATACCTGCCCCAGCCATCTACTTAAATCTGCTCCCGAGCGCTTCACAGCAGACCTCACATCCCACCTAAACTTCATGCTCCAACAAGGTCTCTTCCCCGAGGAATATGGCAACATCCTACTCACCTTAATACCAAAAGACACCAAGAAAATAACAAACGATCTCGCCAACTACCGCCCAGTTGCATCTATCCCACTAGTAGTCAAACTGATGGAGAGCTTGGTGACCAAACAGCTTACTGACTACATGGACAAGTTCTCAATACTACATGAATCACAGTCAGGATTCCGCCCCCTCCATAGTACTAAAACTGTCCTAGTCACTCTCCTGGCCAAATTCAAGCAGGAAATAGCTACAGGTAAAAGCACACTTCTCCAATTCAACGTGTCGAGCACATTTGACATGGTAAACCACAATATACTACTAAGACTCGTAGACCACTTCGGGATTGGTAGAAATATACTTAACTGGATCAAGGGTTTTCTAACCACCAGAACATACCAAGTAAAATCAAATTCTAACATATCACCACCGTGGAAAGCAGCCAGTGGAGTACCTCAAGGATCACCATCACCAATACTCTTCAACGTAATGATGATCCCACTGGCAAAGTCCTTATCCAATCAAGGCCTCAACCCGTTCATCTATGCAGACGATGTCACTATCTACATTCCCTTCAGACGCGATCTGACAAAAATCACCAATGAAATCAAGCTCGGCCTGAACACCATGGACTCATGGGCAAACTCATTCCAACTGAAACTGAACACTGAAAAAACACACTGCCTCATCCTCTCATCTCAACACAATAAGTACAAACCCACAACCATAAACACCCCAGACCACACCCTCCCTTTCTCAGGTAGCCTGAAAACAATCGGCATCACAATCAACCGCAACCTTACTCTTGAGAGCCAAGTAAACTCCGCAACAAAGAAAATGTTCCATTCAATGTGAAAACATAAACACGTAAAACCTTTCTTCCCAAGGGAAATATTTTGTAACCTAATACAATCAATGGTTCTAAGCCATGCAGACTACTGCAACGGAATCTATTCGGGATGTAAAGAGCAACTCACAAAGAAACTCCAGACCGCCCAAAACACAGCAGCCAGGCTGATATTTGGTAAAACACAATTCGAAAGTGCTAAACTCATCCGAGAAAAACTGCATTGGCTCCTAATCAAAGAACGTATTATCTTCAAAATCTGCACCCTGGTCCACAAAATTATCTATGGCGAAGTCCCAGGATACATGACAGACCTCATAGATCTACCAACCAGAAACAGAACCGAATCATCACGAATATACCTAAACAACCACTACCCAAATTGCAAAGGACTCAAATACAAAACAACTTATACATCCAGCTTCTCCTATAGAAGCACACAACTATGGAACACACTGCCAAAAGCTGTGAAAACAATCTATGACCATCTAAACTTCAGGAAATCACTAAAAACCAACCTGTTCAAAAAGGCTTACCCTACCGACCCAACATAAATGCCTACACCTGGAAACACAGCAAAGCCAATGATCGTACTGGACAATATACAACCTCCCCTCTCTTCGACCCCCATTGTGCCTGAAACACACCTACCTTATTTGACCACAACATGACCTTGTATTTGTTTCTCTACCGGACTTGTCGATCGCCTTTACGGTACTATGTAAGCCACATTGAGCCTGCAAATAGGTGGGAAAATGTGGGATACAAATGTAATAAATATTAATCAGTAATTGGACATTTAAGTTAGCATACAGCAGATCTGTTTACTGGAGTATTTGTACCCATACTCCCTAAAGATCCAAACACCCATGCCAAGAATTCTCACAACACCTTATCAAATGCTTTTTCTGCATCCAAACTAAGAACTACACCCTTATCTTTCAGTAAGGCAGTGATCAAACATCTGATATTGCATATCCCCCTCTACCCTTCACAAACCCTGTCTGATCATCTGTTTATAAGATCCGGCACCACTTCTCTCAATCTGTTCGCCAACACAGAAGGTAGAATGTTTACTTCCCCTTTATCAAGGAAATGGAGTGGTAGGCGCCTACCAATTGAGGATCCCTCCCTGGCTAATGTAAAACTTCAATTAATGCTTGGCCCATCGCTGCCAAGAACCAGCCCTGCTCGAAAGCATGTACATACATATCTTGCAATGGTCACATTATAGGAAATCCTATACTCTTATAAAACTCTAAGCCTAAGCCATCCAGCCCCACGAATGTTGACTTGACTACCTCAGAAATCTGATCCTTCAACGGAGAATCTAACAATAACTCCAGATTACATATTACAGGATCTACTAGAATCTGATTCCCCTCTAAAAATACCTGAAAGATAGACGCCCTTCCTTTTTCCCCATCAACAGATCAATTAATTTTTGTATATTCAGACAAGTTGTTTGTCTGAAGCCAGTCTGCAATTATCATTAAATATCTACTGAGTTCAACCAATCCATTTATAACTATAGGGAGTCAAATATGTCTATACCAAAATAATAGTAACACTTCAATCTCCTACATGACCTGAGTCAAAAGGGGCAATATATAGGTTAAACAAATAAGAGGATATAGATTGACCCCTAGGGAATGCCCCCATTGCACTTCTTGGGCCTAGGAGAGAGGTGACCCTCATAGAAACTGCTGTGATCTGTCTAACAGAAAGGAATACAAATTACAGGTCTATCTCCTTAATGCCTGTTGCTGTCAACCAATCAAGCAATAATTCATTTTTCAAACAGATAATCAGTATCGCGCCTTCCTTGTCATTTTGAAGAAACAGGTAATTCGTTAAAGACATTAGAAATGTCTACTTTAAGACTACCTAAAACCTAAATGAAAATCATCCATCTGTGCCAATAATTGTCAAGAGATCTCTTTTTCATTTATGGGCCCTTTTACTAAGCCGCATAGGCGCCTACACATGCCCAGTTTGGAGTTACCGCCCGGCTACCGAGTAGCTCTTGTGTTAATTTTATTTTTGACTCGCGCTGGATAATAATTTTTATTTTCTGGCGCATGGCAGAAACCGGGCAGTAATCGTCATTGTACGCAAGTAGATGATTACCGCACGGTTCACGCGTGAGACATTACCACTAAGTCAGTGGTTGGTGGTAAGGTCTCAGACCCAAAATGGATGCACGCCAATTTTTATTTTGCCTACACTAGCGCGGCTCATTTTTCGGTGCACCTTAGTAAAAGGCCCCTTAGTTTGCTCAGAACGAGCAAGTTTAAAATTGGCCTATATCTTTTTTTTTTTTCCACTTTGACTGCCACAAGCCCCCTCTCCTACTTCAGCTTCTCTATTTTTGCAAAGCTAGTGCTTCCATTATGGCACCAAACTTATTCTTCCTAGACAGACCTTCCATTTGGAGAGGAAGCAGAAGGGGAACTAGAAAAGGAGTAGGGCTAACACCACAAGACAGGGTTCCCCAAAGCCATGTTGGGGCCCATAGCCTGTTGAGTTTCAGAATACCCACAGTGAATATGCATTAGATCAGTTTGCTTATATTGGAGGCCTAGTGCATGCTAATTAGATTGTCTCACAATCTCTGGCGTCAAAAGCGGCGTAGCAAGAAAGCTTTTGATGCCAGAGATCATGAGGCAATCCAGTGTCATTTGCACAAGACTGCCTTCCACAGAAACACTTCTCTAAGTTAATGGACTCATGATGCAGGCAGTAGTGCTGAAGCACGGCCTGTGTCGAGTCCTTTTGTACTCGGTGATCTGAGACTTGATGTGTTTTCTGTTCAATAAGACATTTTTAAGAAGCAGGCTCCCTTTCTTCAATAGTTTGGTCATCCCCACTGTGTTTTGTTGTGCTTGTGTATTTTTTTTTAATATGAGTGATTTTTGTTTTCCCTTGTATGGTTTGTTGACTGTAATTCAATTTAAAGCTGAATGATAGAAGCTGATATCTTTGTGAGATGGCAACCAGGTTCCATGTAGGTGAGTGGAGTAGCCGCTATTCATTGTGTAAGGTATTTTATGTTCAATCTTTTTATTAGAATTATTAAGAAAATACATTAAGATTATTATTTCAGAACTATATCCACATATAAATAATGGAATTTACTCATGGTTATTGCATACATTTATAAATACTGATTTCATAAAGCAGCATTTTATACATGAAATCTAAACTACGTGGCAATTTCATGGGGGCATGGTTTGAGTGTGGCTTGAGCAGGACTTCCCAATTTATAAAGGAACTAACACATATAGAGAAAAATGTCCCACATGGGTTTTCACCAGCTCAAAGGCATGCATAGGTTTTATAAAAGTGCAACTATAATTTATAGAGGATTGAAGGAAAAAGTATCGCAACACAAATTAGAAAATCTCTCCATCAAATGCTGCACTGTAGCTCTCTTTTATGTACAGCAAGATAGTAACTTATAGGCGGGAGGAGAGAGCCTAAGAATAACTTTGTAACTTTGTTAGCCACATTGAGCCCGCACAAGCTGGGAAAATGTGGGATACAAGTGAACCAAATAAATAAATAATACATGTGAACGTAAAATTTGTAAAAAGTTTACTTGGTCGTGCCACAGGCATAAAAAGCCTCCTGAGATTCCTGTCTCTTATATCAGCAGAACAATTTTTCCACAGCAGTCAACTTCACTCTAATTACTGTGCAAGTAAAGGAAAAGGAAAAAAAAACTGCTTATCTGGTAACCAGTGGTGGCCAGCATTTCACGGTGCTCATCCCTCTGCCTCAGGGAATCTTTACATCATAGCAGTTATTCCAAAGACAGACAGGAGTTCCTTTTCTATCCATATTTATGTAAATTCTAATAACACACATAGGAAATTATGCCAGCTTATAATGATTTGACTTTTCATCCAATCCTTACTAGATTTTCAGGACATGCCAGGGGGTCTACAAGGATCATGAGAAGGGGGTATTTTGGGGATGAATCCATGTACTCTACAAATAGGTACATGCAATTGTGTCATCTTATAACATCTTGGTTTTGCTTCCCATCTATTCCAAATTTTCAGGAAATGGTGATGGAGGGGGTGGGGGGGGGGGGGGGAGGATAAAATGAGCCAGACATAGGTATTGTTTTTTTTCTGTCCCTATTAGTTCTATGTGGAACTTCTAGTTTCTGTTCTGTCAGCTGTGTTTCTTACCAAATCTGTCAGACTAGCTGAGAAAAAGCGTAATAGACCTGGAGACAAACATTTTTGCAATTTATCCTAGGAAAATTGATACCTTGAAAAGGTGAAAGCACTACAAGGAAGGTTTTTACAAATTGGCTTCTTGATGGACCCCTTTAGAGCCAGGATGTTATTGAAAAATGCTATGAATTGTTTCCCTGTCTAGATGGAGGTGGTCTTCTTCAGGAAATGACTCTCTTCCAGGGGGAATATAATAAAAAGTAAACAAAGGGAGAGACTAGCAGAAACTGGATTATGGCGGCCTTCTGGTACTTCTCTCTCACCAGAGAGATGAGGTAGACCAAAACAATTGAGCAATCTGATGTGTATTTTTAAATTAGATGGGCCTATCTGATTAAGGAGGGACTCAAATTTCCTGGGTACTTGACTTAAGGTGGCCATCCAGTGAGAATTTATGTTAGTGGATTTTAAAGTCATAAATTTGTAACAGAATGGCAGCTGTTACATATCCTAATGTGGTATGCATATTTGTTTGATGAGGCAAGGAGAAGTGTGGACTGTGCATGATGTTGCTTCATTAAAGTTTTACCAGTAAGGTTTCCTGGTCTGCTCTCTTATTTATGTTGGCTATTATCAGCCAGGAAATTTATACATAGGCCACACAACATCAAACACATCAGTTTGGCTAGAGTGATTTCCTGAAAGCTTAAGCAGTTTGCTAAAGAAGCAGCTTCACAGTAAACATCTTTTTATAGCTATTACCATTCAGAATGTTGAACTTTATTGCTAAAGATGACTTTTTCAAAAAGAATTCTCACCCATTCATCTGTTTATCAGGTATAGGAAGAATGACTGGACCACACATCTAGGCACCGTAGAAAAGAAGTGGGGAAGGGAGGCTTTTTCCAAACAGTGAGGAAGACGTATAAGTAAAACTTCAAAAATGTATTAATAGAGTCAAAAAATGACTCAACACAGCCGTGTTTCGGCGCCAGAGTGCCTTCTTCAGAAGTCTTGTGTTACAATATGATGTTAAATCCCAACTAGGTATAAGTGCGGTGGGACGATAGTCCTCATAACCAAGATAAAAGTGGCTTCTGTAAACAACTCCTGAAGAAGGCGCTCTGGTGCGGAAACACGGATGTGTTGAGTCATTTTTTAAAATCTATTAATACATTTTTGAACTTTTACTTATACGTCTTCCTCACTGTTTGGAAAGAGCCTCCCTTCCCCACTTCTTTTCTACGGTGCCTTGACTTTTCCGTGGGGTTTTAATGCACCTCCACACTTAGTGTGGTCTTTTTCTTGCTTGGACCACATATCTAAAAATATAAGAAACTGGCATTCTCCGAGGACAAGCAGGCTGCTTGTTCTCACGACTGGGTGACGTCCGCGGCAGCCCCCACCAACCGGAAAAAGCTTCGCGGGACGGTCGGCACGCAGGGCACGCCCACCGCGCATGCACGGCCGTCTTCCCGCCCGTGCGCGACCGCTCCCGCCAGTTCCTTTTTTTCCGCGTCTGGAGAGAGTCGTGCTTCGCCGCTCTCTCTGTTTTCAGCCGCCGGAAAGCCGTTCGCGTTTACGCGACTCGTCTAATTTCTTTTTAGTTTATTAGTATTTAGTCACCGCGTGCTCCGGTTTTCCTTTTTCAAAAAAAAAAGAAAAAAAAAAAAAGTGAAGAGCACGCGCTCCTTTTTCCCTCGTTTCTAGCGGGGGCGTTGCGTTGCGGCCTAGTGGCCGCACGGTCGATTTTCTTTTTCGAGGTGTGATTTCCGCCACCATCGACGACTTTAACTTCGCTGACGCGATTTTTCCGTCGATGTCCTCGAAGGTCCCGAGTGGATTTAAAAAGTGTGGTCGGTGCGGCCGGCCAATCTCGCAGACCGACACCCACGCTTGGTGCCTCCAGTGCCTCGGGCCGGAGCACAATATCAAGTCGTGTTCTCTGTGTCTCGGACTCCGGAAACGGACTCAGGTTGCGAGGCAAGTTCTACGGGACCGTCTTTTTGGAACTTGCGCCGGCCCCTAGACGTCGACCTCGACGGCATCGGTATCGACGCCTGGCCCTTCGGTACCGGTATCGATGCCCGAGAAATCGGCACCGATGGCATCGACCCCAGGAGAACAGGTCCCGTTGGCACGCCGGTCCTCCGGTGAGGGTAGAGGTGAGAGATCGCGTGGGCAGTCGGCCCCGGTCACTCCCTCAGCCCGTGGCCCACGGGACCGAACCCTGTCTGACCCGGTTCCTCGAGACCGAGGGGGATCGTCCTCCTCCTCCTCCATACCACCCGGCACCGGTGACGGGCATCGCAAGAAGACTAAGAAGCACCGTCACCGGTCGCCCTCGATGCATCCGGACATCGGAGAGGAGCCGACGCCGAAGCGTCCGCGTCGGGAGGAGAGGTCCCCGTCGGTTGTGGAGGTACCGACGCGACAGGGTCCCGGCACTTCGGTGCCGTCTCCTGGCTCCCACCAGATTCCGGCACCGACGCCTCTACCGGCCCCACCGCCTTTCCCGGCAGCGGGCCTGGACGAGTGCCTCAGAGCCATCCTTCCGGGGATCCTGGAAGGGCTGATGCGCCAGGCTGTGCCGGCGCCGGGGGTGCTTGCGCCCTCGGCGCCGATGACTGTGGCGCCGGCGAGCTCTAGCCCGGTGCCGAGGCCGTCGACACCGCCGCCGCTTGCGGCGCCGGTCTCGACCGCCACGCAGGTGGAGTCCCCGTCGACGTCGATGGAGGGAGCTTCGTCCCCGCCGGCGCGGGAGTCCACCGCTCGACGACACCGAGGCCTCGGTGCCTCGACGTCGAGCCGGGCCCGGTTCAGGACACAGCTACGTGAGCTTATGTCCGATACCGAGGATGAGGCCTCGTGGGGGGAAGAGGAGGACCCTAGATATTTCTCCTCAGAGGAGTCTACGGGCCTTCCCTCGGACCCCACGCCTTCACCGGAGAGGAAGCTCTCGCCTCCTGAGAGTCTCTCCTTTGCCTCCTTTGTGCGGGATATGTCTATTTGCATTCCCTTCCCCGTGGTCTCTGTGGATGAGCCGAGGGCTGAGATGCTCGAGGTCCTCGACTATCCATCACCACCTAGAGAGTCCTCCACGGTACCGCTGCACAATTTCCTCAAGGAGACACTGCTTCGGAACTGGATGCGACCATTAACTAATCCCACCATTCCCAAGAAAGCAGAGTCCCAGTACAGGATTCACTCTGACCCAGAGTTAATGCGGCCACAATTGCCCCATGACTCGGCGGTCGTGGATTCTGCTCTCAAGAGGGCACGGAGTTCGAGGGATACCGCCTCGGCGCCCCCGGGGCGGGAGTCTCGCACTCTGGACTCGTTTGGGAGGAAGGCCTACCAATCCTCCATGCTCGTGACCCGCATCCAGTCATACCAGCTCTATACGAGCATTCACATGCGGAACAATGTAAAGCAACTGGCGGACCTGGTCGATAAGCTCCCGCCGGAGCAGTCCAGGCCTTATCAGGAGGTGGTCAGGCAGCTGAAGGCGTGCAGAAAGTTCCTGTCCAGGGGTATCTATGACACCTGTGACGTGGCATCTCGTGCTGCGGCCCAAGGTATAGTGATGCGCAGGCTCTCATGGCTGCGTGCCTCTGACCTGGACAACCGCACCCAGCAGAGACTGGCCGACGTCCCGTGCCGGGGGGATAACATTTTTGGTGAGAAGGTCGAGCAGCTGGTGGACCAACTGCATCAGCGGGAAACCGCCCTCGACAAGCTCTCCCACCGGGCGCCTTCAGCATCCACCTCAGCAGGTGGACGTTTTTCCCGGGCCCGGCAGGCTGCACCCTATTCTTTTGCAAAGCGTAGGTTCAACCAGCCGGCCCGAAGGCCTCGTCAGGCACAGGGACAGCCCCAGCGCGCTCGTTCTCGTCAACAGCGTGCGCCTAAGCAGCCCCCTGCGCCTCCACAGCAAAAGCCAGGGACGGGCTTTTGACTGGATCCACGGGAACATAGCCGCCCTCAAAGTGTCCGTACCGGTCGGGGGGAGGTTAAAATTTTTTCACCAAAGGTGGCCTCTCATAACCTCCGACCAGTGGGTTCTCCAAATAGTGCGGTGCGGATACGCCCTGAATTTGGCCTCCCTGCCACCAAATTGTCCTCCGGGAGCTCAATCCTTCAGCTCCCATCACAAGCAGGTACTTGCAGAGGAACTCTCCGCCCTTCTCAGCGCCAATGCGGTCGAGCCCGTACCACCAGGGCAAGAAGGGCAGGGATTCTATTCCAGGTACTTCCTTGTGGAAAAGAAAACAGGGGGGATGCGTCCCATCCTAGACCTGAGAGGCCTGAACAAATTCCTGATCAAAGAAAAGTTCAGGATGCTTTCCTTGGGCACCCTTCTGCCAATGATTCAGAAAAACGATTGGCTATGTTCCCTGGATTTAAAGGATGCATATACTCACATCCCGATACTGCCAGCTCACAGACAGTATCTCAGATTCCGCCTGGGCGCACGGCACTTTCAGTATTGTGTGCTGCCCTTTGGGCTCGCCTCTGCCCCACGAGTGTTTACAAAGTGCCTCGTGGTGGTGGCGGCGTATCTACGCAAGCTGGGAGTGCACGTGTTCCCATATCTCGACGATTGGCTGGTCAAGAACACCTCGGAGGCAGGAGCCCTCCGGTCCATGCAGTGCACTATTCAACTCCTGGAGCTGCTGGGGTTTGTGATAAATTACCCAAAGTCCCATCTCCAGCCAACCCAGTCTCTGGAATTCATAGGAGCTCTGCTGAATACCCAGACGGCTCAGGCCTTCCTTCCCGAAGCGAGGGCCAACAACCTCCTGTCCCTGGCTTCACAGACCAGAGCGTCTCAGCAGATCACAGCTCGGCAGATGTTGAGACTTCTGGGTCATATGGCCTCCACAGTGCATGTGACTCCCATGGCTCGTCTTCACATGAGATCTGCTCAATGGACCCTAGCTTCCCAGTGGTTCCAAGCCACCGGGAATCTAGAAGATGTCATCCGCCTCTCCACCAGCTGCCGCACTTCACTGCTCTGGTGGACCATCCGGACCAATTTGACCCTGGGATGTCCATTCCAAATTCCGCAGCCCACGAAAGTGCTGACGACGGATGCATCTCGCCTGGGGTGGGGAGCTCATGTCGATGGGCTTCACACCCAGGGTCTGTGGTCCCTCCAGGAAAAGGATCTGCAGATCAACCTCCTGGAGCTCCGAGCGATCTGGAACGCACTGAAGGCTTTCAGAGACCGGCTGTCCTACCAAATTGTTCAAATTCGGACAGACAGTCAGGTTGCAATGTATTACACCAACAAGCAGGGGGGCACCGGATCTCGCCCCTTGTGTCAGGAAGCCGTCGGCATGTGGCGGTGGGCTTGCCAGTCCGGCATGTTCCTCCAAGCCACATACCTGGCAGGTGTAAACAACAGTCTGGCCGACAGACTGAGCATAGTCATGCAACCGCACGAGTGGTCGCTTCATTCCAGAGTGGTACGCAAGATCTTGCGAGAGTGGGGCACCCCCTCGGTGGACCTTTTCGCCTCTCAGACGAACCACAAGCTGCCTCTGTTCTGTTCCAGACTACAGGCTCACGGCAGACTGGCGTCGGATGCCTTTCTCCTCCATTGGGGGACCGGCCTCCTGTATGCTTATCCTCCCATACCTTTGGTGGGGAAGACCTTACTGAAGCTCAAGCAAGACCACGGCGCCATGATTCTGATAGCGCCCTTTTGGCCCCGTCAGATCTGGTTCCCTCTTCTTCTGGAGTTGTCCTCAGAAGAACCGTGGAGATTGGAGTGTTTTCCGACTCTCATTTCGCAGAACGACGGAGCGTTGCTGCACCCCAACCTTCAGTCTCTGGCTCTCACGGCCTGGATGTTGAGGGCGTAGACTTTGCTGCGTTGGGTCTGTCTGAGGGTGTCTCCCGTGTCTTGCTTGCCTCTAGGAAGGATTCCACTAAAAAGAGTTACTTTTTCAAGTGGAGGAGGTTTGTCGTTTGGTGTGAGAGCAAGGCCCTAGAACCTCGTTCTTGCCCTGCACAGAACCTGCTTGAATACCTTCTGCACTTATCGGAGTCTGGCCTCAAGACCAACTCAGTAAGGAATCACCTTAGTGCGATTAGTGCTTACCATTATCGTGTGGAAGGTAAAGCCATCTCTGGAGAGCCTTTAGTCGTTCGATTCATGAGAGGCTTGCTTTTGTCAAAGCCCCCTATCAAGCCTCCTACAGTGTCATGGGATCTCAACGTCGTCCTCACCCAGCTGATGAAACCTCCTTTTGAGCCACTGAATACCTGCCATCTGAAGTACTTGACCTGGAAGGTCATTTTCTTGGTGGCAATTACTTCAGCTCGTAGGGTCAGTGAGCTTCAAGCCCTGGTAGCTCATGCTCCGTATACCAAATTTCATCACAACAGAGTAGTGCTCCGCACCCACCCAAAGTTCCTGCCGAAGGTGGTGTCGGAGTTCCATCTTAACCAGTCAATTGTCTTGCCAACATTCTTCCCCAGGCCGCATACCCGCCCTGCTGAACGTCAGTTGCACACATTGGACTGCAAGAGAGCATTGGCCTTCTACTTGGAGCGGACACAGCCCCACAGACAGTCCGCCCAATTGTTTGTTTCTTTCGACCCTAACAGGCTAGGGGTCGCTGTCGGGAAACGCACCATCTCCAATTGGCTAGCAGATTGCATTTCCTTCACTTACGCCCAGGCTGGGCTGGCTCTTGAGGGTCATGTCACGGCTCATAGTGTTAGAGCCATGGCAGCGTCAGTGGCCCACTTGAAGTCAGCCACTATTGAAGAAATTTGCAAAGCTGCGACGTGGTCATCCGTCCACACATTCACATCACATTACTGCCTCCAGCAGGATACCCGACGCGACAGTCGGTTCGGGCAGTCGGTGCTGCAGAATCTGTTTGGGGTGTAAATCCAACTCCACCCTCCAGGACCCGCATTTATTCTGGTCAGGCTGCACTCTCAATTAGTTGTTCTTCGTAGGTCAATTTCTGTTATACCCTCGCCGTTGCGAGGCTCAATTGACCTGGGTTCTTGTTTTGAGTGAGCCTGAGAGCTAGGGATACCCCAGTCGTGAGAACAAGCAGCCTGCTTGTCCTCGGAGAAAGTGAATGATACATACCTGTAGCAGGTGTTCTCCGAGGACAGCAGGCTGATTGTTCTCACCTACCCTCCCTCCTCCCCTTTGGAGTTGCGTTTTCATCTTTTGCTAGTCATTCAACTGGCGGGAGCGGTCGCGCACGGGCGGGAAGACGGCCGCGCATGCGCGGTGGGCGTGCCCTGCGTGCCGACCGTCCCGCGAAGCTTTTTCCGGTTGGTGGGGGCTGCCGCGGACGTCACCCAGTCATGAGAACAATCAGCCTGCTGTCCTCGGAGAACACCTGCTACAGGTATGTATCATTCACTATCAGGCAGGTGTGAGGAAAGGAACTATGGTCAGTTGAAATTCTTCTGCAAGATGCAGCAGTAGATTTGCTTTTATATAGTTTGCACCATATTGTATATGCATAACAACTTGAAAATAGTAAGATGTTGTTGTAGGTAAAACAAAAGTCATTAAGAAAATCTTCCAAATTTACAAAGGGAAACTACCTGTAGATTCCCTTTGAGAATTAGTGACAAGGGAAAAGTGCATGCAAGCTTTTGAAAATTGCTGTACATGCACAGACACAGATAATCATATCATTTGTTCATTATTAGAAGGGGAATACCCTTATTTATTGAAGAGATAATAATACACCCTTCTGAAACTAGCACATTTTGCAGTTAGCTCTGTGGAGAACTATCAGTCTGTATCACAATTTATTTTAATTAGGGAAACAGAGAGTAGATAGTAAGTAACTTGTCAGTTGAACCATGTTCTAAAAGAGTCTATGTTTTTAGATCTAAATCAAGGTTTCTGATTTATTTATGTTTTTATATCCCGCTCTATCCAAGAATCTAGGTGGGTTAAAAAGTCACATAAAAAATATTTTTTTAAAACATACTGTAAATTTAACTAAAAAGAATAAAATTTCAATTTAAAAACCTTTAAACTAACAGTTTACACTACTGCAGTTTGCTATGTAGCAATATTAAAAATGTTAAAAACATTAAATTTTATTCAGTAATAGCTAATGCTCATTGCATGACTGAGTGTATGTCATTACTCAGCTACAAACCAGGAAAGGTTTGCTGGAACAGATACGTTTTTAATTGCTTCCTGAACATCAGGAAATGTGTAGGTAACCGTATATGGTTAGGGAAAGCATTCCAGAGTACAGGACCAACCATTGCAAAAACTCAAGCATGGGTATCAACTAAATCAATCTGACAGTACATAGGAACTTCAAGCAGTCCAGACCCTTTAGGTCTTAGTGATCAATGTGGACACTGGCAGTAAAAGTTTAGGAATGATGAGATGCTTGGGGGGGAGTTATCAATGTGGGCTGCCATTCGGATGTGTTATTTTACTGTTAAACCCAGTGTAAGGGAGCTAGTAGTGTAGGGGCAGGAAACACCTCCCTCACTGATGAAGTTCAACTTCTGTTCGGCAGATGGCACTAGTCTGCTGAGGTTGACTCAACTCAGCCACGTGGCAGCAGGTGGCGCTAGGCTGCAGAGGCTGAGCCTTAGTCGGAGGGATGGGGCTCAGGCCAGGAGGGAACTAAAAGCCCTTAGGCAGTTCAGAGAGAGGAGGCCCCAATACAGAAGCTCCAGGTCCTAGGAGAGTGAGTGAGCAGGAGGCTCACAGAGAAGAGGGAGTTGAAGCCCCAGGGTATGATTTAAGAATTGTGACCTGGCTGAGGTAAGCCACTTTTATTTGGAACTTACAAGCCTTGTTCTGATGGTTGGCTAGAGCCAAACCCTAGTAGTTACATAGTAACATAGTAAATGACGGCAGATAAAGACCTGTATGGTCCATCCAGTCTGCCCAGCAAGATAAACTCATTTTACATGGTATGTGATACTTAAGAATTGAGAGAGACTGCTTATTGAATTTCAAGAGGTGTTTTCCCTGTGATCCTGGCCCTATGCTCTTAACAGGTGTCAGGATTCAAGTAAATAAACATTTGTTTCAGTTATACTTTGGCTGTATATTATGAGGACTGCATCCCTTGCCATGGCTCACACTATCACACCCAGTTAATTAATAACTAGGTCTCATTACATAAAATGGGACTTGTGCTAAAATTGCACATCTTAACAGTAGCCCACATTGATAACTACGCCCCTTAATGCTCTGTATATGAAAACTAGTATTTTAAATCCTCTAAACCACTGCTGACCAACGTAAAGAAAAAAAAGGGCAGGACTAATATGAGGATTTTTAGAAATTATGGTTAATACCCAGGTTGTTGCCTTCTGAACCATTTGAAGGTTATGTAAATAAATAGCTGGAAGACCTAGATACAGGCCATTGCAATAATCTAATTGTAATAGTACCATAGTTTGGAGGACTGCACAAAAGTTATTGGCAGACTAGTAAAGTATTGGGCATCTCAATATTTATAGGGGTCCTTTTACTAAGCTGTGGTAAGTAGTAATTGCAGGGCGTGCTTAGGTGCCTCGTGGTAGTTTTGGGATTCGGCGCATGCTTCCCGTGCATAAAAAAGTAGAATTTATTTTTTTGCATTGGGTCATGTCTGTGGGTGCAGTGTAGGCATGTTCTGCAGTAATTGGTTAGTGCACCTGCGTCGCCGCACCCAAACTGATGAGTGGTTAGCATGTGAGCCCTTACCACCTGGAAAATAGCTCATATGCTAATGGGGAAATTAGTGTGTGGCCATTAATGAGAATAATGGAAAATGGAGCCATTTTACTGCTGCACCAAAAGTGGCCTCAGCATGCAGGAAAGACCCACACTGGGGATAGCGCTGGCCACTCTTTAGCACAGCTTAGTAAAAGGGCCCCAAAATTTAGTACCTGCAAAAATAGTATATGTAAACCACTTTGACTGTATCTACAGAAAGGCGGTATATCAAGTGTGGAATAAACATTTAAAGAAGTATTTTTTAACTGTTACATTAAGCTTTCATAGGTAAGCTGGAGCATATCAAGACTCCAAATTTTTTCTCCTGAAAAGAGATTTCAATGACTCTATCATTGACCATAAAGCTGGACAGCAAATTTTGAATATTTATTTATGTTTAAATCATTTTTGTTAGTATATAATTGTAAGAAACTAAACTATACAAAGTCTAGGATGATAAGTTTTGTAGTCATACAGTGAACAATGTGGAAAGATTCTGGTAACAAACATGCATAAAATACAATTTTATAACCATCCCACCCCCTTCCCATAATCCTCCCCATCCCTGAAGGAACCCTCCCCTCATTAGGGGTTTGTTACAGTCAAGATCTCCCAATATAATTACAAGTTAAGTAAATGACTCCCTCGTTCTTGGAGATAGTGTCCGAAAAGAGAGACTATGTAGTTTGGAAGTGGAGTCCCGGACCTTGGGAAATATCTTTAATTTGCAGTCTTTCTATCCTCATGTCTTGAACCTTTAAAATTTGCCAGTGCTGAAGGGTTGGTCTGTCCACCGAACACCAGGTCTGCAAAATGTATTTAAGACCAAACACCACCAGTCATCATAGAAACTTATTGCTCCCCTGCTGTGTTAGAGATCCCAGTGTGTAATTCCTAAAGAACAGTAATGGGGTACTCACCAACGAAAGAGACCACAGCTTAACAAAATACTTGAGAAGATCCTGCCAAAAGTCCTGTATAATAAGGCATAACTAAAACATGTGCCTTTGATGTGCTGCAAAAGTTCCGCATTTAAGGCAATGCCGTGTAGAGTCAAAACCAATTCTACGGGCTCTATGCGGTGAGATGTACAAGCATAGGGCAAATTTGTATAGAGTTTACTTATGCAGTACACAGTCTGTATAGGCTTTACTGTTTAGAATAAAGTCTTAGCTGAGTCCCCCATAAACTGGAGCCCCAATTCTGTAGTCCATTTGCAAGCTAGAACGGCATAGTCAATGTCCAGAGTCGTGTCCAACAATGCTCTGTAATAGAACTGTAAAGGCGCTGATGATTGCAAGCCCAAGTTAAGAGTCTCTGATAGCACCTCCTGTACATCCTCCGTAAGGGCTGTCCAGTCTATGCAGATAATGGCGAGCCTGAAGATATGCAAAGAAATCTGAGGAGGTCATGTTATACTCTTGCTGAAACTTGGAAAAAGGCTTTGGTTTCCCTTCTTGGTCAATAAATTGCAACAAATAAAAAAACATCTTGATGTTGCCATCGGGTGAATGGACCACCATCCATTCCCAGGGGGAAGTTTGGGTTCCCTCTGAACATCAAATATGGAGTAACGTTGGCTGAGAATGCGAATCGGCAGCAGATCCACTTCCAGGATTCTCTGGCTGCTTTGTATATTTGATGGTTCTTGTAGATACCCTTTGGTAGAGAGTTCAGACCATGAAGTATGCTACTAATTTGTATCCCTGGAACCAATTGTGTCTCCAAGCTAGTAGATGAAAAGGTATTAGTATTCTGGTACCAATCATTAATGTGCTGCATATGGCTGGCCACTGAAAAATATTTAATATTAAGGAGATCCATCCCTCCATGCAGAATGGGAGTCTGCAACACCTTAAGAGGCAATCGCAGTTTCTTACTCTGCCACAAGTAGTGCTGCAGAATCCGTCCCAACCTCTGCTCATCACAGCCCTTCAAACACAGGGGTACCATTTGAAACAGATATAACCATTTTGGTGCTAATATGATGTTGAAGATCTCTATATGGCCCCATAGAGGTAACGGGTATGCTCCCTAAAGCCTAAGTTTGGTTCGGGTATCCTCTAAGATCGGAGAAATATTATCGTATAAAGCGGTCAGGTCCGCTGGGAGATAAATATCCAGATACTTCAATTGCATCTTCACCCATAATAGTGGAAAGGGCCTGATCCAAGCATCCCTTACCGCTCTACCTACTGGTAGAGCCCTAGACTTACGGAGATTCAGTGCGAACCCGGAAAACTGACCATATCTGGCATTCAGAGCCAGAAGCACACTCAGAGTTCTGGTGGCCCGTCAGCACAAGTAGTAGATCATCTGTGAAAGCCAAGCCTTTGATTTGAGTGGCCTGGACTCAGACCCCAGCTATGCTTGGATCTTTATTTAAGGTGTGGAGCAGGGGTTTTATTGTAAGAATAAAGAGTAGTGGTGACAGTGGGCAGCCCTATCTTGTACCCCAGGATATGGAAAAGACTGGAGATCATACCCTATTTACTAATAGTTGTTCTTGAGGCCTATTGTAAAGTGCTCTAATGGCCTGAAGAAATCGGCCCTGAAATAGAGAGCTGCATGGGAGCAGGGATAGTGGGATTCCCTCTATGTCTGTGGGGATCCTGTGGGGATGGATCCAAGTCCGTTGGAATCCCATGGGGATGGACCTAGATCCTGTGGGATCCCCACAGAAGTACCTTCCCTCCCCCGAACGCAGGGTGCCC
The DNA here is from genome assembly GCF_901765095.1 of Microcaecilia unicolor. Taxonomy (NCBI): domain Eukaryota; kingdom Metazoa; phylum Chordata; class Amphibia; order Gymnophiona; family Siphonopidae; genus Microcaecilia; species Microcaecilia unicolor. Next base: position 104,735,354 of record NC_044039.1, read on the forward strand.
TCCTGTCACATACCTCAAGGTACCCTGGTGTTCTAGTGGCTTTTTCGGGACAAGAAAGATCCTTTCTCTTTCCTGCCTGCTGCCGCGGAGCTGTCCTTTCCTCTCTGCTCTTTTAAAATGGCTGCCGAGAGTTCCAGAGGCTGCCTCACGAGTCTTCCATGGGTCTTGGATATTAAACATTCCAACTAATATCAGATAAAACATTCCAAGAGTGCCCACAGAAAGTAATGTTCACAGCTTTGCAAGCCACATACTGAAATTATGGACGGATATCAGAACTAGCAACCACGGCCCCCCAATCAAAATATATCAACCGGGTGGAGGGTCCCTTGAGCATATTCAGGTGGCCTGCACAGTATTTAACCAGTCCTGTGCCAATTGCGGCAAAACATAAGAGTTCCATTTATCTCCGCAAACATTTTTTTAAAGTGGCAGGATACTGGAGCTGAAACTTTATTTTCTTCTCTATCAATATAAAGCACATGGATGAGAACGCTCTCCGCTGAGTAGAAAGTGACACTGAATAATCCTGAAATAATCGTATGATCTGTCCATCGAATTGAAGCTTCTCTTTGAAGGCTTTTCAGTACCGGAGGACCTCTGCCTTTTGTTTATATTGGTGGAATTTGACCATCACCACATGTGAACGGCGATTCCCCATCTCGCAGCTGTCCCACCCGGGAGGCCCATTCCAGATAGATAGGTCCCCACTTCCGGCCTGCGGGAATGTCGCCAGCAGCCACGTTTCCAGCATGCTGATCAGAGAGGCTGACTTTGGAAAACAGATCATACGAAGGTTGTCTTATCTAGATCTGTTTTCCAGATCATCGATCTTATCCTTTTGGATCTTCACCATGTCCTCTAGCTGCGCCATGTCTGAAATATGCAATTGACTGATGTCCTCAATGTCCGATATTCATTATTCGAGCTCACCAGTGCAGCGAGACAAATCCGAGGTAAGTTGAGAGATGCCTGCAATCTGTTCGGAAAACGGAGTAAAACGAATGTCTAAGGCTTTAAGCACCGCCTCGGTGATCTCGAGGACAATATCACCCTGAGCAGTTTGTGGCGGGGGTTTGCTGTCGCTCCCGGCATTGAGTGTAACAGAAATTTGTCCATAAGCATGCTCAACCCCACCAGGCTAATCTGTTGTGTCTTTACAGATGATAATGTACTCCCAGACCAACCAGTAGATGACAGACTGGTGCAATATAGATGTTAAAGAATACTGCTGATGGGGCTGTTCCTTGAGGCACACTTGTATATAACTAAGTCTAGTCAGAAACATCATCACTTAGTCTTACTTGTTGTGTACGATCGGCAAAAAAGGAAGCAAACAAATTCAATACAAAACCAGGAATTCCTAGTTCTGTATGGTGCAGTAACATCAAGTCATGGTAAATCTGAGGAAAAATGTGTGTTCCTGCCTATATCTTACAGTGGCTTTTGATACCATGGACCATGGTATCATTGTTGTGCACCTGGAGGTCCTTTGTCAAAGGTATGATATTACAATGGTTCATGTAATTTTTTATGAATAGGGTTCAATGAGCAAAAAAATAGGAATGGATATTAAAAGCTGTGAACTCTGAAATACCCTGTTTTTATTTATCATCTATCTGAAGCTTTTGTGTGAGATGATTAGAAAATGGGATTTATGGGGGGGGGGGGGTTGTCTGTGTGGATCATATCAAAATCAGTTGTAGGCTGAGAAAGGATCAAGGGAGAAATATGGAGAGACTTCAGAGTTACCTGATTAAGTGAGCATTTGGTTACAACAAAACAAATTAAAACTTAGAATGACAGTGGGTTAGGCACCTGAAAAAACATATCCTGACACCAGTGGCATGGATTTTAGGGGACATATTTGATGAGTGAGAGCTCCAGAAATATATCTTGAATGTGATGAAGGCATTGTTTTATCAGCATAACTTAGTGCAAAATCTGTTCCCCTTTTTTAGACATAAGGGATCGTTGTACTGTAGTGCAGGCCACTATTATGGCCACATTTGGACTGTTGTAAGTTTTGATATGTTGGTCTTGCCAAGCTGGAGCTCAGTTGTTAACAGTTAATAGAAAACACTGTGGCATGGGTTATGTGAGGCCCTAAGTTAAAGAAAATGGTCCCAGCGGTAGACAAAATAACACATAACTCTGACACTTCAACCCTCCCACCCTACCCCAACTGACAGAACTGAAAAAGTATTTTCTTATGTAGCTCCAGTCTTATGGAATTCATTCTCATCTGACATTGAAAAGCATGGATAACAAGGGGTGATTATATATTGCTTACTTTTTATCATGGGTTGAGGGAAGTATTTTAGTTGTATGTTGCTTTTTAGGTGTCTGTATATGAAAATTGTAATAATAATTTGTGTTCTGTGAATGCTACAGCCTTGTCTTTTTTGGATGAGTAGAATAAATCAGGTTTTATGTATATAGCTAGATATAGATATATATTACCATAGATATCTGTTACCTTATATACTTCAGTACCTGGACTAAAAATTAAATTTTTTATGTTAGTGTTCCTCGACTTCTTTTTTTTCTCTATTTATCTGTGGCTGCTGTGATGGACAAACAATTGGCCTGCCTTCTGTGTTCATGTGAGAGGGAAAAGAGATCTGTCATTCTCTTCCCTCCCCTTAGTTTTAAAAGGTTTTCTTAGTGTTTAATAGTGAAGGAAGTGAATGATGAATCCCTGCCCCTTCTCTACCAGTGGCATAGGTACAGGTGGTCACAGGCCCACCCATTCATGTCTCAGGCCCAGCCAGTCTACTGGCCCATGATGCCCCTCAAGCACCTCATTCCCCTCTCTCCCTTTACTCATGGCCAACATCTGTCTCTTCCTCTCTCTCTCTCCCCCCCTGTCTCAGAACCCCCTGCCCCCCCCCAATCTACCTCAGAGCCATCACCGAAGGCAGTTCATATAGGTAACCTGCACCGATCCAGCAGGCTTCCTTCCATTGTATCTCCACCAGTGAAGAAGTGGGAAGTGACATCATCGAGGGCAGGACACAGTAGAGGGGTGTCTGCAGGGCCAACGCAGCTTGCCTATAGGAATCACTTCCGGTAACAGCTCTGAGGTACACCGGGGGGGGTGTGATGGCGATTTCAGAGAGACAGGCAGATGCTGGACTACGGGCGGGGGTAGGAGTAGATGCCGGAGGGGTGGAGGAAAGGGAGAAGCTTGAAAACATGTGACTAAGCGTACAGCAGATGAAAAAGAAGAGAGGGGCAGATGGATTCAAGGGCAGCGGGGAAGATTTAAAATACTGTATTGTATATGTTTGGGGGTAGGGATATAGTTGGGAAGAGCCCACCCAGGTTAACTCTGGACCCACCTAAAATGGCAGGTCTGGCTACGCCTGTTCTCTGTCCTTCACCCTAAAATAGATATAAAATACTGTATACATCTTAAATAATTATTAGTATGGTTCATTGGCAATGGACATGAACTTACAACAGCCTTATGTGAAGATGGCTCTTTGACTAGGAACTGTTTAGTTTTATATAAGATAGTAACGTTGTTTCTATGTGAATCCCATGAAAGATAAGTGCCTTATATTAACATGAAAATATCTTTTCTACAGAATCTTCCAGTTACTCGGATTTTGGACAGTCTTATCGAGATGAAATCTAACCCGGTAAGTATAATATTCAAACAAAGTTTAGAGTTGTTGCATATGTGTGTGTGTATATAGATAGATACACACACACACACATATGTAAACTAAATGTTAACCTAATATTCAACACACAAAATAATGTTCTGTATCAAGACCCTTAGAAAATTAACCCTATAAGGCATACCTGCTGACTTTATTTGAACATTCTACAATATATTTTAGTGAATATACCCAAATAATGATCTTTGTTATTCCCGTTTTGGAGATCCAATAGGTTGTTATTAAAAGGAATGCTTTTTAGAAGGCCAGGATTTATTGACGGGCACACTACTTACGAACAATCCTGATGGCTCAAACTGTCTTCCTGCCTTTCAGTCCTGGGATTCCTGGTTCTAGACCTGTTTCAATCATGTCCAAGTTGCAAAAGGTTGCTCTAATTGAGCAGCTGACCACTGGAGGGATTAAGGCATGACCCCTCATTAGTTCTCCAGTGTTTGCTGTCCCCTTTCTTCTCCCCTGAAAGTGAAACTGGAAAGAAAAAACAGGTTTTATGTCAGCTGCAGGTATTATGGCTATTCTGAGCAGGTATCTTTCAAAGATATCACCAAAACAGGGAAGATAGGGTATCCCAATAGTGAGGTTGCCTCCAGATAGGCCCGCACGGTGTTAAGACTCTCCAGCACTCTTGCAAAAGTGAAAGGAGGTTGTTGAGCAGTGAGGCACATGCTGACGAAGTTCATTTCATCATCTGTTTCATTATCAGCCGTTGCCTGCGTGTAGGCACATATCTCGACATCAGTGCTGTCGTCAGCAGTTTGTAGATCGTAATCAACAACTATGTAGTGATGAAACTCCTCTTCAGTAACACCGGCTGGGATGTCAATAGCTTGTTTATGTGACACATTTGCAACAGCTGCATCTGTTTCGTCCCTCTCCACATCCCTAACAAAGCTTGCCCGCTTGTAGCAGTTCACAATGGTTACCTGTGTAACATGATTCCAGGCTTCTTTCTGCATATGTAGGGAATCCAACAGTGATAGATTACGAGTCAGTTCAACAGCACGTTTATCCTTCCCAGTCTGGTCATCCATAATGCTCATGAGACGACGTAACACAAAAGCCCGATAATGTTGTTTGAAATTGGCTATTATGCCCTGATCCATAGGTTGAATCAGAGAGGTAGTGGTTGGTGGGAGGAAGACCACCTTGATGTTAGCCTGACATCATCACTGTGTGCAGCACAATTATCACAAAGCAACGAAATCTGACGCTTTGTGCCTGCATTCTAGTGTCTAACTTCTTTAGCCACTTCTTCCAAATTTCCCCAGTCATCCATGAATTTGTGTTAGCCTCGTATGACACAGGAAGTCGCTTAACATTCTTGAAGCAACGGGGCTGTTTGCTCTTTCCAATGACGAGTGGTTCCAACTTCTCACTCCCATCCATATTGCAGCAAAGAAGGATCGTCAGTCGGTCCTTCGATGTTTTACCTCCTGTAGTTTCGACTTGTTTGAATGCAAGGGTTCCATCAGGAATCGCTCACCAGTAGAGACCGTTTTCGTCAGCATTGAAAATGTCACGAGGTGCAAACTTGTTCAAGATAGGAAAAACTGAAACAACCCAATTTTCAGCACCAAAGTCATCAGCGTCTTGTTTTTCACCATGCTGTTTCTTGAATTTTATGTTGTTCCTCTCCTTCCATCTTTCCAGCCATCCAACAGTGGCTTTGAATTCAGTTAGTCCAAAGACTTTCAGTTAGCTGATTAGCTTTCTCCATAAGCAGTGGACCACTGACAGGAAACTGCTCCTGACTTGAGAAAACCACCGAAGAGGAGCATCTTCTACATCCTGTTTGGGCCGATAGGTGTTGGATCTCAGAACCAGCAACCCGACACCTTTCCCAGACAAATTCCTCAACTGATTTCTTAGACCCCCCCGGCTGGGTAAAGTACCAAGAACAACTATACAAGAGAAGCTTCTCACATTATCAACATTTATTCTTACCCAAGAACATGAAAAATAAGAAATAATAACATTAGGCACAGCACATAAGAAACAGGATATCGAGGGAGCATAGATAAAAGCATGGAAATGGTTGCATATTCCTTAGTCTGTTGAGATAGACTAAGGAAGAGTTTCATCAACTAACCTTTGTCTTTCAGAGCAGGCAGCTATATAGGCTGAAATACAAAGAACTGGTTCTCACATCATACGTCATGCAGGATATGTCATTTGTTTCTTACAACTGCTCAAAAGGCATCTAAAAATATATATTGCATTTCCTTGCCTCAGCACATCCTTAATAAAGTAATCTGTATCTCACTTCAAAGGATTCAGGACTCCGCTCCCACGACCCCCTCTGCAATAGCATTTTCCCATCACATCCTGACTACAGGATTTCTGTCTTCTGTCCTCTGTCAGCCCCTCCCTTTTGTCACCTGGAACTTCCTTCTGCAGCCTGAAAGTCTCTCAAAAGGCTAATAAACACTCAAGTAAACAGTGAATGGCAAATGGCTCATTGTCTTTCAATTGCCTGCCCAGAGGAAGGTGGGGAGGGGTGAGAGGCACTTGCTTGTCACCTGGCATGCTCAATATCAATTGTAATCTACAGAAAGAAAAAGAAACCTTCGCTTCTTATTGTCTATAGACTGCTTCTTAGATATTTAGCAACACTGGAACTGCATAGTCTAGACCTTTATACGTGCCTCCACCAACGATCCTCAGCTATTCCCGCCATTTACGTTTCCGGTGTGGATTTGTATTGTTTTGCCAGTCTTCCAGAAGCTGGTCTTTCTGCTTCAAGATCCGTGAAATTTGACTGGGATTGACACCATATTCTTTAGTAATAGATGCTTGACTTGTTTTCTAATTTTTTAAGAACTTCTGTTCGTTCAGCCAGTGTTAGTCTTACAGTTGCGCGACGACTCCGACTCCAGGGTACACTCTAACAACATTCTTTCGCTTATTCTGCCTGTGGCAGTTAACCAACGAGATTTCAAATTTACCGCCCCTTTGTCATGCGCCAATCGGCTTCCATATTCCATGCGTGCGCTTATGCGGAGTCTTTCCTGCAGAGAAGCGATCTTAAACCATCCATATAAGCAAATCTTGCACTTATCAGTAGTGCGCTAAACCAAAGTTTGTCCCCATAGAAATTGATGGTGCCAAAAACTGGAAGTACGGCATGCAGTTAAACAGAGCATGCGCTTATCCGACGTGTGCAGTTAAATAGAGTGCACTGTGTGTGTATATATATATATATATATATATATATATATAGCACAAAGTGTCTTAAAGGTTAACAGCAAAATCAAAGGTTAACAGCAAAATCTTAAACCACATACGATACTGGTAACCAATGAAGTTTATGTTTATTTAAAACTTGATATACCACCTTTACATATCAATAGCCACCTCCAGAAATTCGTAAGGTATAATATGCAATCACTAGTATCAAGATGCATTAGGAAATTCTTTTTAATCAGGCTGGTGGTTGGCATAATTTTTGTATCTATCTACCACATTTTCTTGGTTCCTGATACTACAAGTTGGTACTTGAGGATCTATTTCCACATACAGTACAGAACAGTCTCTTGGTACTCACTGTGTATTATAATGGTGGTTATTTTTTTTTTCATCAAGAATACTTGATAATAGAAATACTTGATGCAGGGCTTCTTTTACTAAGGCGCGCTCACGTTTTTAGCGCACGCTATAATTGTAGGCACGCTAAACGTTAGAGACACCCATAGGAATGCATTGGCATTTCTAACGTTTAGTGCGCATGCCAAAAACGTGAGCATGCCTTAGTAAAAGACTCTCTTAAAGCGTTAAGCACAAAATTAAAAACATTTTTAATGTTTGAGGGGCCCTTTTACTAAGGCGCGCCTAAAAGTGGCCTGCGCTGTTGTAGGCGTGTGTTTTGGATGTATGCAGGTCAATTTTTCAGCGTGCCTGAAAAAAAGGCTTTTTTTGTTGCCAAAAATGGACGTGCGGCAAAATTAAAACCAGTGTGCGTCCATTTTCGGCCTGAGACCTTACCGCCACACATTGACTTAGTGGTAAGGTCTCACACGCTAACCAGACGGTAAGCGGCCAGCATGTGTAAACTGCCAATTATCTCCAGGTAAGCGCCATGCGGTAGAAAATAGAAAATATTTTCTACTGTGTGTTTTGGGCACATGTCAAAAATGGAATTACCACCCGGGGCATTAGGTAGTCGGGCGGTAGTTCCAATTTGGCGCGTGTTGGACGCACGTAGGCACCTACTCGCCTTAGTAAAAGGGCCCTTGAGGTCTTTATGAAATGTATCCATATCAAGTTGAAAGTCAGCTATGTTGATGTCGAACAAGTCTGTTACAACATGGGTTTTAAGTACATCCAATTTGTTTTTTATCTCCACTTAGAGTGCTTGGGGCACTTTTTTTAGTAGCCTTTCCTATAAGTCTCATAAGATCAAACAAGCATTGATGTAAAATTTGATTCTGGCAAGTAATGAAGTCAGGGCTGTCTATATGCAGTTTAGATTGTTGCTAAAAGCACATATATCTATAGCCCTACAATGTCCAACCAAGGTTGAGAAATTGTGTTCAGAACAAATAAGACTCTCTTGTAATTGTGTGATTTCAGATCAAAAGATTTCCATTGAAAAGAAGTTCCCAAAAGGTTTTCACATTGACTATTCTGACACAGTATCAACAATGATTGTACAGCTTTAATAATTCACTCTACTCTTAAGATATAGACCACAAAAACACTACAAGTCCGCTACAAATATATATAGACCAGCAGTGTATGTTATCAGTGCAAAAAAAGAAGCAGGTTTCTGTGAGGTACTCATTTTTGAATATCCAAAGCAGAAGCAGGAAGACACCCTCTACGGAAATCCAAATACAGAAGCCAAAGCAGGAGTAGAGGATGACACAATGAACAAATCCACCGGGGAGAAGTAGTTCAAAGCTTATATATTAAAGCACCAAAACAAGAGGACCCGACACGGGCTGTGTTTCGGCGGACGCAGCCACCTGCCTCAGGAGTCACTATGCACAACTATTTGTGAACAGAAAACATAATAAATTCGTAATTTCACATAAGAAGATAAATCTCTGTGTGCTCTTCTGTCTTACCGTTGTGATGTTTACCTCTGTTGTAACATTTATATCTTTTTTTCTTTTTATACATTTTATAATATGCTTTTATTATATGGTTACCTTTAGTCTTTTCATAAGCTTTTTACCACATTGTGATAATTTTCGTTTGTTGCAGCCCACTATTTATATTATGTCTTATATTGTATATTTGATGAATATTTTTAGAGATGTATCTTTTTATGTGAAATTATGAATGTTTATTATATTTTCTTTTCACAACTTCATCCGCCAAAACACGGCCTGTGTCGGGTCGTCTTGTTTTGGCGCTTTAATAAGGGCCCTGTTTACTAAGCCTTGCTGTAGGTGCACTAGCGTTTTTAGCGTGTACCAAAAATTAGCACGCGCTAACGCTAGAGACACCCATATATTTCTATGGTTTTCTCTAGCATTAGCGAGCGCTAAAAATGCTAGTGCACCTTAGTAAACAGGGCCCTAAATCCGCTTTGAACTACATCTCCCTGGTGGATTTGGTCATTGTGTCATCCTCTACTCCTGCTTTGGCTTCTGTACTCACTTTTGAGCCATTCCTATGACCACATTCCTTAATGTGCTGCTTCCTGGGGTGTTTGAGCTGAGACTGAAAATATTTTTGCAAGTGAGAACTCTCAGAACATAAGAACACCAACCTGTTACACTGCCACAGAAAGTAAAGTATATCACATCATATTAAGCAGTTCATCGCTGAAAACAAAAGTATTGTATTTGCGCTTGATCAGCACAGAAAATATGCAAAGTGAATATGCTTATTATACATCAATAATATATCAAACTTTAGTTTTTTTTTGTTTTTTTACAGTTATATAGTAAAGTATCAAACCATCAGTTTGTGATTTAAGAAGATCTTGCAGCAGTGTACTGAAATATATGTCTATCATGTCATTCAAAAATTGCACATAAAACACCTTTGCTTTCAGGCAACGAGTTGTTTATCATGCACACAATGCATTTTTTACAATACACATATTAAAAGTATGTCCATTTTATTAAATAGGACATGAATGCTCAAAGTGAAAAGAGTCACCAAAGTCAGCAGATCTGGGATGTGATCAAGGCATTGAACCTTATAGCATCAGCAATTCAAGATTCTCCCATTGCACATGAAATAATGTTCCTTGGTTCTGCATGAGCAGAGGTGAATAGTTACCCAACCTGACTAGGTTCCTAATGGATAACTCTGGAAAGAAGAGAAACCAATTAGTCTCAGCCAATAACGACCTATAAGTATCATAGTTCTTTGATTCCTTCCGAGTTTTATTAAGGTATTCACAACTGGAAGTATAGTAGGATATGCTTAAAGAAAAGATTCTTCCCAATTAAGGAACAAGGTATCTGATCCTAGTCTGCCCTGTGATCTTCTCCTGGAACAGAAGATTGGGATTTTCCTTCTCAGATGGTTTTGAACAGATCTCTCATGGGTGTGTTCCCCATGTGAAAAATATTCTGTGTATGACATCTGTCTAGTGACGATTTTTAAATTAGGAATTACATGCTGATAGTCATGCTTATTAGGTGCATGACGCTCAAGACTGTTCCATGAGACATCTCAGTTCCACAACTTGGCATTCTGTGAAGTGATCCTATTATTCCATGATTCAGTAAAATATGGCTTGTTGACTATCCATCTTATTCTGATAATTTTGCTGACTACCTGCTCTCTGAAGACTTTCAGAACCATTTTCTGTAGATCCATAGGGCTACGTACAGTGGGGGAAATAAGTATTTGATCCCTTGCTGATTTTGTAAGTTTGCCCACTGACAAAGACATGAGCAGCCCATAATTGAAGGGTAGGTTATTGGTAACAGTGAGAGATAGCACATCACAAATTAAATCCGGAAAATCACATTGTGGAAAGTATATGAATTTATTTGCATTCTGCAGAGGGAAATAAGTATTTGATCCCCCACCAACCAGTAAGAGATCTGGCCCCTACAGACCAGGTAGATGCTCCAAATCAACTCGTTACCTGCATGACAGACAGCTGTCGGCAATGGTCACCTGTATGAAAGACACCTGTCCACAGACTCAGTGAATCAGTCAGACTCTAACCTCTACAAAATGGCCAAGAGCAAGGAGCTGTCTAAGGATGTCAGGGACAAGATCATACACCTGCACAAGGCTGGAATGGGCTACAAAACCATCAGTAAGACGCTGGGCGAGAAGGAGACAACTGTTGGTGCCATAGTAAGAAAATGGAAGAAGTACAAAATGACTGTCAATCGACAAAGATCTGGGGCTCCACGCAAAATCTCACCTCGTGGGGTATCCTTGATCATGAGGAAGGTTAGAAATCAGCCTACAACTACAAGGGGGGAACTTGTCAATGATCTCAAGGCAGCTGGGACCACTGTCACCACGAAAACCATTGGTAACACATTACGACATAACGGATTGCAATCCTGCAGTGCCCGCAAGGTCCCCCTGCTCCGGAAGGCACATGTGACGGCCCGTCTGAAGTTTGCCAGTGAACACCTGGATGATGCCGAGAGTGATTGGGAGAAGGTGCTGTGGTCAGATGAGACAAAAATTGAGCTCTTTGGCATGAACTCAACTCGCCGTGTTTGGAGGAAGAGAAATGCTGCCTATGACCCAAAGAACACCGTCCCCACTGTCAAGCATGGAGGTGGAAATGTTATGTTTTGGGGGTGTTTCTCTGCTAAGGGCACAGGACTACTTCACCGCATCAATGGGAGAATGGATGGGGCCATGTACCGTACAATTCTGAGTGACAACCTCCTTCCCTCCGCCAGGGCCTTAAAAATGGGTCGTGGCTGGGTCTTCCAGCACGACAATGACCCAAAACATACAGCCAAGGCAACAAAGGAGTGGCTCAGGAAGAAGCACATTAGGGTCATGGAGTGGCCTAGCCAGTCACCAGACCTTAATCCCATTGAAAACTTATGGAGGGAGCTGAAGCTGCGAGTTGCCAAGCGACAGCCCAGAACTCTTAATGATTTAGAGATGATCTGCAAAGAGGAGTGGACCAAAATTCCTCCTGACATGTGTGCAAACCTCATCATCAACTACAGAAGACGTCTGACCGCTGTGCTTGCCAACAAGGGTTTTGCCACCAAGTATTAGGTCTTGTTTGCCAGAGGGATTAAATACTTATTTCCCTCTGCAGAATGCAAATAAATTCATATACTTTCCACAATGTGATTTTCCGGATTTAATTTGTGATGTGCTATCTCTCACTGTTACCAATAACCTACCCTTCAATTATGGGCTGCTCATGTCTTTGTCAGTGGGCAAACTTACAAAATCAGCAAGGGATCAAATACTTATTTCCCCCACTGTATGTATTCATATGTAGCTCACAACTTTCCTTTTTTTTTCTTGAAGGCAATTTACAGTATAAAGCAAACATAATAAAGATAAAACATGAGCATAAAAATAAGAGGCCAGCAATTATGAGACAATATAAATTCTATAAACAAAACTAATATCATAAAGTACAATCTTAAAAACAAAAAACAGATGGTAATTATAAAAAAAAAATACATAAAAATTCAGAACACAAGGGAGGTTAATTTTCAATGCTGTACCAATATAAATGGGCTTTTGTGAAATTGCCAGTCTCATATACAATGATATGAAAAGGTTTTCACCCCCCTCCTGATTTCCTCTATTATTGCAATATATGTTATACTGAATGGGTTCTGATCTGTAAACAAAATGTAATATTAGACAATGGGAACCTGAGTAAACACATAGCACAGTCTTTAAATTATTATGTCATTTATTTCAGGAGCAAAGAGGCCCTTTTACTAAACATAGCACATTCTAACAGCGTGTACTAAATGCTCATCCTATTTTATACCTATGGGTTACATGACAATGAGGCATATTTTCAAAGCACTTTGGGAGGCTAAGTTCCATAGGTTTCTATGGAACTTTGGGAGGCTAAGTGCTTTGAAAATGAGCCTCAATGCATGCTAATAATGTCCATTAGCAAGCACTAAGCATTAGTAAAAAGGGCCCCAAAGTTATCCAGCACTCATATCACCTGTGTGTAAAAGTAACTGACCCCTAAACCTAACAACTGATTTCACCACCTTTAGCATGTGTTAGTAACCATAGGGGTCCTTTTACGAAGCTGCGGCAAAAGGGGGCTGGCGTTGGCACTGGAGTGTGTTTTTGATTCACTCCAAGACCCCCTTTTACCACAGCAGGTAAAAGGCAGGTTTTCCTTTTCTTAAAGAAATGGCCTTACGGCAAGTGAACCACTTGCTGCATAGCCATTTCGGGGGGGAGGATCACTTACCGCCACCTATTGAGGTGGCAGTAAGGGCTCCTGCGCTAACCCAGCAGTAACCTGATTACATCCGAGTACACACCAGTGCTACAAATATTGAAATATTTTTGCAGCGCCGGAAATGGCACACGCTGGGGGAGGGAACTACCATCGGGCTGCTGCGGTAGCGTGGCGGTACTTCCCTTTTAGCAAGCAGGAAGCCCGCGTTGGGCTTACTGCCACTTCGTAAAAGGGCCTTATAGCCATTAACATGATTCTGCCTTGCTTGTTCCAGATGAAGATGATGTCATGTATGGCAGTCATAGATTTAAGGGGTAACAATAGGTAATCGGACCAGTGTAAATGATCATAGAAGTATATGTTTACCCCATTTTGGTACACTTGCTAGGTGCATGGCATATCTAGTAAGCAATTCTTTTGCAACATAGGATTCAATTTTTTTCTTTTTATTTGCCCAAATGGTTAAAAGTATTTGAAAGAGAAATTTTTTTTGTCACAAATTTGGATGAATCAAATTCATTATGGTATTCCTACTATAATATGTTGCCTATAAAGTCATCTCCAATTTATGACCTTTGCTTTAACTCTTGGTATTTACTTTCTGTTCTTTTTTTAAAATAGGAGACAGATGATTATCGATATTTTGACCCAAAGATGTTGCGTGGCAATGACAGGTAAGTTGATAATATGTTACCTGTTTTCTGCCCATTCCTGAGTATTCTACAGAAATGTAAGTATTCCAGAATTTATCAAGCCTCTTACTTTTGTCCAGCATAAGAACTTGGGGCGATTTGTAGCTTAGGCTGTAGCAGAGAAGCACAAAATGTAAGGGTTCAGATATCTCCTCTGGGGCTGGTCAGACCTGGGTGTTGAAAATTAAGAACAAAAGGATTAATTTTCAAAATCGTATTGTGTCCTTTAAAACAGCTTTTAAATGAGACCTTAGGGTAAAGCTGATGGCCATGTGGTTGAGTGTAAGATCTTCAAAAGAAACTGACAAAACACTGAAGTTAGAAACTTCCAATAGAGAGATCATAGTAAAGGGTGAGGGAGATAACATACTTATCTCAGATAAAGACACATTTCCATTACTGAATTAACAGTCTGTATAGATTCCAAGTTTGAAGGCAACCAAGCATGTTGTGCATACTGAGGCCCCAAACTTATTAAGCTTAAATAAAAAGTCTCTTTTCTCCACTGTTACTGCTTCATATTTGCACAAGAGGCAGATTTGATTCCACCAGGCTTGAAAGTTCAAGTATGAACTATCAATGACTTTAACCAGCAATTTAGCATTCCTACTTGGTAGATTTAGATTTTATTATTTATAACCCACCCTTATCCAGAGCGAGGTACAAAATACACTCAATAAAACCCACATAAAAGAAAAAAAACAAATTACAAGAAAAAATAATAATAAACCAACAACAAATTTTTTTTTAAATCCATAGTCAGACAGTTAAAAAAAAAAAAAAAAAAAAAAAAGTCCAAAAATATCAGCAAGCTATTTACACAGCAGGAGCAAAAAGTGCCAGACACATCAAATGATGCTTTAACTTGTGCTTAAATATCAGCAAATGTTTTTCATGTTTCAGTCCATCTGGCAAACAATCCCATTCAAAGGGTCCAGCAATGGAAAAAGATCCTCTCCTTGTAACAACCAAGTGAAATGAATTCATAGCAGGAACAATTAGAATTTCCAGCAGTCATAGACTGTACTGCAGAATTCAAAACAGTTTGCGAAGATTGGGTACAGGCTGCAGACAGTCCAAGATATATGATATTGCAATAGTTAATGCAAAAAGAGAGGGTTTCAAGTACAGTCAGAGACCAAAGCAAAACAGAAAGCACATGTGGACCTTCAGGAACAGGACCAAGGAAACACTTTATTGAATGAACCCGACACAGTCTGTTTCGGTGACCAAGCACCTGCGTCAGGGGTCACAATACTGTTGAATATTGATGTATAAAAGAACGTCATCAAAGTTATAAATAGAGCGTGACTTTGAGAAAGTCCTACTCAAAGGTCAAGAGAGAAAAACACTCTTATGTATGAAGAATCCTAAAGTCCTGCTTCAAGGAGTACGTTGTGTTAAATTGCCGCCAAAACTGAATCAATTAGTACCCCCAAAGTCCGCATCTGAGATGAAGCTTTCACAAGTGCTCCTGACAAAAGCACAGACTCAGGAAACACCATACTAGAATCTGCTTTCACAAATAATAATTATGTTTTTTTGACATTCAACCTCGAACAATTATTTTCCAACTATAGTTGAACTTTCTCAAACACAATTTGCATTCATAAAACAGCATCACACACACGCCCAGTAACTGGAAAAAAACTGTATATCATCTGCATAAATGCGGAAGGATACTCCTAATGATCTCAACAAATTACCGAAAGGCCTCAGGTAGATATTAAACAGCATAGCAGATGACACTAATCCCTGGGGAACACCCATGTCGAGAGAATGTGATACAGATACTTCATCTCCCACACACACTGTTTCTTCCCCTTCAAATATGATTGAAACCACAACAACACTGTTCCTTGTATACCACAAACACTAAGACGGTTTATCTATATATCAGCAGCATTTGATACTATTGATCATGAGATTAGTATCAAATGCTGCTGATATATAGATGATCAAATATAGTCAAGGACTTCCAGGTGACAATTTTGTATATTAAGGCCACATTTATATGCAGAATCTCACTAATAAGCTCCCTGTGGCAGCCCTCTGGTAAGTAAGAAGGGTCAGGAGGGTCAGGACTTACTCCCACCAGTTCCCATCCCCCCTCCCCCCCCCCCCCCCCCCCACACACACACACATACACCTTATTTTTCACATTCTTTCTGTCTCCTATCACTTTCTTCTTGGTGGTGGTTGTTGTTTTTGTTTGTTTGTTTGTTTGTTTTGTTTGTTTGCTTTAACTTTTCTGTAAGAGATCCTTTTCAGTGGGAATCTATTGTTTTTAAAATTATTAAGAAACAATGAAAGAGATAACTTAGAGCAGTGCCAACTATCAGGAGGAGGTATCCTCCATCATCACAGTGGTGGCACAGAGCAGCTGTGTGTAGAGGATATTTGGGCTGAATTGTAAGCTTAGAGGTGAGCCCTTTTGCCCTGTTTGTGCATATACAAATTTGGTGGAAAAAAATTCAAGGTATCAGTAAGCTCGACTTAGGAGAGAGACCTTGGGGTGTTGGTGTCAGAGGATATGAAGGTGAAGAAACAATGTGACAAGTTGACGGCAGTGGCCAGAAGGGATGCTAGGCTGCATAGAGAGGTATAACCAGCAGAAGAAAGGAGGTGTTGCTGTCCTACAAGTTGTTGTTGAGGCCCCATTTGGAGTAATGTGTTCAGTTTTGGAGGCCGTATCTTGCTAAAGATGTAAAAAGACTGGAAGCGGTTCAAAGAAAAGGTACAAAAATGGTATGGGATTTGCGTTGCAAACCGTATGAGAGACTTGCTGACCTGAACATGTATACCTTAGAGGAAATGAGAAACAGGGTTGACATGATACAGATGTTCAAATATTTGAAAGGTATTAATCCGCAAACAAACCTTTTCCGGAGACGGAAAGGTGGTAGAACTAGAGGACATGAATTGAGGTTGAAGTGGGGCAAACTCAGGAGTAATGTCAGGAAGTATTTTTTTCACATAAAGGGTGGTAGATACGTGGAATGTCCTCCCGCGGGAGGTGGTGGAAATGAAAACTGTAATGGAATTCAAACATGCATGGGATAAACACAAAGGAATCCTGTTTAGAAGGAATGGATCTCCGGAATCTTAGTGAAGATTGGGTAACAACGCCAGTAATTGAGAAGCTAAACCAGTGCTGGGCAGACTTCTACGGTCTATGCCTTGATCGTAACTGAATAGATATTCATGGGCTGGATTGTAAATTTTAAGGGGCTTCGACATTAGCTTCAGAACTTTTAGTACAAGAACAGTGCTGGGCAGACTTCTATGGTCTGTGCCCTGAGAATAGCAAGGACAAATCAAACTCTGGTAAACATATAAAGTATCACATACCATGTAAAATGAGTTTATCTTGTTGGGCAGACTGGCTGGACCGTTCAGGTCTTTATCTGCCATCATTTACTAAGTTACCTAGAAAAAAATTCATTTCTATACTATTTTTCTTTCTTAAACACAAACAGAATCAAAATGGAGCATGGCTGCCGAGAGACTGAGCCGGGCCTGGGGCAGGGTTGCCACCCGCTGCCCCTAGGTTCACCGCCGCTGCTGCCCCTGTCAGGATCGCTGCCGCAAATACCTTGGCTGGCGTGGATCCCAAGGCCCCACCAACAGAAGAGGTCTTCCTCCAGCGCCGCTCTTTGCTGCATTGCCTGCCCCTGCGGCTGCTTTTCTCTCACGTCGCACATGCTCAGTTTGAAAACCGAGCATGAGTGGCCTGAGGGCCCAGCAGTCGCTTGGCAGGCAATGCAAGGGGGGCCCGGCGCCGGAGTTTTTTCTCTCCTGCTCCTTTCGGGACGCAATCACCTGGGTCCCGTCAGGAGCAAGAGAAAGAGAGACCCTGGCGCTGGGCCCCCCCCCTTGGAGGCCCGGGGAAATTTGCCCCCACCCCTCCTCTTGGCAGCCCTGAAATGGAGTGAAAGAGGCATGGTTCACCTCCCTTCTAAGTGCAATTGTGTGTGTGTATATGTGTGTGTGTGTGTTTTGTATTACTTCTCAGTGCAAAAAGATGTCCCTCATCCTTTTCCAATATAGATTTTTTGGTGGTGTTGGCAGATAACTTCCATTGGATCCCATGATGTAGCAGCTAATGGTTTACAATCCCATTTTAGGCAGGTCATAGAAGTAGGAATTGAGGCGTGCAGGTCAGTGCATCTCAAGTTTAATCAGTATTTTAGAACTGAATCTGCTAACCTAGAGCCTGTTCTAAAATACTGAAGCAATGTGCTTAGGTGCCTGTAGCATAAATATCCATTTTTCAAAAAACAAACATATTGGCCCATTCTTTTCTGTTCCAGGCTGTACCTTCACAACAGGCATGTTTATGTTGTTAGTATTATTGGTTCATATTGGACTTGCCATTGCAAGTCCCTATTGACTGTCGTTTTCAGTGAGCCTGGTAGCTAGGGATTCCCACTTGTCCTGCTTGGCTTCAAAGAAAGCAAAGTTACTCACCTGTAGCAGGTGTTCTGCAAGGACTGCGGGACATACATTTTCACATACCCTCCCACCTTTCCTAGGAGTTGTATTCTCTGTGCTTCTTTATCTGTCAGTCCTGCGCAAGTTGGGCAGGTGGGAAGGCACTTGAGCATGCGCGGTGGGGGCCTGCCAAAGGCTTCTAAAATCAATAGAACATAGGACAGCAGCTGCACTGGAGCTCTGGATGACATCACCTATATGTGAGAATGTATGTACTGCTGTCCATTCACAGAGAACAAATGCTACAGAAGAGTAACTTTGCTATACTGGTACTTACGTAATTATATCTATCTATATATATATATATATATATGTAAGTAAAATCTTTTTATCCATTTTGCTGCTTTACTGTTGTACTATATACACATAGATATGGTGACAGATAAAACGTTAACCAGCTAGTGCATTCACATTAGTGTGCTCTAACTGGCTAACGCTGAATTAACGTAGGAGCACTCTGCACCTCCTAAATAGGAAGCAGTAATTACTCTCATGTTAATTTTTTTTTTTTTTTTTTTTTTTGCAAGTCCCACGCCATAATAGAAAAATTAGTGTAGGACCTGCATAAAGAAAAAAGCCCTGTTTTAGGAATGCACTAGAAATGGACTTGCCAGACAGGAAAATCCTGTGTTAGCATGTGCTAAGCACATTTCTTAGCACATCTTAGTAAAAAGGCCCCTAAATTAGAGAGTTTATATCTCACTTTTAATATTGTTCATCAATTCACTGCCAGAATAATGAAATTAAAACATATAAATATAAATCAAATGTTTGCGTGTACAGTACAACATATATTGTATAGGCATCCTGCTCACACGAAATATTTAAATTTAATTAACTCTGTTTACTTTCATTCTTATAGCTCAGTACCAAGAAACAAGAATCCATTCCAGGAGGTAAGTTGCATAAAACATGTATATTTAGCAGAGCTCATTTTTAACATGCTATGATTTACCTTTTGAATGTAATTTGAATAAAAGCGAAATAATAATCATATAATTTGTAGCAGACAATGAGTGAGTCTGTTACAAATCAGGAAATTAGTTAGATTTACTTAGCTGGAGTTAGTGCTAACAGCTTCAGCTCAGGCATTTGTAGGCACTTCAGAAGTGGCTACAGATGTGAATCTGAATTCTTCAGAGTATTTTCCCTTTGGGCAATTGGACTTCTAGGATCCATGGAAGATTCTTGACTAGTCTGCTCAGGGGTAGATGGTTTCTGCATAGAATCCTTTTGCAAGGTTCTTCAAGGAACAGCTTCTTCTTAGAGCCTAAATGATCTCTGAGATGGTTAAATGGTCTATTTATGTTTTTGATGATGTTCGAGTATAATACATGCAGTCTTTTTGGTCATGGTCAGCACCGAATCATGAGAAATTGGTGTGCATGTCAAAGTTCTGAATTTTCCTGCCACATTGTAAGCACAGACAAAATTCTGTTAACCACTCAGAATTGTGGATGGCGTGATAAATGAGTAAATTTTAAAAATTCTGACTTTTGTGACATATCATATCCTACTATATAAATGAAGAATGACCAACGTCACTTCACAAATCTCTTCCGAATTCCGACGTTGACCGGCGAGCACCAGGCAGGCGGGGATCGTCCGACAGCACCTCCGAGGTGCACTCCGTCTCCGACAGGTACGATGAGCTGCTGCCGCTGCTGCTGTGACCCGGGCGCTTTCCTCTGCCACCATCCTCCGGGGCAGCTTTCCTGGGCGGGGGCTCGGCTGCACCCGGCGTTGCTCCGACCACTTTCTTGCCCGTTTTAATGGGCTCAACGGCTTGTTTTTGAAATAAAGAATGAAGACTAGCATGACAGAAAACCAAGTGGAAGAACTTAGTTTTACATCCATTCAGCAGAACAGAAAAAGCAAAACTGAGCAGCCGAGGAGACCTCTGTTCATACTTTATGCTAAGTTCTAAGTTCTAAGCTCTGGAAGAGCAGTTCTATTCCAGGATTGTTAGATGGCATCACCCACTTGTGTGCCAGACTCAATCCTGCTTGTCAGTGGAAAAACATTATTGTGTATCCACCTCTTTTTTGGGGGGAGATCTGCAAGGTAAACCTGGACTGGCTACTGTCAGACATGATGCTGTGTATGTTCTCTCTTTTTAACTCCTTTCATAGACCTTAGCCTCCACCAGAACCTTAAACATTTCTACCCGAGCCTGACTAGTAAAGGCATTGTGCAAAAAGTGTGTCCCCTCCCTCCAAAGGGCCACAGTTGTTGTATCATTCCCATTTCAGCCCTTGTCTTAAAGAGCAGAAACCAGAACCAAGTTCAGGCCAAGAAATTGAAGCAGAATCATGCTTTTAATTCTGCAACTGGGCCATCAGGCAAGCTACCAGTATATCTTTCCTTAATGTATATTCTGAAAAATGTTTTATTTGAAGAATACTTTTTGAAGTAAGGAAGAAAGTAAATCTTAGTGAATCTGGGCAGGGTAAGATGAAGGCATAGGAATTGGAACTTCACTGCATCTAAATAGGATTCTAGCTCAGGCAACACTTACCACAATTAGATTACTGTACTTATAATATTTCAATTAAATTGCAGAAATGATTGCAGCTGTTGCAGAATACAGCTACAAGATTGATTATTTAGTAGAGAGTGATTTGACAGTGAACGTCACTGGTTGCCGGTCCAGTAACACATTAAATTCAAAATGGTTTGTTTAGTCTTCAAAGCACTTCTGGCCAGAACGCAGAGGACCTTATGACATTACTTGAAATTCCGTTCTTTGGCTTTAGTTCTTGCTTCTCTCGTTCCTTTCAAGTAGGCTATCCTACTTCTTCTAAAAATATACGTTTTAAGTCTGTTCTTGAATATTTCTTTCCATTTCAGGCAGCAGGAATTTGGCTTCCTTGGGAACTAAAATGTTTGCCATAATATTTATCCATTAGAAAACTTTTTTGTTTGAAAACTAACACAGTTTTATTGTGGAGATTGTATTCTCTCAAGTGTATTTTTTATTATGAGGGCCTGTTTAACCGCTACAAATCTTTCTGGAGAGCAAGCGGTATACAAAACAATAGCGTAGAATACTAGGCATATACCTGATGTAACTGTGGGTGCCCAAATGCAGCAAGGGCACGTGCAACTTACTGTATTCTGTTAACTTGTGTGCATAAGTGGCAGCCCTGCCCATACTCCACCCACGTGAACATCCCCCTTGCATTACACGCTATGTCACTTACACAAAATAGAGCTTTGGTGTTTTGTTGCCACGAACGTGTATAGGTCTAAATTTACCCACAAAAGTTACAATATTCTGAATACTTATGCACTCAAACTGTAGGCGCTGTGTTATAGAATTGCCCTTTAAACGTAGGAATTAGCATATGCTAACAATGTGGTGGCTTGGCAGCGTGCATTATTTCCTATGCTGACTGCCTAATGCGTAACAAAGCAGGGACTGTGCCTCACAGTTAATGCTGAGTAGTTGACTTGACTTCAAAAGGTGCAAGTTAACTGCATCACGTTATCTGCAGCACAGATGGGGGCATTCTATAATATAGGTGCCAGTGTTTACATGCCTATTACACACGTAAATATTTAGAATAATAATATTTACGCACATGTGCGCCTATACATGCTTAAATGCCAAGAGTCCACCTAAGCACTGTTCCGCAAGTACCCGCATATTTGCAAGGGGGCTGTACACATAGGTAGAGCTTGGGCAGGGTTCAAACTTATGCACGTTTCAACATTTTGGTGTAAGTATTTACTGTAAGTATTTGGCTGGCATATGTGCTTATGCCTAACTTTTAGGTGCACATATACCCAGTTATAATATTCTATAAAGCAACATAGGTGCCTACACTCCTTTATAGACCAGGCTGTTACCAGGCTTCTTGTTCTAGACTTGCCCTGTTCATGCACAATAAGTAGCAACACCCAACAGTTCAGAAGTTATCCAATTACTCCACATTAATTATAGCAACTAACGTGCAGTAACTGGAAAATGTTACTTTAGTAAATAGGAATCTCAGTGAACAATTTTGTATGTTAATGGAGTTCGTACTGAACATACAGTCTTTTTAACTGTTCAATTAAAATTTAGGGACTATATTTCATTTAAAAACCTTTATTATGGCTTTGATTGACAGCTTTGATTTTGTGTAAGTATTTTCCTTTCATTTTGTTTTATTGACTTCTGTTTCTTGAATCACAGGCAATTGTATTTGTGGTTGGAGGTGGCAACTATATTGAATATCAGAATCTTGTTGACTACATAAAGGTATATTTCTACCATTTCAGTGCATAAAAGTACATAGTGAAATTGTATGCTGTAGATTCTTTATATGGTGAATGGAGAAGTGCCCATTTAGTGTGTTTGGATAAGGAATGTGAAAATATATAACTCAAAAAACCACCTTTGTGGCATCACAGGGTGTCCTTGACCGTAAGTTAAAAGAAAAAAGAAAAAAAAAACATCGTGATAAAAATCCATATTCAAAATTAGTGCAGATTTTTGAATGGCAGGACCAGAAAAATGAATGTCATGTTGTAATTCACATTAATGTAAAAACTGGGCTAACAGCATGGATTTTTGCCTTTGTATAGTTTATCAGCCCATAGGTGGATAATTAACTGTCAGTCTCTGGAGGCAAGCTGCAAAATATAGAGCTTACACTTCCTACCCCAGTAAATGGGGGGGAGGGGGAGAGGAAAACAAAACAGCATCATCTTCTAACAAATCTGTGCCAGAGCAACACCTGCAGCCCCAGAACTTAAAAAAATAAAATAAAAAATGAACACCGAATTAGGCAGACTTTGGATCAAGCAGCTTTTTGCCACCCCTGGACTAAGTTTAAACATGAATGCGTTGGCGGGAGGGGTGGGGGAGGCTAGGGACATTTCAGAAAATTTTGATGATGGTTTAGGTACATGGGTCAGAGAAGTAAGCAATGTAGATCATATAACTGTATGTATGTGTTATTACCAGTGATGAAGTTGTATATTGCTCATTATCATCAATAAAAAAGTTGAAACAAAGTTGGGACAGCAAAACAGCAATCCTAACTTTATGCGAGTTAATATGGCAAAAAAAAAAAAAGAATTAGGCAGACTTTCCTTCACTGGAGTCTTTTATGGGTCTCTGGTTGGCTGATATAGCAACCTGTTCCTTGCCAGGCTTCTTGATGTCTTGGGCAGAGGTTCAAGAGAAGTTTCATTCATGTAGTTAGATACTGATCAGTTCATTCCCTCTCCTCAGCCTCAATGGATAGCTGAAGAATGAGTGTGAAGCAAATGGAGTGCAGGGAAGAGGAGTGGGGTTGTATGCAGTAGATAATGAGCAGCTATTTTACAGATCTGTATACCATGCTTTGTTTAAGTACTGAAGTAGTTTTATTTTAGGGGTAGATGAACTTATAATGCATAATAGTTTCTTCCTGATAGTGCGGCTTTGTTCCAGACATCTCCTTTTATTGCCAGTGTTATTGTTATCCTGCCCCACAAAAACTAGTAGTTTATAGACCCTGCTTCAAATAAATCTGCATGGTTTGCAGCACCTAATATTGAAATACACACAGGTCTGATAATGCACCTCAAATCTTCACCCACTGAACACTTTCTCCAATGACAACTCCTTACTTTGCCCCACCTTCCATGGTGGAATCTTTACAGCATTTCTAAAGATAGAGTAAAAATGTAATTTGTTAGCAAGAGATACATCAGAATGAGATGCAAAGCATACAAATGCATGCAAAACATCTCATTATTATGTAAATCAAATAACACAGCTTGCAGTATTATACATTATTCCTGGAAAAATATTGGGCTGCTACATACAGCCCAATATTTCCAGGTAGAAACTTAAAGGGGCTGGCACTGGAATAAAGCAGTGGCTCACCTCATCCTTCTCTCTCCCTGGAGATTATTCCCCCCTCCAAAAGCTGTAAGGACACATTACTCAAGCCTCGCCTTCGCCAAGGACCCATATACCACCAATGCATAAAGACCCTCCACCCCTCCTGGAGGCCCCATGGACCTGTTGTAATGGATCCCTAGTGTAGGGTGGCAGGAATGATCCCCAGTCATTCCTGCCCATGCTGGCTTCAGGTTCAAAATGATGGCTGTAACCAATAGTGGTAGTAATGCGAGACTACTGCAAAGCGTCAGTCTACCATATAGGAGATTTTGAGTTCAGCTGCCGACATTTTGAACCTGGAGCTAGCATGGACAGGAATTACTGTGGATTGTTCCTGCTTACCCTACCCTAGACCTCAAGGGATCTGTTACAGTAGGCCCAGAGTGCCTACAGGTGGTGGGACTTGAGTATGTGCCTTAAGGCTTAGGGAGTATTTATGAGGGAGAGGGGGAAACAACTGCTTTGTTCCAATGTCAGCCCCTTTAAATTATGCTTCCCAGGAGTGTTGGGCTGTTTGTTAATGGCCCAATGGTCCCAGGGAGCTGAACAGTGCAACTTATGAGGTTTTCTGGCAAGGTACCACTAACTGTAGCACTGAGATCCTGTAGTTTAGCTACTCCTGTGGTAAGCTACCAAGCCTCTTCCCTCTTAGAAAAGGAAGTTTAAAAAACGCTATAACGTAACAGCCTGATATTTAAAGGTTTTATGCTCCTATCTTGAGCAGATGCAGAAAACTTGTGGTAGAGCTGCGGACGAATAGGGTACTACCGCGAGATTAACAAGAAAATATTCCACCGCATACAGTAAACTTATAAGATGCAAATATAAGGCGCTTATGCATCACGCTGTTAATGGGAGGGGAGACTGTACGCATATGCATTCATTTTCTGAAGTGATGGCCATGTCTTGAAAACATTTGTGTTCTCGTAATGTGCAGTTTGGCAGAGATATAAAATCAAACTAAAAGTAGTTGTGCTTATTAATCTGCGCAGATATGAAAGTTGCATTCATTTTTTAATCAGTACTTTTGTTATGTGCTTATCAGTCAGAGTCTGTTCAAGTAGAATCCAGTTTTTAGTTTGGAGGGGGGGAGAAATCAGTTCATTAAAACGTTTTATGCAGGAAACAATTAGGATTGTAAGTACCACTGCCTCAGACTTGCAGGACACAAGCACAGTTCTGATAGGCACAGAGCAAGCAGTGCAACTGTGACAGGCAAAAACAAAAGCATGCAGATGATAAGCCCACATCCCTCTAGCACTTTTGTGATTTTTCCCTGGTTTATTGTTTGCTTTGTATAAGATGAGCGCAGAATAACTGTCGCCTAATAAAAAAAACAATGCTGAACAACTTATTTATGACCAAAACAAATTTCTCTTCCTACATAGCACCTTCAGTAGCTAGCCCACTATTGCAGACTTCGGTGAAAATTTTCTAGCGTTATCCCAATGGCAAAATCGATTCCTTCCTTTATTGCACTGATGCAGAATTCTCAATGACCTGTTTACCTTACATTTTAATACAATTGGTGGACACCTAAACCACACAAGTTAAATCTGTGCTCAAGCTTTTGGTGCATTGCTTGGCCAATAGTTCACACGTATACTGTGTGATATTCGAATGGGTAAACTTGTGGTATTTTTCTGCATTGGGCCCTTTGATAGTTATGCTCCTAACTTGGCCTCTTTAAAAATTTACTGGGGCTGAGCGTATCACTTTATACTCAAAGTTTCACTAAATTCCTAAATTTAGGAGCATAAAAAGTAGATTGCTGGATTTAGGGTGGGGAGAAAAAAAAAGTTAAGAGCTTAACACTCAAACCTAGGGAAATGAATGTCAGGCCAAAATTTATAAGTGTAATTTTAAGTTCCTAAATGAAGATGAATTTTCAACTGAAACCTTATGCTGCTAAGTTTAGCTGAAAATAGGGCACAAATTTAGGAGCATAAATTTAGGAGTTCAGCTTTTTTTTTTTTTATAATATCAGTTCAACATGTGTTATTCCATTGAGTCATTTCCTATTCTACTGATTTGTATGCGGTCTATGCTATCCTTTAGTCTGGTAGTTGTATTTTAGATTTTTTTTCTGTACTAAAACCCTTACTATATGTTCTAGTAATGATAGCATGAGAAAAGTTTTACACAGTTAATTTCCCTGATAAAAATAGCATGGCTTACTAGCCTGTGTATTAGGTTCATGGTTGCCAATGTAAATCTGTAAAAGGAAAAAGTCTAGGTATTTCTTAAAAGTGAGAAAGGAACTCCATACACAATCGCCAAGAAACAGAAACCTCCTATTCTTTCTTTGTAGACAACTTATATACATAGGAAACCAAGCATTCAACAATGATTCATTAAGATGCTGGCATGATGGGCAGACAGAGAAAATAAAAATAGGAGAAAAAGGGGCCCTTTTACTAAGCTGCGGTAGGCACTAGTGTTTGTCTACCATGTGGCAAAAAGCACTACCACAGGACGTGCTGAGGGGTCCCATGGTAGTGTGCACTACTCTCATGCTAAAAAAATAGGGTTTTGGTGCAGGAGGCAAAGAGTAGGCGTGCCGTGTGCTAATTAGGTAGCAAAGGTACATTGTGGAGTGGAGAAGTGGCCTAGTGGTTAGAGGACCAGTCTTGCAATCCAGCAGTGACCGGTTCAAATCCCACTGCTGCTCCTTGTGATCTTGGGCAAGTCATTTAACCCTCCATTGCCTCAGGTACAAACTTAGATTGTGAGCCCTCCTGGCACAGAGAAATATCCAGTGTCCCTGAATGTAAGTCATTTGACATGCCTTCCACTGAACTCCATTACGTCCAGGCCAGCTTAGCTAAAATGCTGACTTGGCTGGGGTGTTTTATTTACCACTTAAAGAGGCAGGGGCAAAGCTAAAACGCCATCAGGAAGCTGTAAGGAAACAGCCATAGACTCAGGCTAGTATTGTTAAATCTTCTCACTCTTCTCCTGCTCACCAGCTAGTTTGACTCTTCATTTTCCTGCGCCAGAGGCTAGTCAGCTCTTAAGTATCCTTGTTTACGCTGTTTTGTGTTTAGGGAGAAGGGTACTAGGGATTGATTCATGCCACAGGTTGCTACAATGTACTTTAACAAATACTGAGAAGATATGTATCCTCCTGGGCTTGAGTAACACCTGTTGAATGAGATGGCATTGTACTCAGCTGTTGGTGCTCCATGTTTGGCAAGTCCTTGCAATAACCTTTCACACATTTATTAAATATCTGGAGGAAGGATTGTGGATGCTCAAAAGAGGTAACAAAACTGATCTTGAAGACTCATCCACTACTGTGAAATAGCCTGTTGCAGAGAGGCATACTAAGGACCAGGTGAAGTCTGCTGTGGGATAGCTCTAGGTGCATTGAATAGTTTTTGCATTGTGTCTGACATCTACACACTCTGTTCTGGGCATGTATTGGAGGTTGGCCAATGTGACGCCGATTTTTAAGAAGGGTTCCAGGGGTGATCCAGGAAATTACAGACCGGTAAGCCTGTCGTCATTGCTGGGCAAAATAGTGGAAACTATTATAAAGAATAAAATTACGGAACACGTAGACAAACATTATTTAATGTTTCAGAGTCAGTATGGGTTCAGCCAAGGGAAGTCTTGCCTCACCAATTTGCTTCATTTCTTTGAAGGCTTGAATAAACATATGGATAAAGGTGAGTCGGTTGATGTAGTGTATCTAGATTTTCAGAAAGCTTTTGATAAAGTTCCTCATGGGAGACTCCTGAGAAAATTAGAGTCGTGGGACAGGAGGCAGTGTTCTGTGTGGATTAGGAATTGGTTATTGGACAGAAAACATAGGGTAGGGTTAAATGATCATTTCTCTCAATGGAGGAGGTGAACAGTGGAGTGCCACAGGGATCGGTGCTGGGACTGGTACTATTTAACATATTTATAAATGAAATGGAAATCGGAATGACGAGTGAGGTGATTACATTTGCAGATGACACAAAACTGTTCAAAGTTGTTAAAACACGTGCAGACTGTGAAATATTGCATGAAGACCTTAGGAAATTGGAAGACTGGGCATCCAAATGGCAGATGAAATTTAATGTGGACAAATGCAACGTGATGCACATTGGAAGGAATAATCCAAATAAAAGTTACCTGATGCTAGTGTCCATCTTGGGGGTCAGCACTGAAGAAAAAGATCTAGGTGTTGTTGTACTGTCTACATTATCTAAATACACTGAAATCTTCTGCTCAGTGTGCAACAGCGGCCAAAAAAGCAGACAGGTTGTTAGGAATTATTAGGAAAGGGATGGTAAATAACACTGAAAATACTATAATGCCTCTGTATCGCTCTATGGTGTGACTGCACCTTGAGTATTATGTTCAGTTCTTGTCGCCATATTTACAAAAAGATATAACGGAATTAAAAATGGTTCAAAGAAGAGCAACCAAAATGATAAAAAAGGATGGAACACCTGTCGTATGAGGAAAGGCTAAAGAGGTTAGGGCTCTTCAGCTTGGAAAAGAGACAGATGAGGGGAGATACAATTAAGGTCTACAAAATCCTGAGTGGTGTAGAACGAGTAGAAGTAAATCGATTTTTTTCACTCATTCCAAAAGTACAAAGACTAGGGAACACTCAAGGAAGTTACATGGAAATATTTTTAAAACAAACAGGAGGCAATATTTTTTCACTCAACGAATTGTTACGTTCTGGAACTTTTTGCCAGAGGATGTATTAACAGCGGGTAGCGTATCTGGGTTAAAAAAAAGTTTGAGCAAGATTCTGGAGGAAAAGTCCATAGTCTTCAATTGAGACAGACATAGGGAAAAAACTGCTTGCCCTGGGCTTTGTAGCATGGAAATGTTGCCACGATTTGGGTTTCTGCCAGGTACTTGTGACCTCGCTTGGCCACTGTTGGAAACAGAATACTAGGCTAGATGGACCATTGGTTTGACCCACTATCCAGCTTATTTTCGAAAGAGAAAGACGCCCATATTTCGACCCAAATTTGGAGATGGGCGTCCGTTTCCCGTGGGTGCCCAAATCGGTATAATCGAAACCCGTTTTTTTTGGCGTCCTCACCTGCAGTCCGTCACGGAGACGAATAAAGATCACTGGGGTGTGTCAGAGACGTGGAAAAGGCGGGACTGGGGCGTGGTTATCGGCCGAGGAGAGATGGGCGTTTGTAGCTGATAATTGAAACAAGAAGGGCGTTTTGACGAGAATTTGGTCCTCTTTATTTGGACCTTTTTTTTTCAGGTCCAAGTCCCAAAAAAGTGCCCCAGATGACCACCGGAGGGAATCGAGGATGACCTCCCTTGACTCCCCCAGTGGTCACTAACCCCCTCCCACCAACAAAAACCCACTTTACAAACTTTTTTTTCCCAGCCTGTAAGCCAGCCTCAAATGCCATACCCATCTCCATGACAGCAGAATGTGTTCTATCTTCTGACAGCCTTTCCCTGGTTCTGATGTGGGTCTCGGGTGAGTGTGACACCTTTTCTGTTAAGGGCACTGCATAGTCACATCAGCAGTGCATTGTGGTAGGTGTAGGGTATTGGGCTCCGTGATTCCACTAGCTTGTGTTAAATGCTCACGATGTTGGTAGTTGGTAGGCTCTACTCCCATGGTGCTTTTCCCTCTGCTTACTGGGTCAGAGTGTGCCCTGTTTTGTTTCCCGGTAGTCCATGAGGTAGTGGCCATTTGTGTAAGACACTTTTAGATCCCTTTCATGTGTTAGCCACGTTACAGCACTTAGTTCTTACCTTGAATGTTGCTGAAAGAGGGCATTGTACACTATTCTGCCAGCTCGGACCTACTGCTAATGTCAGTACCAGCGAGACTCGTTGCCAGTGGGGCACAACCTCTGATCTGCAGTTAACTGTAAGTAAAGGTGCTTATTCAAATAAAGGACGTTTTCAGCGAGATTAGTCTTCAGGTGTGAACTGCTGTGCCAAGGTTGTACACCAGCAACAAGTCCTGTCCCTGGAGCACTTTTAGTGGGTACTGCAGTGCACTTCAGGCAGGCAGACCCAGGCCCATCCCCCCCACCCGAAACACTTGTGGTGGTAAATGGGAGGCCTCTAAAACCCACTGTACCCACATGTAGTTGCCCCCTTCACCCCTAAGAGCTATGGTAGTGTTGTACATTTGTCCCTCCCACGACCAAATGGCTTTGATTGGGACGTTTCTGAGCTAGGCGTTTTTAGTTTCCGTTATCGCAAAAAAAAAAAAACGCCCATCTCAGAAGGGACCGAATCCATGGCTTTTGGTCCGTCCAAACCGTATTTTCGAAACGAAAGATGGACGCCCATCTTTTTTGATAATACGGTCTGTCCCGCCTCTTCACATATCCGTTTTCGGGCATAGAAGCCCATGGAGATGGGCGTTCGCGTTCGATTATGCCCCTCCACGGCTACTCTTATGTTCTCTTATGTTCTTATGAGCTGCTGCACAGAAGAGAAGTCTAGCCAGTGGTGCTTGGCCTGAGAAGATACAGCATTGACATGTCTGTTTTTCAAGTGCTTTGGAATGGGTTAAAGAAGCCACCTTCCCTTCAGACCTGTGCAGATGCTCAAAAGGTGACTGCTCCGTATGCCTGGTAATCGCAGAAGCAGTATGCACCAGTTTTAATGTTATCTGGTGGTTCTTATGGGTGACTGGACTTTGAGTCACTGCACCAGGAGGTTGAGGTTATGAAAGGTTCGTATGCACAGAGCTCACAGACTTCTGGGCAGAGAAGACCCTATTTTTTATCTGTCTGCATTTGAAAAAAAAAACCCCTCTTTTTAGCCTTAGTAGTCATGGAGGCAATTAAGGTAATACTTTCATGTTCTAGGAGACATGCACAAAGCTTGCATTTACTCTTGTTGTGATCCACATGGGGGAGGGTGTCAAAGTTTTGGATTTTTTTCACATTTTGGGCAGTCTCAAAAGAAAACAAAGAAATGGTTCTCCAAGGAGGTGGCTGACACAATAAGAACAAAGAAGACTAGCATTCAAAGTTACAAAGGATCAGAAAAGGAAGAATATAGAAAAGAATATCAGGTAAAGCTAAGAGAAAAAGAGAACTCAGGATAGCAAGAGAGGGCAGAATTAAAAATGGCCAAAGCTGTAAAACAAGATGACAAAAACTTTTTCAGGTATGTCCAGAAAAGGAGGAAGCCATAAGTGGAATCCCAAAACTGAAAAATGCTGAAGACCAGTATGTATGCATCTTTGGGAAAAGGTGACTAAAGTCACCAGAAACAAAAAAAAAAGTAAGGTTTTAATGAATTCTGTTAGAGCAAACAAGCTATAATACAACAGTCCAAACCCCATCCTTTTATGTGAGAAAATTAAAACAAAATAAAACCTACAGAAGTTCAAGCGTGTAACTTTTGCAGACTGCTTAGGGACCCATGACATGAAGAATTAGCCACTCAACTTTCTCACTCCGCTACTTTAGTCACATTTTCCCAGAGACCGTTACATATGTGAAGAATGTGAAGGAGAAACAAATGCTTCTGTAGTATTCCCTCAAGAGAAAACATAGGGAGAGTCCACAGATAACTAGTAAAAATGCATATTAAAATGAAGTAGATATAGCACCATTCACAGAAGAATATGCTTTTGAAGAACGTGTAGGGCTGAAAGTAGAAAAAACCGTAGGACCAGATAAAATACATCGTAGGATACTGAGGAAGCTCACAGAAGTTCTGATGGATCTGCTGAAGGATATGTATAACAGATCCCTGGGGATGGGAGTTTTCCACTTAACTGGAGAAAGAAGAGGTGGAAAACTACAGAGGGCATACATCAACCTCTGTTAGTGATGGGAAATATAATGGAGACCCTGATGAAGAAAAGGATAGTAACTTATTTTTTTTTATGTCCAGTAGGTTGCAGAATCCAAAACACGGTTTTACCAGAGACAAATCATGTCAAATTAATCTGATTTCTTTGACTAGGTGACCAGAGAGTTAGATAAAGGGCATGCACTGGATGTGGTTTATTTGGATTTCAGCAAAGCCTTTGATATGGTTCCCTACAGGAGGATTATAAACAGGCTGGCCAGCCTGGGGATGGGTCCCAAGGTGGTTAACTGGATGAAAACATTGATGAACTAACAGACCTCAGAGGTTAGTGGTAAATGGCATTCATTTGGAAGAAAGGTGATTTGCGGAGTACCTCAAAGGTTGCTCCTTAGGCTAGTTCTGTTCGACATCTTTGTGAGTGATATCTCTGAAGGATTAGAGGGGTCTTTTTACTATTTTGCAAATGACATGAAGATCTGCAACAGAGTGGACACCCTGGAAAGAGTAGGCAAAATGAGAAGTAGTTTGTGAAAAACTAGAAGTCTCATCAAATGCTTGGCAGTTAACCTGTAAAGAAAGACATCTTTC
Organism: Microcaecilia unicolor; assembly: GCF_901765095.1. Classification (NCBI taxonomy): domain Eukaryota; kingdom Metazoa; phylum Chordata; class Amphibia; order Gymnophiona; family Siphonopidae; genus Microcaecilia; species Microcaecilia unicolor. Next base: position 104,767,808 of record NC_044039.1, read on the forward strand.
TCATAGAAACATCCAATTTTGGACGTCCTTAACTGCCCATTGCTGAAACGTCCAAAATTTGGACGTCCTCAACTGCCCCGTCACAGAAACGTCCATATTTTGGACATCCTCAGCTGCTCTCGCTGGCAGGTTTGTTGTAGGGGGGAATGGGGGCCTGCCAGCATGCAAATGCATGCTTGACAGGGATCACGATTCCTCCCCAATGATCTGCAAACCCTAACGCCAGCTCCGAGCTGGCGTAGAGTTTGTCATGGCCAGCAACCCAATCTTTGGCGCGCTGGACGCTGATCATTGGGGATGAATGTGTTAAGCGCTGATTAGCATGCATTTGCAGGCTACTTGCGCTATGAGCCCTGTTTAGCATGCATTTGCATGCTACTTGTGCTAAGAGCCCTCAAGCATTTTGTTTCATGTGCTCGAGGGCTCTGATCATGGGGCGGTAGCAAACGCCGGCACTAGTATGGCCCTAACAGCCTCTAGCGCCGGCGTTTGCTTTTGATCATCTGCCTGTTAGTGAGCAGATCCTAATGCCCCTATATAGGACATTGGTGAGCCCTCATTTGGGAGTACTGTGTTCCGTTTTGGAGGTGATATATCATTAACGAAATAAGGAAACTGGAATCAGTACAGAAGAAAGCAAACAAAATGATAGAGTTCTCCATCAGATGACGTATGAGAAGAAACTGGAGGACCTTCAAATACTTTAAAGGAATTACTGAACAAACATGCATTTTCCAAATGAGGAGAAGCTCTAGAATTAGAGGATATGATATGAAGCTCCAGGGAGGTAGATTAAAAAACAACATTAGAATATATTTTTTTATGGAAAGGGTGGTGGATGCTTGGAACGCCCTCCCAAAAAGAGGTAAAGCAAAAATGGTGCTAGAATTCAAAAAGAAATGTGGGATATAAACAGTGGATCCCTAAAACGCAAAAGCATGGAAACCAAGCATAGAACACTTCAGCTATGTAAATACTTTTGCAATTCTAAGAAATCAGTGGGAAAGAAACCTGCACTGCATGACAAGTATGACACCAACACAGGTATGGGGAAAAGTAACCTGCACTGTGAGGCAGGTACAGTGCCAAAAATACAAGTATAAGGAAGGTAGCCTGCACTGCATGACAGGTACAACCCAGCAACCTTCCTGGCCAGACTCGATAGGCCATGTTGGTCTTTTTCTGCTATCATTTACTACATTACTGTACTTTGGGTTTATTTAACTACTACTACTACTACTACTTAACATTTCTACAGCGCTACTAGGGTTACGCAGCGCTGTACAGTTTAACAAAGAAGGATAGTCCCTGCTCCAAGGAGCTTACAATCTAAAGGACAAAATGTCAATTTGGGGTAGTCTAGATTTCCTCAATGGAGGTGTTATTTAAGAGCCTTATTCACAATTTCCACCTGGAAATTCTGACATTTACAAATGGAAATATCCATATGAAAATGGCGAATTTAAAAGTGGCGTGTTGGGGAAATGGTATGGGCGTGAACCAATTGGCTCAAAATCTACATGTGTGTATTCCCAATTTGATAAAGGAAGTGCACATGCATGGAGACAAAAACTGCATCTGAATTCAAGAAAGCTTGGGAGAAGAACATATGATCTCTAAGGGAGTGAAAGGGAGAGTAGGTGGCATGGATGGGCAGACTGGATAGGACATATGGTCTTTATCTGCCTTAATCTTTCTCTGTTTCTATGTTTCAGGTTGAAAATAAAGAAAGACTGTGCCTCTGTAGTTAATTAGAAGCATTTATATGTAAAGATTTGGAAAACTGCTCTCATTTATTGTACTTCTGTATTATGGACTAGACTTCTACAAATCTACATTTTGTAACCGCCTTTTTAGCAATATGTACGCCACAATGAACCTGCCATACGGTGGGAAAATGTGGGATACAAATGCAATAAATAAATAATGTGTGTAAATTGCCAAGTTTCCTCTGTTGAATTTTCCATTGAGTAAATTTGTAAATTGGCTGCTCCTGCTGCACATGCTGGCAGATACACTTGCAGCCCTGCAGGTATTTTAGAAAAGGCTCTACACTGGCAGATCCTTTTTCTGAAATACCACTGGAATTGAGCACATACCCCCAAATTCCATAAACTTGCTTGCACAACTATACGCTTAGCATGCAAAGTTGTACATGCAAGTTATAGAATACTGTCAGTTACATGGTTAATAAGCTGCTAATTGGCATAACCAATTAGCCATAATTGGTGTTAACTGACATTAATTGACACTAATTAGTAGTTGTGCCTGTAACTGCCCTAAGTCAGTATTCCATAGACTGTGCGTGCAAAATCCAAAGCATATAAGCACAAGGGGGATAGGTAGGCATAGACCTGGGAGGTGCATAGGCAGGTCAGGGGCATACCTAGCACTTAGGCGCATAGCTACTAGCATTGTATAACCTGTGCACGCAACTGCCAACAGTTAGGTGTGAACATTTACACCAGTCGTTGAGCTGGCATAGGTGTTCACGTCAAAAGTTAGGTGTGTACTATGGACTTAACACTAGTATTCTATATAGATTTGTCGCTTACCCCCTACTTCCATAGAAGTCACCAAAAATTGCATGCGCAAATTATGGCACATGCCTAATTTGCGTGTATAATTTAAGTGAATAACAAGCCAATTAGTGCCAATAATTGGCTTTCTAATAAGCAATTATTAGCACTAGTTAGATTTAATTGTTATGTGTGTAAAGTTAGGTGCAGGATCCATGCGTAAATTTTACATGCAGCCCAAAAAAGGGTTTGGTAATGGGAGAGTCATGAGCATTGGGGGCGTAGTGGGTGTGGTTTTGAGTTACACGTGTAATTGGGGCACTGTGCATAAATTTAGGTACAGGCATTTGCACCATGTATTCATTGGTGCAAATGGTGGCACCTAAAGTTTACATGCAACCCCAGTGGCTAAGTGCTAGTCTATAAACTGCGTTTAACTTTAAGCACAGCTTATAGAATAGCTGTTTTTTCATCACTATATGTAGAATTCACCCCATCCTGGCAACTAACTTTAGGTGATCTATAGAGAATTAGATTTAGATGTCTCAGTTCTGAACTCTACATTCTATATTACAATTACTGTGTTAAAATTACTATGATAAAGTAATTCAGTGTAGAACAACATTGGAAGTGGTTTTAATTTGAAAACAAGATAGTTGTCCAGAAAGCTTTTTCAGCCCTTATTCAGTTGAGCAGGAACTTTACACTAAGTTTTGAGCTCTGGAAGAGCTGTTCATTTCACAAAAGGTGATAACTTCACCCACTTAAGTACCTGACTCATTCCTGCTTACTGACAGAAAAGCAATATTCCACAAGTTGTTCTCTCAGTTAATGTAAACTATCCATCAGTAGGCATAAAACATTGGCAGAGATGGTAGCTTGGGAATGGAATAGTTTACCTAGTAATCACAATATCATTTGGAGGAAACTGAAAACCTGGGGCCCAATATGCAAAACAATTTAAATGGCCAGGAGAGGCTCCTGGCCATTTAAATTGCCTGTCCTGGGCTATCCAGGCATTTTCAGTGGCACTTAACTAGATAGTGCTACTGGACATTTTAGAAACCTTCACCATGGCATCCCAACTGAGCTCTGTTACATACTTGCACCTCTTATAGGGCAGTAGACTCCTCCCTCAAGCACTGCCTTGGGACTGGATTGGAGAGGACTATAATATGCCTGTAGCTCCTATTGGCTTGCTGGAGGGCCTGTCTTTGGGGCTCAGATGATTACTCTTTCCTAATTGTTTTACAAACCAAGCATGTTCTCCAGTTTCCTATTGAGTCTGAACCTGATTCTTGGTTTCCTGTCACCTGTCATCTCATCTTTCAGAGTTCCTTTATGTAAGGGAATGTAGACACCCTCACAAAGTGAAAATTAAACTGACACAGAAAAACAATCAGTTTTTAAATTGATGATAATAAGACCAAAAGCAATGATGGTGCTTTGCCAGCACATTTCTAACGCCTAGATTATGAAACCGCTACGGATGCAAAGGGCAAACATTTTGTTTTGTTTTCAGATTTGTTTTTGCCTTTCCCCCCTAATTTTGGATATTTTGGGGTTGTTTCACACAATTAATACACTTTTTAACATGCTTTAAAACCTGGTGGTTGGGAGGCGGGGGTAGTGGTGGGCAGACTTATAAGGTCTGTGCCCTGAAGAGGACAGGTACAAATCAAAGTAGGGTATACACAAAAAGTAGCACATATGAGTTTATCTTGTTGGGCAGACTGGATGGACCGTGCAGGTCTTTTTCTGCCGTCATCTACTATGTTGCTATGTTTTTTAACATGTCCCAGTCAACTTGTTAATTTCATTTAACTCACACTATGGGTTGTGTTTACTGGAGGTTAGCATACGCAAATTGGGAGATAGTGTGCCCTAACTGCCCTTGTGCTATAGAAATAATACATAGGCACTGTGGTGGTTAGAGGACGCTAATGTTTATTATGCATGACCTTAAGTTTTTTAAACAGAAGTAAAGGATGACACAAATGACCAACCAGGGAGATGAATCTTAAAAGTTTTTTAATGAGAGCACCAGAATATGGACCCAACACAGGCCGTGTTTCGGTGGACACAGCCATCTTCCTCATGGGTCACAATCAAAACTCTAGTAACTAGAGCCACTAGTAATTAAGTCTGGTGTAGAAGTACAACTCAGCGTACCAACACTGTCATTGTGACCCCTGAGGCAGGCGTCAGCATCTGCTGAAACATGGCCTTTGTTTTGTCCATATTTTGGTGCTCTCATTAAAGAACTTTTAAGATTCATCTCCCTGGTTGGTCGTCATATGTGTCATCCTTTAATTCTCCTTGGTTCCTGTTGGATTTCTGTAGAGGCTTCTTCCTGTTTGTGTTTTTGACCCTAAGTTTTTTAAGGCACACTAACAAATGCATATCCTTAATGACAGCTAATAAGTAGAAGAGGTATAAGCAATAATGGCCTTAAGGGACATTAATTCATATTTGTTTTGTTGCACTGTTTCTCAATTATATATGAACTTACCCCCCATGTATGTAATTTTGCCTTCACAGACCAAACAAGGTAAACATGTTTTATATGGCTGCAGTGAACTTTTCAATGCTTCACAATTTCTAAAACAGGTAAGTAACATGCCAGAGCTCATTTTTAGTGTTAATACCCAAGTCAGAGACTAAACTTTGGTCAAGGAAATAGATAACTTTTCAACCAGCCAGAGGAGGAAATGCATATTTATAAAATTTATCCACCAGTCAAAAATATTTGTGCTAGTGAAAATATTTTCTTTACCCATTCATTTCTCACATTTTTTGCTTTTTTGTTGTTGCTATTTTACTTGTTTTGATTTTTTTTTCCTTATTTTGCTCTTTTTTAGTTTAGTGTGTTTTTGCTTGTTTTTATTTTTCTGATTTTTAAATATGTGCATATTTTATAGGTGGGTTTGCACATGAACAGAATCTGAGTGGTGTTCATATTTACGTGTTTAACTTACACATCTGTCACCAGCACTTAGGCAGTGTAAGTGCACATGTGCATATATACTCAGTTATACTAGTTATACTATAAAGGAAAGTGGACACCTACTACTTTTTATAGAATAGGTACCTAAATACAGGTGCACTGTTATACAGTTATTCAATTTATGCTGTAGCAGTGGAGCATGCTGATAACACTGTTTGGTGTCAGCACAAAAGCTGATCCCTTGTCAAGGAAGCCAATGCACAATCTGGCTTGGTGAATTGTCTTACTTACAGAAAAAAAAGGATATTTTTCACCTGCCTTCACTGTTGAGCATGAATAGGCAGCATTACTAGCTGGATTTGTCAAATAATCAACTTCCATGTTTCTTTGCATAATTGCTGTATCTTTGGTTCCAATAGTAGTCATTGGGTTTATATTCAAAATGAACTAACCAGGCAGGAGAGACTCCAGCCTGGTTAAATCATGCCGCCAGGCCAGGAGCACATATTCAGCAGCACTAAACCAGAAAGTGCTACTGACACTCTCCTCTGAGCAGTGTGGCACTATCCTATTAGTGCCAGGGCAGATAGCTTACTGAGCGTGTTGGACTTCAAAAAATGTAGTCCTAACTATGCACATTTAGCAGTTTGGGTGTACAGTACTGAATATCAGCTGTACCCACATAACGTCTGGGCACTGCCGAAAACCCAGATATTCAGTGCTGGTGCGCAGATAAAGTGCTGGCCCTAAATATCTGGGCTTAATTCTGCCTGTGGCAGTCAGCACTGTCAAAAAAACACTGATTACTTTGGTCTAAATATGGGCCTCAATATTTTTAGACTTTCTGTAGAATAGTTAACCAGTTTGATGGCCACATCCCATCTTCCCTAATTGACTACTGGTTCGTCTTACTTTCTCATTGTTTCTCTTGGGGGTAGTGTTTCCAAATGTGTTAACTCTGCACCTATACTGACAAAAACAAAGAAGGATTCTCTGCGGAGAACCACAGTCAAACAGAGTAGTAGGGAAGGGATGTAGGCCAACCAAACAGTCAAATCTCCAGAGGTTGATTGTAATAAAATTTATTGAGAAACCAGATACAACAGACTTGACATAGAGCATGTTTTGGCAGTAAAGTTGGAGTGGAGGAGTGGCCTAGTGGTTAGGCTGGTGGACTTTGGTCCTGGGGAACTGAGTTCGATTCCCACTTCAGGCACAGGCAGCTCCTTGTGACTCTGGGCAAGTCACTTAACCCTCCATTGCCCCAGGTACAAATAAGTACCTGTATACAATATGTAAGCCGCATTGAGCCTGCCATGAGTGGGAAAAGCGCGGGGTACAAATGTAACAAAAAATAAAAATAAAGTTGCCTGCCTCAGGAGTCGAGTATCTGTCTTGAATGTCCATATATTTCAAACGAGATAGAAAAAATGAGTAGTCAAATTGCTTTTAGCTTGATAACTATAGAGAGCAATGCAAACACAAAATATTGAAGTGATTGTTGGTAATGGAAGGTATTTAAGTGCCAGTTTTAGACAATGTATACCTAATCAGTCCCAGCGACCTTAAACTCGCTTTCTTTCATAATTGGTAAAATGTGATTCTGCTTTTAAGTATAAGGATTGTTTAACTCCTGTACCAGCAATCTTAATGCAAGATCCATTGGGAACAAAGCTTTGTTGCTAAGGGATCTTTTGGAATCTTTACATTTGAGATTCTTGTTTATTTCAGACTTGGCTTACAGAAGTTGATAGCCTGGTACCACCTCATTTATATTCTCCTGGTTATGATTTACTTCACTCTCTAAAATGGGGGAAAAGAGGGGGAGGGTTGGTCTTAATTTAAGTGGATCTGGCCCAATTGGCTTGCTTCTTTGATACCATCCTCCAGGATCTTGGATTAAGGCAAAGTCTATTTTATTGGAAATGATCTCATCTGCTATATCTTAATTTTCCAGGATAGTTATTTTGGGAGATTTAAATCTGCACCTAGAGAATGATGCTGATGTTTGTAATTTTAAATCATTTTTGAATGCTAATGAGTTAACTCTTTTTCCTAAAGGTATAACTCATGAACCAAGGTCATGCTTTGGATTTTCTTGCATCTTATCCTTCTAGTATGATAAGTTCATTTAGGTGGAGACCTGTACCATGGTCTGACCATTTTCAGTTAGATTTTACTATTGATATATGTTTATGTAGTTCATCTAAGCATAAATCTTTCAAACTAGTGCCTAGTAGGGGAAGAGTTAATGATTCCAGCTTTTGATCAGAGTTCAGGGGTTTCTCTGACCTCTTGGTCTTTGAATCAGAAGTCATTGAAATCCTTTTGGGGATATTACTTTAACTTCTGTTATGGACAAAATCACTCCTGTTACTGTTAAAAAAAATTAAAGAAGTTAGGCTCCCTGGTTTTCTGATGAATTATCCAAGTTAAAACAAGGCTGCAAATTATCACCCAGTAGCAAGTATACCTCTTTTCACCAAGATGTTGGAAACCTATGTTTTCTTGTTGTTTGGAAAATTTTTTCTGTCTTGCATTGGTCACAATTTGGCTTTAAAACTGCACAGTACGAGACTCCTTTGCTTGTTCTAACTACATATGATAAACAGCATTTATGTAATGTGAATCAGGTAATACTGCTTCAGTTTGATATTTCAGCCACGTTTGACGCAGTGGATCATATATTGTTGCTGCAATGGATAAACCAGATAGAAATTGTAGGAATTGTGTTTAAATTGTTCAGGGAATTCCTATCTAATAGGAGTTACTCTGTAAAACAAAATAAACAACTTTCTAAATATTTGTTTCCGGGGTGCGGGGCCCCTCAGGGATCCCCACTTTCTCCTATCTTGTTCAACTCTTTTATGTCTTCCATTGGTAACTTACAATTGCAACTGGGTGAACTTATATTATCTTATGGTGATGACATTATGCTTTTGTTACCAATAACACCTTTATATCAAGGTTTAATCTCTTCTTTAATAGCTGGGATGAATGCAATTCAGAATTGGGCTTTGACAAATCGATTAAATTTAAATGCTCAAAAATACAAAGATTTTATGGTTTAAGAATTTGGGTATTAATACCCCTTCTTCAATAACATTGTTTAATGACAATATTTTTGTGGTAGAATCTGAAGCTAGAGTGTTAGGGGTGTTCCTTTATTCCTCATTATCTTTTTCTTTCCATATTAATAAGTTATGGGGGAAAAAAACTTTGTTTAAAATGAGGTAATTAGGATGAGTTACACAGTTCTGTAATCAGCAGTCTTTTGCATTGCTGGTCCAAATGTTAATCCTGCCACATTTAGATTATTGTAATGTTTTATTTTTTGGTATTATAAAATAAATACCAGGGGAAATTGCAACTAATACAGAACATAGCAGTGAGACTATTATTAAACTGAATAGATATAGTAGTGTTTCATCATGCCTCATCAAATTACACTGGCTTTCTATAGTTGAAAGAATTAAGTTTAAAGCTGCTTATTTGTTTTTTTTTCAAATTTTATATGGTTCTACATCTGATTTGCTGATCAGTATTGTATCATTACTTATTGGCCGATCTGATCAATTGTGAGAACAATTGGTTTTACCTCCGCCTTTTTATAAGAGAGTTTGGTTTCAGGAGATATTTAATTCTATATTTTCTGTTTTAGGAGTTTTCTTATGGAATTCACTACCTCTTGTTATGATATGTGATGGTTTGTAATTGTTCAATGAATTGTTTATTTGTTGTTTTATTATATATGTTGTAAACTGCACTGAGCCCTGGAAAGGGGAGTTTGGTGGTATGTGAGATCTGTTTTGATTTGCTCTCTATAGTTATCAAGCTAAAAGCAATTTGACTACTCATTTTTTCTATCTTGTTTGAAATATACGGACATTCACAACAGATACTCGACTCCTAAGGCAGGCAACTTTATTGCCAAAACACGGTCAATGTCAAGTCTACTACTACTACTACTAGACATTTCTAAAGTGCTACTAGGGTTACGCAGCGCTGTACAATTTAACATAGAAGGACAGTCCCTGCTCAAAGGAGCTTACAATCTAAAGGACAAATGTACAGTCAGTCAAATAGGGGCAGTCTAGATTTCCTGAATCTACTGTCTACTGTATCTGGTTTCTCAATAAATTTTACTACAATCAGTCTCTGGAGATTTGACTGTTTGGTTGGCCTACATTCCTTCCTTACTACTCTGGGAGTTCTGCACCTTTAACGGTAATGAGCCTTTCTTCTGTTCTTGCCTCTTCCTATGCTTAACTTATTTCTTATCCACATGTTTGCACTATTATATGCTCAAAGTATTCGCTTGGGGCCCCTTCTACTAAGCCGCGTAAGCATCTACACGCGCCCATCTTGTTCCAGAATGAACTTACTGCCCGACTACCACATGGCTCTTGTAATTTCATTTCTCCAAGGACAAGCAGATTGCTTGTTCTCACAAGCGGGTCGACATCCGTTTTGGCCCGGGAATCGGACGGCATTTTGCAAGCAAAATATAAAAAAAGTTTTGCCAGAGTCTTCTGGTGCAGCGCGCACCACGCATGCGTGGACTGATTTCCCACCCGTCGCGTGAGCGTGCCTCTCAGTTTTCTTTTCTCCACGTTGAGGTGCGGTAGAGTTTTTTCTGCGCTCCTCTCAGGCCCAGGAAGAGTCTTCATCTGTTTTGTGGCTTTTTTGCCTTATTTTTCTTATCTTTTAACAATTTACCGTAAAAAAAAAAAAAAAGTACCCGTAGTTTCCTTTATTTTTTTTGTCCCCTTTTAAAGTTTCCATTGTTTTTCGACGCGGCTGGCTTAGGCTGCGCGGTCAGGTTGTTCCCTTCTTTTGTGCCCTTTTTTCTTTTAACAGGCACAATCACATCTTTTGATTTCACCGAAGCCGTTTTTCCTTCCATGTCATCGAAGACACCCACCGGCTTCAAACGTTGTGCTCGGTACAACCGGACCATCTCAGGTACCGATACCCATGCCTGGTGTATCCAGTGCCTTGGGCCTGACCATAGCCCGGCCGCTTGTAGTCTGTGTCTTCGTATGAAGAAACGGACCCAAGCATCTCGAGAATCCCAGCTAGGTCCAGTCCTTCGACATCGGTGGTGTCGACATCGACTTCGAGGGAAGCATCGACGTCGGGAGCAGAGGTAATGGCTGCTGAAAGACGTATTCGCGCTGGGAGCAGTGAGGCATCGAATGGGTCTCCACCTGCCTCAAGGCCTCCTGTTATGCAGACCCCCGTCGGGCCTGGCCCCGAGGAGGCATAAGGATTCCATGTCCTCCTTGCTCCCCCTCTATTCAGGAGGTACCGGTGCGTCGGTCTTCTGGCAGCCCGGTACCTGTTCCCGAGCCTCGACAGATTCTGCCACCAGCTCCTGTACCGATCCCGCAGCCTTGTCAGACGGCGGCTCTCGATGAGCGCATCAGGGCCCTGCTTCCAGAGCTTCTAGAAGGATTGCTGCGCCAGTCTGCTTCGGTGTCAGGGGTGCTTGCACCTTCCGTACCGTCTGCTGCAGCGGCATCTGGCCCTTTGCCTGTGGTGAGGTCCGGTGTCGACTCCACTTCGACGTCGGTGGAGGAAGCTTCACGGAGTCCAGGCGGGCGTCGACTTCTCGGCATCACCATCGAGGACGTCGTTCCTCGGCATCGAGGCAGGCTCAGTTTCGGACTGCTCTGAGAGATGTGTTGTCCAATACTGAAGATGAGCATTCATGGGAGGAAGAGGAGGATCCCTGGTACTTTTCTTGTGATGAGTCCTATGGAATTCCTTCTGAACCTTCCCCTTCACTAGAAAGGAGACTTACTCCACCGGAGACTCTATCCTTTACCTTCTTTGTCTGGGAAATGGCTGCGGCTATTCCCTTCCCTATGGAGGTTGAGGATGAGCCCAGGGCTGAGATGCTCGAGGTCCTGGATTATCCTTCTCCGCCTAGAGCGGCTGCAACGGCTCCTTTGCATAATGTACTGAAGGAAGTCCTTATGCGAAACTGGTCGTTCCCTCTGTCTAATCCCGTGATCCCGAAAAAGACTGAATCCCAATATCGGATCCACGGGGAGCCTGGATTAATGAGGTCTCAGCTACCTCACAATTCCATGGTGGTGAACTCCACTCTCAAAAGAGCCAAGAGTACTAGGGACTATGCCTCGGCGCCCCCAGGCAGAGAATCTAGAACTTTGGACTCTTTTGGGAGGAAGGCGTATCAGGCTGCTATGCTCGCTGCCAAAATCCAAACATACCAGCTCTTCACGAGCTTCCACTTGCGGAACTCGGTGAGGCAACTGTCTAGCTTGGTTGATTCACTCCCTCTGGAGCAGGCCGAGCCTTTTCGCCAGGTGGTCAGGCAGCAGAAGGCGTGCTGAAAATTCCCAGCCAGGGGTACGTTCGACGTTTTTGATGTAGCATCCAGGATCGCTGCCCAAGTTATAGTGATGCGCAGACTCTCATGGCTGCGTGTCTGGGTCCTGGATCATTTGGTCCAGCAGCAGATGGCGGATGTTCCTTGCCGGGGGGATAACCTTTTTGGTGAGAAAGTAGAGGATCTGGTTGACCAGCTCAAGAAGCACAATGATGCTATGGATTCTCTCTCCCGCCGGGCGTCTTCTGCTACTACTCCTATGCTAGGTGTAGGTACACTCCTACTTCTCGGCAGCCTGCCCAGGCTCAGTCCCAGTGCGCTCTTTCTCGTCAACAGTGTGCGCCTAAGGCCACTGCGGCTCCCCAGCAAAAGCAACGCATGGGCTTTTGACTGGCTCCAGTTCAGCATAGCCTCAGTAAACGTGTCCGTACCGGACAACTTGCCGGTTGCTGGGAGGTTAATCTTTTTTCACCAAAGGTGGCCTCTTATAACCTCCGACCGGTGGGTTCTTCAAATTGTCCGGTTAGCATACATCCTCAATCTGGAATCCAAGCCTCCAAATTGCCCACCGGGAGCTCAGTCCTACAGCTCCCAGCACAAGCAGGTACTTGCAGAGGAACTCTCCGCCCTTCTACAGGCCCAAGCTGTCAAACCCGTTCCACCAGGGGAAGAAGTGCTGGGTTTCTATTCCAGGTACTTCCTTGTGCAAAAGAAAACAGGGGGGATGCATCCCGTCGTAGACCTAAGGGCCCTGAACAAATTTCTTGTCAGAGAAAAGTTCAGGATGGTTTCCCTGGGCACCCTTCTTCCCATGATTCAGAAAAACGATTGGCTATGCTTTCTGGACTTAAAGGATGCTTACACACACATCTCGATACTTCCAGTTCACAGGAAGTATCTTCGATTTTGGCTGGGAACACAGCACTTTCAGTACCGTGTACTGCCTTCTGGCCTGGCATCTATGCCGAGAGTATTTACCAAATGCCTAGCTGTAGTCGCAGCGTCGCTACGCAGACTGGGAGTGCATGTGTTTCCTTATCTCAACAATTGGCTGGTGAAGAGCACCTCGAACGAGGGTGCTCTGGAGTCCATGCGAATGACTATTTGAGTGCTAGAGCTACTGGGGTTCGTCATAAATTATCCCAAGTCCCATCTCACCCCAGTCCAGGAATTGGAATTCATTGGAGCCCTGTTGAACACTCAGACAGCTCAAGCTTATCTTCCCGAGACAAGGGCGGACAACCTTCTGTCCCTGTTGTCCATGGTTCGAGCGTCTCAGCAGGTCACAGCTCAGCAGATGTTGAGACTTCTGGGGCACATGGCCTCCACAGTTCATGTCACGCCCATGGCACGTCTACATATGAGATCAGCTCAATGGACCCTAGCTTCCCAGTGGTTTCAAGCTGCGGGGGATCTAGAGGATGCAATCCAACTGTCTACCGACTTTTGGAGTTCTCTTCAGTGGTGGACGATGCGATTCAATTTGACCGTGGGGCGACCATTCCAAGTTCCTTAGCCAAGAAAAGTGCTGACAACCTATGCATCTCTCCTGGGGTGAGGAGCTCATGTAGATGGGCGCCACACTCAGGGAGCCTGGTTCTTTCAGGAAAGAGGTCTGCAGATCAACCTCCTAGAATTAAGAGCGATCTGGAACGCTCTAAAGGCTTTCAGAGATTGGCTGTCCAACCAAGTGATCATAATTCAGACGGACAATCAACAAGCAGGGGGCACTGGATCTCGCCCTCTGCGTCAGGAAGCTGTCCAGTTGTGGCTTTGGGCACGCCGTCGTGGCATGTTTCTCCAAGCCATTTATCTCGCAGGCATAAACAACAGTCTGGCCGACAGGCTGAGCAGAGTAATGCAACCTCACGAGTGGTCTCTGAGCATGGGCGTAGTCCGCAAGATTTTCCGAGCGTGGGGCACCCCCCCCCTGTGGATCTTTTTGCCACTCAGATCAATCACAAGGTCCCTTAGTTCTGTTCCAGGCTTCAGGCCCACGACAGACTAGCGTCAGATGCCTTTCTCCTACATTGGGGGACAGGCCTTCTGTATGCTTATCCTCCCATACCTCTAGTAGGGAAGGCTTTGCTGAAACTCAAGCAAGACTGCGGGACCATGATCCTGATTGCACCCTTCTGGCCGCGACAGATCTGGTTCCCTCTTCTTCTGGAGTTGTCCTCTGTAGAACCATGGAGCTTGGAGTGTTTTCCAACCCTCATCACTCAGAACGAGGGGTTGCTTCTACATCCCAACCTCCAGACTCTGGCTCTCACAGCCTGGATGTTAGAGTTTGCCTCCTTGGGTCTTTCAGAGGGTGTATGCCGAGTCTTCCTTGCTTCCAGAGAAGATTCCACGAAGAAGTGTTACTTTTTCAAATGGAGGAGGTTTGCCGTCTGATGTGACAGCAAGGCCCTAGATCCTCTTTCTTGTCCTACATGGACCCTGCTTGAATAAGGAGTGGAGGAGTGGCCTAGTGGTTAGGGTGGTGGACTTTGGTCCTGGGGAACTGAGGAACTGAGTTTGATTCCCAGCACAGGCAGCTCCTTGTGACTCTGGGCAAGTCACTTAACCCTCCATTGCCCCATGTAAGCCGCATTGAGCCTGCCATGAGTGGGAAAGCGCGGGGTACAAATGTAACAACAACAACAACTTCTACACTTATCAGAGTCTGGCCTCAAAACCAACTCAGGGTTCATCTTAGTGCAATTAGTGCTTATCATCGCTGTGTAGAGGGTAAGCCTATCTCTGGACAGCCTTTAGTTGTTCGCTTTTGTCAAAGCCCCCTGTCAGACCTCCACCAGTATCATGGGATCGCAACGTCGTTCTCTCCCAGCTGATGAAAGCTCCTTTTCAGCCACTGAATTCCTGCCATCTGAAGTACTTGACCTGGAAGGTTGTTTTCTTGGTGGCTGTTACTTCAGCTTGTAGGGTCAGTGAGCTTCAGGCCTTGGTACTGCATGCACCTTATATCAAACTTCATCACAACAGAGTAGTACTCCACATGCACCCTAAGTTCCTGCCAAAGGTGGTGTCGGAGTCAATTGTCTTGTGTGAAAATGATGAGGCTATTGTGAAGCGGAAGCTCACCTCAGGATCCCAGGTCCCTCTTTCACTCAGGGTGAGCTGGTTCCCAATATGCAGATTTTATGCAAATCATCAGCTACCCTTTTCTGCTCAGGGTGACCTGCTTCTCAAAAAGCAATCATAGTCAGCATAGTCAGGTCTCACCAATCAGGCTATTTTCATAAAACTCTTTATTCCAGCCTCTGGGCCACACTTCTTTTAGCTTTAAAACACTTTCACCAGCTTAACCAGTTCTTCCAGCTTAATCATTTCATTTCTTGTCCAAAGGGCACAGTTCAATATTCATAGATTTCTTCCCCCTGAGCCCTCTCCCCCCAGCCATTTGGGCTCAGTACAACTCAGTCCCTGGACACACAGTTCTTCTTCCTGGCACACAGCTCTAAAGACACAGTCTCTTCATCTTGGACCCACAGTCCCTCTTCACAGCTCTAGACCCCCTGGGACACACAGTACCTCTCCACTGTTTTAGACCCACAGTCTGTTACCCAGTCCCTCCTTGAACACATAGTTCTTATTCTTGATATTCCAGGGCCTTCTTACCCCAGCCAGCTTCCTTCTTGGGAACACACAGTTCTACCACCAGGCCAAAAGGGCACAGCCAGTCTTTCTCATGGGGATCCCCTGGCTTCAGTTACCAGCTCTCCTTCTTCAGCTGCCAGCTCTCCTTCCTCCCTCACAACTCAGGTGGGGTCTTAAGTAGTTAATGGCTAAACAGGACCCAGCCCCTAACCGGCTGCACCTGTTTCCACCTCCCGGACTCTCCCCGGTCCTAGCGACCTCCAGCTATACCTACTACTACTACTACTACTATTTAACATTTCTAGAGCGCTACAAAGTGTACGCAGCGCTGTACAAACACAGAAGAAAGACAGTCCCTGCTCAAAGAGCTTACAATCTAATAGACAAAAAGTAAAGCATTTAAATTTAAAATATTTAAGCAGTCAAGCACAAGAGAACAGTCACAGAAGGACTGAAGATGTTGAAGGGTGGTCAGTGTGATTAGGTGTAACTCCCCTACTGGCTCCCTTTTGACTCACCCCAGCCCTTCTCCCTGGACATTTTAGGGCAACAGCGCCCTCTAGGGGCCTAACCAGGGTAGGACAGCCTCTTCCTTATCACACTTGCCAACATTCTTTCCCCGTCCTCACACCCACCCTGGCGAAAGCAGTTTGCACACCTTGGACTGCAAGAGAACATTGGCCGTTACGTGGAGCGGACATAGCCCTTTAGACAGTCCGCCCAGTTGTTTGTTTCTTTTGATCCCGACAGGAGGGGAGTCACCATCGGAAAACGCACAATTTCAAATTGGCTAGCAGATTGCATTTCTTTCACTTACGCCCAAGCTGGGCTGACTCTAGAGGGCCATGTCACGGCTCACAATGTTAGAGCCATGGCTTCGTCAGTGGCTCACTTAAAGTCAGCCTCCATTGAAGAGATTTGCAAGGCTGCAACCTGGTCATCAGTCCACACATTCAGATCTCACTACTGCCTCCAGCAGGATACCCGACGCAACAGTCGGTTTGGGCAGTCGATGCTGCAGAATCTGTTCGGGGTTTAGAATCCAACTCCACCCCCCAGACCCATTTTTGTTCTGTTCCAGGCTGCACTCTGAGTTAGTGGTTTATGGTTTCAGGTCAATCTATGTTATGTCCTATGTTATATATTTTGAATTGCAAATACATGTTTTTTCATGCAGAGGTAGTTCATAGTGTGTATTGATTATGCTTCATAAATGATTATTCATTTCTTTTCTATCTAGTTATCCCAGCTTGGAGAAAAATAAGAGCATGCAGTATCATTTTCTGAACTGTTTCAAGAATAAAAGTCTGGAGTAATGCAAGAAACAGATATTCCCTTATCTGTGCCCTTGTAGTATTGGAAACTGGTGGCATCCAATTATCCAATCAACTTTACTGGAATTCTGTAATTAGTGTAATATTACATATCAACACTAGAACTGTATTTCATCCAAACTATAAAACCATGTACTGTAATTTGACTGTTGTCTTTTTTTTATATGCCTTTCACTGATTACTGCAACTAACACTTCAGCCATATCCATCTTCCAGTCCTACATCACTGCTATTAAACTAACACTGAAACACCACATCTTTACTGGATGCAAGGTAAAAGACCAAAGAGGAAATGAGGAAGTCGGAGTGTTTGTGTAGCATGCCTGAGGCCATATCATGAGCCTACCTATACAAGCACCATTTCCCCTCCTTATTCTACTTCTTGTAGCAATATACTGTCATCATTTCTGCTACTTGCAGTCCTCACCAACCAACACTGAGACTATGATATCTATATTTACTAACATTTCTTGGACATAGTGGTACTTTGTGGCTTTGTTTGCTCTCTCCTCTCCACTTTGACTGCTAGAAATATAATTTTATGGCATTTCCTGCCCTGAAAATCCGTACAAAATGTATTCATGATTTTTGATATCTCTGATGCAAAACACTAAGGGGGTAATTATGTAAAGAGCCTTCGGATATAGGTGGCACATAAATGCAGGTATTCTTGTCAGTTACATGTTTCCACACATAACTTAAAGAATGCTATAAATTACACATATCTCCAGAATCTAGGTATGAGCACTTACACCAGCTCTATGGCTGGCATAAGTGCTTGCACTTAACCACATATGCACATATATACCCGGTTGCACTAGTATTCTGTAAAGGAAAATGGGCACCTATTCTCCCTTGTGGCATAAGATCCAAATAAGCACTCCTTTATTTATTTATTTAGATTTTGCTCACACCTTTTTTAGTGGTAGCTCAAGGTGAGTTACATTCAGGTACTCTGGATATTTCTCTGTCCCAGGAAGGCTCACAATCTAAGTTTGTACCTGAGGCAATGGAGGGTTAAGTGACTTGCCCAAGATCACAAGGAGCAGCAGTGAGATTTGAACCGGCCACCTCTGGATTGCAAGACCAGTGCTCTAACCACTAGGCCACTCCTCCACTCCGCTCCGAATTGCCTTCCAGATTCTGAGTCATCACATAAACCCTCCTTTTTATGAACTGAGTACACAGAACATTTTTCCTACATATATAAAATGGGAAAAACATTTTTGCATATCTGGCCCATTGGTTAGCTATATTTTGTGCCTTCAAAATATACTTTGCATTTATAGTGGTGCTCATTTTCAAAGCAGATAGACGTCTTAAAATGCCCTAAAAAAAAGTCCATCTGCTAAAAATGGCCAAATCCTGATTTTGGAAAGTCCAAATTTGGACGTTTCACATTGCAGTTCGTCCAAATAGCAAGGGGGCTTATTGGGAGCATATTTTGGGTGGGACTAGGGAGGGCCCAAAAGTAGGACATCCAACAGGAATTGTTGAATGGAAAGAAACATCCATGTCTAAAAAGGACGTTTTTATTTAGACCTGTTTCAGTCACATCCAAGTTACAAAAAGCTGCTTTATCTGACCAGCTGACCACCGGAGGGATTAAGGCATGACCCTTCCTTAATCCCCCAGTGGTTGCTGTCCCTCTCCCTTGAAAGTGAAACTGGAAAGGAAAACCAGGCTCTTTCAGCTGTAGGTATTATCAGGGGTGTAGCCACGGGTGGGCCTGGGCCCACCCAGTTTGGACTTAGGTCCACATATTTTGGGCTCAGGTCCACCTAGCAGGGTGCACCTTTAACATTGCTGGCATGGAGGTGAACAGGCTGAGCTCCCACAATCCTGCATCTCCCTCCCTTAAGCGTCGCTCTTGCATGAACGGGTTCCCTGGCAGCGGCAGCAATTCCCACATGCTGCCTGCTGCTAAATCAGAAACCTCCTTTCTGCCATTCCCACCCCCGCCCCCCTCTAACACAACTTCATGTTTCTGACTAGATGAGATGAGGTAGAAAGGAGGCTTCTGGATTAGCGGCAGGCAACGTGTGGGAATTGCTGCCGTAGACAAGGATCTGTTCAAGTAAGAATGATGCTTAAGGGTGGGAGATTCAGGAGCCCAGCCTGCTCCCATCCATGCTGCCACTGCCAGGGACCCATTCATAGAAGGAGAGTTATGACTTTTTGGGTGGGTAGTAAAGGAGAGATGCTACAAGGGAGGGGGTGATAGAGGAAGAATTATTGGACATGGGATATAGAGGGGAGGGGAGAATTGTTGGACATAAGGGTGGAGAATGAGAGAGAGATGCTGCATAGAGGGTGAGAGGGGTGGGGAGATGCTGTATGGAGGGTGAGAGGGATGATAAGGAGAAATGTTGGATATAGGGGTGGAGAGGTGGGTGAGAGAGGGAGGAATGTTGGACATAAGAAGTGAGAGCGGAGGGAGAGGTGTTGCATGGAGGGTGAGAGAGGGAAAATGTTGGACATAGGGGTGGATGAGAGGGTGAGAGAGGGAGGAATGTTGGATATAAGAAGTGAGAGAGAGGGAGGAATGTTGGATATAAGAAGTGAGAGAGAAGGGAGAGATGCATAGAGAGTGAAAGGGAGAAATGGACACGTGTGCAGGGGAAGGAGAGGTGGTGCAAGGGGAGAGAGGCAGAAATGTTGGGCAAAGTAGTGAACAGGAGGGAGAAAATGCATGAGGAAGAGAGATTTGGGGCACAAGGGAGGGAAAGAGAGATATGGTGGACAATAGGAGAGAAGAAGAGATTTTGGACATGGTGGTAGATGAGAGGGAGGGAGAGATACACAGGAGATGGAGAGAAGAGAAAAAGGGAGAAGTTGGATCCAGGAGCAGAAGGGAGTGATGGAAAGATGCCAGACAGTGGGAGTGAGGGAAGAGAGGGAGAAATGGGGGTGTGAGCAGGAGGGAGGAGAGAAGGGACAGAGATGTCAGAGTATGAAAGGGGAGAAAGAGGAAGTAGCTGCTGGGCTAGAAGGGTGGAAGGGATAATGGAACCATGTGGGAGGGGCCAGGCGGGGGTGGCAAGGAAATGAATGAGAGGATAGTGATTACGGAGAGTAGAAATATGGTAATGGGGACTAGGTTAAAAATGAAAGAGAATGGAGAGCTGGGGAAGGTTTGAGATGGCTAATGGGAGATCTAGTGGGTGAGAGAAGATGGAAATTTGATAGGTGAATGAAAAGTGAAAAGGAGAAGGGTGATAGAGGGTGAAATTTGAGTTGACAGAGCAGAAAAAAAAGAGAGGAAAGAGCTAAAAGGAAAGATCAATGTCAGAGGAAAGTGTATTGAGGGAATGGACAGGAGAGAGGAGAAAAGACAAATGGACAGCAGCTGCTTGAAGGAGAATTAGCAGAAGACTGACAGGAACACAAAAAAGACAAACCAGAACCAACATGATGAAAAAAGAAAATGTCCAGACCACAAAGGTAGAAAAAAGACTTATTTTGAATGCTTTAAATGGAACGTGTTAGCTTTGGGAAATGTGCCAAGTAAATGTCTTTGTACTGTGTTTAGTAGAAAAGGAAGTGCATTTCTGTTTTTCTTTCTCCAGTGTTGTAGTACATGCTAAGTTTAAATTCTTGGGGCTCCCAACTCAATTTTTGTCTAAATATTTTTATTTCTAATTTGTGATCCTTTGTTTTGTATTTGTTGAGAGTCTGTTGGTGTGTTGATTAAGTCACTACAGTGCTGTAATCTGCGTTCTCAGATAAGTGAACTGGTCGCTGTTTTGTTATTGTTTTTTTTTTTTTAAAGGTTTGTTGCAGAAGTGCATTTTTATGTAAAAGATAAAATAAGTCATTAGATGCAAATGATAATTGGAGAGCTTCGGATCTAGAATAGCTGTGTGCTATAGGAGATCCAGTAGCTCATTTTAGAGCCATATATGATGCCTCATCTTTAAAATTAAACAAAAATGACATATGTTCATCTAATAAATTGATTCATAGTGTGTTTGGTTAGTAAACATTTTGATATTATTGCCATATAGTATATGCTCCTTTACCCTTTGTGATGTGATAATAATGACAGGTGGGGAAATTGGAAGGGAGGCAAAGGGGTTCAGGGAGGGGGGGGCCCCTCCTTTATTTTCTGACCTGGATTCTAGCACGGCTAACATCGGCCCTGACCCTTGGTGTATAGCTGGTGGGGGGGATCCCTACCAAACGAACAAGTGAAGAAAAAAGCCTCTCTCAGATGGTGGCCTTAAAAAAGCTCTTTATTCACAAACAGTAAGCAAAAAGCGATTTAACACGAGTCGTTTTTCGGCCCTACCGGCCTGCATCAGGGGCAACAAACAAATACACAAATAAAAACAAAACATAAAACTATATAAAAGATCATAATCCATAATAAAAAGGTAAAAGTGTATATTATCAAAATCACAATAAGTGATTACAACCATGTAAATATTAAGGAACATATACTGTAACTGAGAAGACCATACCTAGGAATATTGTGAAGCAGTATGTTTTCCTAGAGCGGTTGGATTGCAGTCAAACTCCTATGTGGTATGTATATATCTGTGTGGACATAAAAACTACATATATATATATATATCCAATTTGAGGATATACAAAATCAACAGTAGTTCAGTAAGAGAATAAAATGAAATAAAACAAAAGGCAATCGTAAAATCCAAACAATAAAATAACAGATGTCATTGTCTATATGCATATAGTTTGATCAACTCATTATGATAAAACACAGAGTGGCATGTAAAAAGTGCAAATATATATACTGATACATAGGAAGATGCATCACGCGAAGATCACAGTACATATGTATAAAATCCATAAATATTAAAATGAAATGAAAAAAGATGTCATTGTATATATTGATATATAAACTAAGGGAGATGGAACATGAGGATGTCATATTAAAAATGGGGGTGTTGGATATTGTCCAGCCAAAGTGCTTATTGTTTGTGAATAAAGAGCTTTTTTAAGGACACCATCTGAGAGAGGTTTTTTTCTTTACTTGTTCGCTTGCCATTGATCTTCAGTGGAGAAGTTACCTTCTGTTGGAGTTGACTTTGGAGGGAATCCCTAAGCATCCCCAGCTGTAAAATTCATCCAGAGACAGCCAGAACGCCCTTCTCCCAAGCTCTGCAGCCGACGACAGCATCCTCGAGACACCAACAACTAAATGTGCATGGCATGCCGGCATCTTTGGCTTAGGGATGTTGCTGTTTTCTCCAAGCTTGGTAAAAAGAAATTCTGGCTACTCCCAGAGAAAGTGTAATTTCTATTTTGAGTTGAGGGTAGGGCGGGGCAGAGAAAATTTTGTGACCACCCACTTTGGGCTCAGGCCAACCCAAAATTGGCTGTTTGGCTATGCTACTGGGTATTATGGCCATTCAGAACAAAGCAGCAAACAGGTCAGAGTAGTAGCCTAGTGATTAGTGTAGTGGGTTGTGTACTAAAGGGACCCAGGTTCAAAACCCATTTCAACGCTCTCTTTTAATTCTGAGCTTTGCAGTAACAGAAAAATACCTACTGTACCTAAATATATACGACACCTGCAAGTCTGAAGGCTATTGAAGTGACGTACATTCAGGTACAGTAGGCATTTTGCAGGTCCTGTAGGGATCACATTTACAAAAAAAAAAAAGTTATTGTGGGGTTTGAACTTGTGTCCCTTGGTTTATAATCTACTGCACGAACCACTAGGCTACTCCTTTATTCAGCAGAGATGTCTGTGTGACAGTATTTTTGAAAATGATTCCAGACATTCATATCCCTGGTTTTTCTTGTTGTTCAAAAGGTTGGATGTTTCACTTTAGAAACTGGCTATTCATTTTGGACATTTTGAACGCAAAAAGTCCATCTCACATCCATAATGGAACTGGAAAGCTAGTTTTTTTCCTGTTTGATTATGGGTATAAGATGGAAATGTTTTGGACATTTTGAGCAGGATAGGTTTCTTTTTTTTTTGGACAGATGTTTTTTTGAAAATGCCCCTCCACCTGTCTTTACTAGTATATTGTTGAAAAACGCATATATTAATATTAAGCAAAATATTTCACTTGCATACTGAACTGCAAACACTATACCAATACTACAAAAACTTTCAGGGTATTTTTACAGGGAAAACTGTAAGCTTTTAGGGATGCCTAAGGACCAGGGCATATTTATGGCTCCTTTTTCTAGATTTATAAAGAGTAGTTTTAAGAGTGAGAGGGTGAATGTTTGTTCTTGTATGGTTTGTGCTTTCCTATTATTTTAATGGTGTTCTTTTATCTTTTATCTTTTTATGGAATTTTATTGTAAGCCACCTTGATTATTTAGAAAGGTGGTATATCAAATTTTATATACTATTTAACTATTTAGTTGCTTCTTCCCCACATCAGTGCACAGTTCGATCTTTCTTCTTTTGGAATCTTCACAGATTACCGTCCTATGTAACTTCAGCAATTTCCCTGTTTCTTTCCACATAAGGACCCAGGTACTGCAGGTGCTGGTGACAAAATTCAAAAAGGCATGGGGCAAACACAAAAGATCCCTATATAGCAAGAGTATAGAATCAAAGTAAAATGCAAATGACTTTTATACTTCAAAAAGGCATAGAGGGTATGGACTGCACAGAATGACATGTAGAACCCTAAACAAAGTCATAGAGGGGTGTAACCTGCACAGAGCAGCAGATACAACTCTATCCACTTTATTAAGCAACCTGGATGCTCTTTTTTATGTGCTGATGTTTGCTAGTCATTTAGGGGGCAATTCTGTAACTGGGTACCATGATACAGATGTGATGCTGCGCACTGAGGACCAATGCTATAATGGCATGTGTACCAGAATGCCATTATTGAATACTAAAGTAAGCAGAAACACACCTACATTTAGGCATGCCCACTTACCACAAGGTTTATGGTTGATGTAAATGTGTGCACCTAAATGTGGCACTTACACACATAACTTGCTTTATTCTATGTTACACATGTAAGCCACCCATGCCCCTGTGAATGACCCCCTAGCATTTACACACTTAAATTACAGAATAGCGCTGAGCACTCCTACCATTGGAATACTTACAGTATTCTATAAATTAAGCACCGTATTATAGAATAAGGGGTTAAGATAAGGAATCCAGAATGTCTCCGTTTCATTGTAACAGGTGCTTAAGTGAAACCACCCCTTTACACAAGCACCAGTGATGTACTGCTTTGTCCTCCCTATATTTCAGCTGTCAAGTTTCCTCAATACTCAGAAAATTGGCCTTATGTTTATCATTCACTGAATTCATCTTCCAGAAACTACCACACCAATACTTGGTAAATTATGCTGATTTTAGCCCAGCTCAGTGCAATGCATAGCCATTTGGAAAGTTCCCAGAGAGTGGCCTTCCACTCCATAAGTCTGCTGCAGGGGCAACATTTAGAACCCCCAGCTGGGGGGGGGGGGGTTGCTTAAATGTGGCACCTGTTGGCTAGATTCAGGGCTCATGACTTCAGAAGGGAACCCTGATATATAACCCCTGGCCTAGGACTATCACTGGAATTAACCGTATGTATGTTGGGGCATTGAGAGAATATAAAATAGGGATAACTGTGAATGAAGTCTTATGTTGCCAGATCACAGCTGATTGAGCTGAATATGCAAAGCAGCAGGCTGCTGGATCCAAAAATGATGCTTTTCCTGAAAATTGAAGTTTGGCTATAAATAAGCTAAAATATAATGGCAAAATTTAACATATCTCTATCCATTTGCCTAATACAATGGTGATAAAAATCCCTGCAAACGGAACTTCTAGAGGTTTGATTTTGTTATTTTAACAATCGTGCCCATACTTTATATCTCCTCTACTGGTTTGCAGACAACAGTGTGCACTGTGGCATTTTAAGCTAATTTTATCCAATGGAAAAACAAATTGCCAGAAGATCAGGCACAACTTGTTAATTTTTTTTCCAAAAAACTGCCTTTGCTTAAAGCCTAAGGAAACATTGAGAGAGGAGAGAGTGATTAAAGAAGGAATGACCAACTGGTTCTTAAGAGCTCCAAGTAAGTATGATTTTTAGTGTAACTAAAATAGGAAAATCTGAGCAAGCATATGCCAATATATGTAATAAATATTCATTGCAAATAACCATAAAGCCAGAGCTTAAGTGAATCCTTTAAGGACTGGAACTGGCTAAGCTTATTCTATAGTAACAATTTGTCCCAGTTAGAATTTCCTTCTTCATACCTCTGAGCTTCATGTGAAACCTGGCGCCATGTACCTTTCTTCCTTAATTTTATAGACTTAAAAGGGCATTTTCAAAAGAACATCCAAGTCAGAATTGGGACATCCAAAGAATCCATCTCGCAGCCATTTACGACAGGAAAAACATTGAAATTTCCTGTTTGAAAGTACATGAGGACATTCTTGCACTGAAAAGGTTTGATTTTGTTATTTTAAACAGCCCTTTTCCAAAATGTCCAAAATATGAATGCCAAAAAAGGCACAAAAACGTCTGGCATCATTTGTACAAAAATGGCCACAGAGACGTCCCTGCAGAGCAGAGGGCAACCTAGTGGTCAGTGCTGTGAATTTTAAACAGCAGGACCCAAGTACAAATCCCACCTTAATTCCTTTATATGTTATTGTGAGCCCTCCAGGAACAGATAAAACCCTACTGTACCTAAAGGCACACCACTACAATAGCCATCATTTTTGCATGTGTCTTATAAATTCAAGTACAGGTAGGTGTTTCTGTGTTCCAGGAGGGCTCACATATTGGTACACAAGAGGTAAAGTGGGAGTTATACCTGGGTCCCTTTGTTCAAACTCTAGTGCACTGACCACTAGGCTACTCCTTACAGTTCCTTGCTGCTGTTTGGAATGGCCATAATACCTGAAGCTGTCATAGATCCTGGTATCTACTATCAATTTAACTTCTTAGGGGGCTGGGAGATTAATGAAAGGTCATGCCTTCATCACTTTTCAGTGGTCAGGGGCTTTTTTTTTTTTTTTTGTACCCTGGACGTGATTGAAACAGGGCTAAATAAAAACGTCCTTTTTAGACTTGGACATTTCTTCCCATTCCATTATTGCTGAAAGACATCCTAATTTTGGGCCTGCCCTAATCCCGCCTAAAACATGCCTCTAACTTGCCCCATTACTATTTGGATGAACTACAGTGTTAAATGTCAAAGTTCTGCCTTTTGAAAATAAAGAAAGTTGGACGTTTTTAGCAGATGGACTATGGCCATTTTGAGACATCCATCTGCTTTTAAAATGAGTGCCTTAGGATCTGTTTTTACATACAACATGGACAGAAGATGGAATAAGAAAAGCATAAAAGGCCTACTTCAAAATGTTTTCTGCATAAGAGGGGAGTGCACCAAAATGGACTAAAGTTTCCAAATTTGTTTTTTTGTGATACAGCCTTGTAAACATATTCACACTCTTGCACTTTTCACATTCTGCTCTCTAAAAAATACAATTTAAAATGCAGTAAAGTAGGTGTTTGTTAAAAAGTCTTGATTGCATAGGTCATTCACACCCCTTGGCTCAGTACGTGGTGGAAACCTTTTTTGTAGCAATAACAGCCATTGAAGAGTTATGCTAGCCCTTGCTCTCAGTAAAATACAGGCCAATGACTCATAATAAGAGCTAGGCTTCTTAAAATCAGAATCATCTCTGATACAAAAGAGAGCTAGCTTGTAAAAATCAGAGATCACCTTTGACACAGTTACATTTCACTGTGGCAAGTACTGAGATGAGGTAATTGAGAGCTGGCAAGGGTGGGGGCAATCTACTCTATAAACAATCCTGAGACTGGCACCTGCAAGACGTCATGAGCAAGAGTTGCTATGGTTATGTAGAGATAGTGCTGGGTCAGCTGCACCCTGGGTGAGAACATCCAAAGGGGGGGCTAGAGGAAGGTTTGGGAACATATGAAGTCATTCTGATCAACTGATAAGGGCTAGGAGCCCTGTTGAGACAGCTGGGGTCCATTGAAATGAATAGGGCCAAAATTGTATATAAGCAGCAGTTTGAGGAGTATTAGATCAGACAAGAGGAGAAGACGAACAGAGAAGGAAGACTCCAGAAGGCTAGAGAATGAGAGGATGTACCATGATATGCGGTTTCATTACGTGAATGCTTGACTCGCCTGTACTGCTATTGGTAAGATTGAAATAAACTCTTATCTACTACATACTGGGTTCCTTTCTAATTACAAGGGTCCATACTGCCTGACGGTGTAAGCCTGTCATGAGCAGATACCAGGTTGGGGTAATTAAGACTCTAGAGGGGATATGAAGTTCTTTCCAGGATAGTACAGAGAGCCCATGGCTTCCGCTGCCCAAATGGGTGAGGCAGACCTAATTATAAACACCATGTGTCATGTAGGATAACTGTCTATCAACTTTGCAGAGCCTGGTGATGAAGACTTTGCCCAGTCTTCTTGGCAGAACAGCTCAAGGTCTTCCACGTTGGCTAGGATCTTGTGTGTACTGCAGTCTTCAAGTCCTGCCACAGATTTTTATTAGATTCCGGTCTGACCTTTGACTGACTGATTGAGCCATTTGTAGAATTTCACTTTTCTTCATGCTGAACTACTCCATTGTTACTTTTGCTTTGTGCTTAGATTCATTTTCTTGCTAAACAATGGCTCTTCTCTCCAGTCCCTGGTGTTTGGAAGACAGGGATGGGTTGTCCTCCAGGATCTGTCTGTTCTTTGCACCATCCACTTTTTCTTCAGTCTTCACAAGCCTCCCTGTCTCTTGCTGTAAAGCATCTTCATAAATACTGCTGCCACCCCTGTGTTTTAATGTAGCATTGGTGTTAGCAGAGTAATGTGTTGCATTTGTATTTTTTTTAAACCTTTTTATGTAGAAGCAGTTTTATTGAAATATTTCCAAAAAGCTACAGCCAAGAATAAACAGTATGAAAATTACACAAAATTTTAGAGCCGGCCAAATCGGTATAATCAAAACCCGATTTTGGACGTCTTTTATCAGAAGTCCAAGGATGGCCAAATATCAAGGGGCCGTACTGGAGGTGTGGTCGAGGCAGGACTTGGGTGTTCCTAAGACTTGGACGTCTTTGAGCCATAATGGAAAAAGGCAAAGACGTCCAGCACTAAAAGTTGGACGTTTTCACCCAGACCTGTTTTTATTATGAATAAGGCACAAAAAGGTGCCTGAAATGACCAGATGACCACTGAAGGGAATCGGGGATGACCTCCCGTTATGCCCCCAATGGTCATTAGCCCCCTCCCACCCTCAAAAAATATAATTAAAAATATTACTTGCCAACCTCAGATGTCATGCTCAGGTCTATGACAGCGCATGCAGGTCCTTGGAGCAGTTTTAGTGGGTGCAGTGTACTTCAGGCAGGCGGACCCTCCACCTCCAAACATGCCTCCTTGTCCGTGAAAATTTTTTTTAGCATGTGATGTGCACACGTAGAGTGTAAAATTACCACGGGACACCTCAGCACATCCTACAGTAAGCCCTTTCAATCTGTGGTAAGTGGGCGCTAGGGCTTACCACAGCTTGGTAACAGGACCCTTAAGCCATTGCTTATCAGACACATACTTCAGTGATTAAACTGGAGTTATATGAAAAGAGCAATCAGGACTGATCATGAGCTCACTGTTGAGTGGAGGAGTAGCCTAGTAGTTAGTGCAGTGGACTTTGATCCTGGGGAACTGTGTTCGATTCCCACTGCAGCAACTTGTGACTCTGGGCAAGTCACTTAACCCTCCATTGCCCCTGGTACAAAGTAAGTACCTGAATATATGTAAACCACTTTGTAGTTGCAAAAAATTCAGAAAGGTGGTATATCAAGTCCCATTTCCCTTTCCCTATAGTTACCTTTTACATCACTTGTAATTTAAAACAAGGTAAAGCAAAGTTATTTACACTAAATCTCACAAGAAACTGTGCTGCAACTATGATGCCAAAAAATGGCGTTTTATATAAGGGGAAAAAAAGGACCACAGATAAATGTTCAGCTGTATTCAGACACCTTCAATTAACTTATTTTTCTTTCATTGATCTAAAAACCTGCTAAAGTCACTTTTACTTAAATTTCTTCAGCATTCCTACAACTAAACTTCAAAAACACATCAGAATTTAACTTTGTCTATACACTCTCATTTTAAGGATAAAAGGCTCAATATTGCCCAAAGCCATGGAAAAAATTTAAAGGAGATATGTTGCACTGCTCAGTGGCCCTCAATATCAGACAAGAAAACGAGAAGGTGAACAAGGAAGATTTGGCCATTGTAAAATATGTGATATAATTATTGAAACTTCCAATATGATCAGTGGTGTGCTGGTAAATTTTTAACAACAGGCACTCTCCCCGATCCACCTCTGCGCCCCCCTCTACCCACCCCACAACAGGCTCTCTCCCTGGTCCACCTCTGCGCCCCCCCCCCCCCCCCACAACAGCCTCTCTTCCCGGTCCACCTCTGTGCCTCCCCCCAAATTGAAGAGCTGGCTATAGCCGGGGACAGAGCCTGGGAGGGGGGCAATGCATTACTCTCTCCAGGAAGACTGAGATTCTACTACTACTACTACTTAACATTTCTAAAGCGCTACTAGGGTTACGCAGCGCTGTACAATTTAACATAGAAGGACAGTCCCTGCTCAAAGAGCTTACAATCTAAAGGACACGTGAACAGTCAGTCTGATAGGGGCAGTCAAATTGGGGCAGTCAGGATTTCCTGAAAGGCAAGAGTTAGGTGTCGAACGCAGCATTGAAGAGGTGGGCTTTAAGCAAAGACTTGAAGATGGGCAGGGAGGGGGCTTAGCCTAAGGGCGCGGGAAGGTTGTTCCAAGCATAGGGTGAGGCGAGGCAGAATGAGCGGAGCCTGGAGTTGGCGGTGGTGGAGAAGGGTAATGAGAGGAGGGATTTGTCCTGTGAACGGAGGTTTTGGGCGGGAACGTAAGGGGAGATGAGGGTAGAGAGGTAGTGAGGGGCAGCAGACTGAGTGCATTTGCGGCTCTGCTCTTCTCTTCCTCCCCTCCCCTCCCCACCCCTCCCCTGTGGTGCAAGGCAAGCTGGCTCTGCTCTTCTCCTCCTCCCCTGCCTGAGCTACATGGTCCCAGTCTCTGAGTCCAGTACATACCTGAATAAGGCAACCTGGTTGTCCAGTGGATTCTTCGGGGCAGGCAGGAAAGACCCCCTGTCTTTCCTGCCTGCTGCCGGTGCTGACTCTTCCGCGGCACTACTACATCGCTTTTCAAAATGGCAGCCAAGACTTCAGCAGGTCTCGCGAGGCTGCCGCTGGAAGTCTCAGCGGCCATTTTTAAAGAGTGATCCGGCAGCAGGGTAGGGTCAGTGCCGGCAGTGGGCGGGCAAGACTGGGGATCTTTCCTGCCTGCCCCAAAGAATCCACTGGACAACCAGAGTGGTTGCCTTCTTCAGGTATGTACACTGGACTCGGAGCCTGGGACTCTGTAGCTCGGGGGAGGGAGGGAGGAGAGCCGGCTCGCCTTGAAGAACAACCGGCTCGCAAGATAGTAAAAAATTTAACAACTGGCTCTTGCGAGCTGGTGTGAGCTAGCTCCAGCACACCACTGGGTATACCCAGGACTTTGTAAATAATATTTACCTATCACCTCTATCGAAGGGACTGCCACTGCTATTATTCTTGTCTCGGTTATTTGCTGACTAATGATGGTTAAGTAAACAAGTTAGTTCGGAACACATCTATTGGAGTGTTCTAGCTTATTGATTCATTGAAGAGAGCAGTGTGTGGGATAACTGCCTATGACCTCCTGGGGTTTGCCAGTCCCGTCCCTGGTCCCAATAAACTAAATATGGTTTATGTACAGGGGTTGCTCTGATCCTGCCTAACTGAAACATAAAACCTCAGCTACATATGCATTCTTCACTTTTCCTGAATTCTAGTTCATTCACAAACTGATTCTCAAACTGATGATGATGTTTACTGCTTTGCACTATGTACCCAGGCCAGCAATCCATTCTCCAATCAACATGGGGTATTTTTTGTTTATTGTAGAAATGTCTATTTTTGGAGAAGGGAGTTTATAAGAAAAGAATGGGCTCAGTATGAGACATATCAGTAAGTTAGTTGGCATCTCTCCGTGCTGTACACTAACCATTTCCCTATAAAAATAAATGGAAGAAGACCCTTAACAATTCTGTCTCCTCATGGAAACCTTATTTTAATGATATTTTATTTAATTTTGCAAAATACATTGCAATCTTAGGGGCCCTTTTACTAAGCTGCGCTAAAAAGTGGCCTAAGGAGCAGTAGCGCAGGGCTTTCCCGTGCGCTGAGGCCACTTTTAGCACAACTGTAAAATGGCCACATTTCCCATTTTCTGTATTAATGGCCATGTGCTAATTTCCAAATTAGCGCATGGCCATTAGCACAACAGCTCTTACCACCACCTATTTAGGATTTAGGATTTTGTATTAGGATTTATTTACCACCTTTTTGAAAGAATTCACTCAAGGCGGTGTACAGTAAGAATAGATCAAACATGAGCAATAGACAATTTCAGCAGTAAAAATATTCAAAAACAATAGAAAGTATGGCATGGTATACTACTTACAATGTTAACACAATACATAATAGAACATTATAACTGATAGTGAAGGGTAAAGCAAAGATGTAACATATAGATAGGTAAGAAAGTAGGAAGAGTTAGAAAGTAAGGTGATTGATTTAAAGAAAGTTGCACATGAGGTCAGAGAAATGGTTAAATATTATCTCAGCTAGGGTAGGAGTGGATAAACATGTCCTGCTGCAATATATGCAGCCCAAGTCACTCCTTGTGTGTGTGAGTGAGACAAACGCATTAGTTACTTCTTCCATTAAAGGCCTGAATAAAGAGTCAAGCTTTCACTTGCTTCCTGAAGTAGAGGTAGTCTTGTGTTAAGTGCAGCCTTTCAGGCAATGCATTCCAGAGTGTGGGGGCTACTCCGGAGAAGGCTCACTTTCAAGTATCACATCGTGTAATGTCTTTTGGAGAATGTATGGTTAGTTAAAGTCCTTGGGAGGACCTTAGTGTCCTTGGCGGTGTGTGGAGAGGATCATCCTATTTTTCAGGTACTCATGGCCATTTCCTTTCATGGCCTTGAAGATCAGACATAGAGTTTTATATTTAACCCTGTATTGTACTGGTAGCCAGTGAAGATTTTGCAAAAATGGTGTGATATGGTCACATCGCTTGCAACCTTCTATGCTGCATTCTGAATCAACTGGAGCTGGTGCAGGACCTTTGTAGTCAGACTATTGTATAGTGCATTGCAGTAATCCAGTCTTGATATTATCATGGCATGTACAATTGGGATAAGATTTACCTTCTCGATGTAAGGAGAGATGCAGCATAGCTGTCGCAAATAGTAGAAGCAGCTCTTGAAGATGGTACTAGGTACAAGGTGGTAAAGGATCATCCGCTAATCAGTTAGCGCATAGCGATGCAGCTGCATTAACTGATTAGCACTGGGCATGGTTACTCTCTGCCCCCAAACATACCCCCAGTGCAAAAACATTTTTCTATTTGTTTGCACATGGATAGCACACGCAAAACACGAACCTACCGCGGGAAGCCTCAACGTGCCCAATGGTAGTGGGTTTTAACCTACGGTAAGCACACATTAGTGTTAAGAGCAGCTTAATAGAACGAAAGAGCAGCTTAATAGAATGACCCTTTAGTGTCACTCACTGTTATAACCAATATTCACATTTTTAATTAACTTAGGGACCCTTTTACTAAGCAGCAGTATGCACTAATGCATGCCTACCACATGCTAAAAGGCACTACTGCGGGACACACTCAGGCATCCCACGGTAGTTCTGGGATTGGTGCAAGTCAATCCCAAGCTAAAAAAT
This sequence comes from Microcaecilia unicolor, assembly GCF_901765095.1. Lineage (NCBI taxonomy): Eukaryota > Metazoa > Chordata > Amphibia > Gymnophiona > Siphonopidae > Microcaecilia > Microcaecilia unicolor. Next base: position 104,800,393 of record NC_044039.1, read on the forward strand.
ATTAAATGTTAAATATTTTTTAGTGTGTGGGCATGTTTGGGCAGACAGTAGGCGTGCCCTGTGCTAATTGGCAAATCACTGCATTTTACTGCCACACTAAAAGTGGACTCAATGCTTGGGAAACCCATGCGCTAAAAATAGCAAAGGCCACTTTGTAGTGCAGCTTAGTAAAAGGGTCCCTTGGTAAATGAAATAAATAAAAATAAAACAAAAAAAAAGATAAGATTGTACATTTTTATTGGACTAATACATTTTTTTACTAGCTTTTGAAGGCAGCACCTTCTTCAGGTCAGAAATGAGCAAAACATGACTCAAAGAAGAAGGCACTGCCTTTCAAAGCTAGTCAAAGAAATGTATTTAATCCAATGAAAGAAATATCATCTTATCTTCTTTTTGTTTTGGTTTATTTTTATTTATATTTAAAGTGGATTAACAAGGCAATCACATTATTGTATAGTACATGAAGGCAAATCAAGACTTATGTGGTCGATCCAAATTTCCCAACAAGGCGGCCAGAGTTGTATTTGCTGCCATTCCCCGGATTCTATATAGCACACCTAGAGATCCACGCTGAAATCCAGGCAGATTCTATAACAACGTGCATAACTTAATTGGCTTAACAAGCTAATTAGCGCTGATAACAGCAGTTAACAAGCAATAATGAGCACTAATTGGCAATAATTAGAATTTACACGCATAACTCACTAAGCATATTCTGTAATGCACTTCGCCCAACTTCTAATATGCACAGACAAAAAAGGGCATGGTTATGGGTGGGGAAATGGGAGTTTTGTGAGCATTATGTAATTTACACGCATAGTTATAGAATATGGCCCTCTGCACCTAAATCTAAATGCCCTTTTTTGTATATCATATCTCAAAATTTGTACACATATATCAAATGCCAAATATCCCACATGTATGCTCATTCACATATCTTCACACCTAATAACACTCACTAATACATCAAATCGCTAACTACACTGAAGAATTTGTTGCTAATACTTGTAACAGGCAGACCGTGAAATAATTCCCACTCCCTGCATGTGTGGGAGCTTAGTAATCATTTGTCCACTTCATGCTCATATAGAAGTTATTTCATAAGTCATCACCATGCAGTAACCAATTGGTAGTACAGAAGGTGGGTTATTCATACATCAAAGTTCTTATTTATATGACCTGTTTTGTCCATATAATTTAGTCTTGAATTCAGGTTGCACAAACCCCAAAGGTTCCTTCAATCAAGAAGCTTCATAGTAGTATAGCATATAAATCTATGAACACATTCAAAGTTGGTGTACAATCAGTTCCATTGTCACTCGCAATTCACCCCAGACCCTACACAGTGTTGGGCACACCATTAGAAAAATCAAGAACAGAATTGAACAACATCTTAGTAATATCCGCCTAGCGAAACAGGAAGCACCTTTAGTATCGCATTGGGCCACGGTGGGACATGTTATCCAGGACTTATGATTTGTTGTATTATTTCAAGTTCACAATAACAGCAGGGGGGGGGGGGGGTAATGTTTCATTGGCGCTCCTACTTCGGGAGCAACGGATGATTTTTATTGTGCCAGCAGGATTGAATAGGGAAGTAGAGTGGTTGAATGTTTGAGGGGGTTTGGTTTAGTGATTTAATATCAGCTGTGTATGACCAGCGATCCATACGCATGCGCCAGCGTTTTTTCACTGGAGAGTGAATGCGTGTGGACGGTAGAGTTCCAGCCCGTCTTGTATCCAATAATGGTGAATTTTCATTGATTGCGCTGCCGTTTCCTCCCCTCGCCCTCCCCGCTGACGGTTTGAGCTTCGTGGGTGTGGCTTGGATCTCTTTCGGGGAGAGAGAGCTGGCAGCTTGTAGCGGCGGCTTCGGAGAGCGTTTTCCGTCTCGCGGATGGGCTGCGGAGAGTGCCTTCTCCTGCTTTGGACTTGGCCTGGCCTCGGAGTGACATCCTGTAGTATATCTCCTATCAAACTGAGCTCTCTTTTTCATCAAGCACTGCCATTTCCTCCCCTCACCCTCCCCACTGACAGTTTGAACTTCGTGGTTGTGGCTTGGATCTCTTTCAGGGAGAGAAAACTAACAACTTATAGCAGCAGCTTCAGAGAGCATTTTCCATCTCACAGATAGGCTGCAGAGAATACCTTCTCCTGCTTCCACCCACCCTACCCCTCTACCCACCCACCCCTAGAGTGACATGTCTTATATAACCTCCCTATCAACCCACTCATTACTTTACCTCACCCATTTCTATTCTTCTATCACCTTCTCCCACTACTCCAACCAGAGTTACACCTAATCACACTGACCACCCTTCAACATCTTCTGTCCTTCTGTGACTGTTCTCTTGTGCTTGACTGCTTAAATATTTTAAATTTAAATGCTTTACTTTTTGTCTATTAGATTGTAAGCTCTTTGAGCAGGGACTGTCTTTCTTCTGTGTTTGTACAGCGCTGCGTACACTTTGTAGCGCTCTAGAAATGTTAAATAGTAGTAAATAGTAAATGTGTGTTATTGAAAATTCAAGAGATATGTATAAAACTATAGAATCTACATATGGTGCTGTTTTATTAATTTACTTTAGGAACCCGACTCCTGATGACGCTCGAGTAGCGAAACACAGACTGTGTAGGGTCTGGGGTGAATTGCGAGTGACAATGGGACTGATTGTACACCAACTTTGAATGTGTTCATAGATTTATATGCTATACTACTACGAAGCTTCTTGATTGAAGGAACCTTTGGGGTTTGTGCAACCTGAATTTAAGACTAAATTATATGGACAAACCAGGTATAAATAAGGACTTTGATGTATGAATAACCCACCTTCTGTACTATCAATTGGTTGCTGCATGGTGATGACTCATGGAATAACTTCTATATGAGCATGAAGTGGACAAATGATTACTAAGCTCCCACACATGCAGGGAGTGGGAATTATTTCACGGACTGCCTGTTACAAGTATTAGCAACAAGTTCTTCAGTGTAGTTAGCGATTTGATGTATTAGTGAGTGTTATTAGGTGTGAAGATATGTGAATGAGTGTGATTGTGGGATATTTGGAATTTGAAATACATGTACAAATTTTGAGATATGATATACAAAATAAAGACTATTCATAATAGCTGTTAGTGTAATATATATTTAATAATAGTTAGTGCACTTATTAACAATTTTTTACCCAGGAGTGGATTGTGTTAAATCTACATGCCAGGATTTACACCATGTTTTAATTGGTTTAAATAGAGGCATGTAGTTTTAGGTGCTAGGATATCAACTAAGCATGTTCTATACACTGCGCCTAAATGTAGGTGCCGCTTATAGAATACACTTAGGAACAAATGTTTTCCCTGCGGATTTTCTAGGTGCCATATATAGAATCACCCCCCCCCCCCCCCCCATATGCAGGATACATCCCTGTATGGCCTGTTTATTATTATTATTATTACATTTGTACCCCGCGCTTTCCCACATAATGCAGGCTCAATGCGGCTTACATAGTAATTTGAAATACAAAGTTAATAGAATTTTAATAAAACAGTAGTAAAACAATGTAAAGTTGGGCTTAGTAGTGTATGATAAGTTGAGCTAGATAATATATGACTAGGATAAAAGAGGGTAGACAGAATAGGATAGTGTAATTTGGGAGAAAGGGTAAGGAGGGATAACATTAAGAAGAGATGGAAAGAGAAGGATGGGAGTTGGTATTTAAGTCAGAACAGAATTGGGGGTGGAAGTTGGCGAGATTAGGTTGGGGCATTTGGGTAGGCTTGCTTAAAGAGATGAGCTTTCAGCATTTTTCTAAAGGGCAAGAAGTCGTTTATTAATCGGATTGGTCTGGGTATAGCGTTCCAAAGCTGGCTGCCCAAAAAGGAGAAACTGGATGCATAGTAGGTGTGAAGGTTAAGATTTGCTTTGATTTTTATCCTCTTTTCATCAATGGGAGTTCAGTTAAGAGTTACTGTTCAGCAGTGCTTTTTTTGTGCCGTTATGCACCGGCAGGGCCGGTCTTAGCAAGTGTGGGGCCCTGTGTAGACCAATTTGGTGGGGCCCCATCCTAGCCCTGCCCTAGCTCCGCCCCCCACCCTAGCTCCACCCCATTGATAGGATTATTCCATTTTTAGAATTTTTTTTAATGAAATTTCAAATAAAGACAAATAAAGCTAAACTTGTACAAAAAAACTGATTGAAATAATAAGCACAATGCTATCATGAAACCTCCCCTCCCCAGAAGTAGAGTGGCCGAGCCGCGGGATCATCATGAATGATGCGGACGGTCATCCGAGGCGAGCGGAGGTCGGAGCGGAGGCAGAGCGGGGCCCCCTTAGGCGCGGGGCCCTATGCGGCCGCCTTGGTCGCCTCTGCCTAAGACCGGCCCTGTGCACCGGTACGGCATACCAGCACCTTTTTTTACCTCCCGAGTCCCCTTATCACTGTGGTTTTTAGTGATTTTCGGAAGTTTGTTAGGTCGTGTATTGTTTTTATTGCATTTGGTAGTGTATTCCATAGTTGGGTGCTTATGTATGAGAAGTTGGATGCATATGTTGATTTATATTTTAGTCCTTTGCAGCTGGGTTAGTGGAGATTCAAGAATGTGTGTGCTGATCTTTTTGTGTTCCTGTAGGCCGGGGCTCCGCCGTGAATAATTTTGTGAACCAAGGTGCAAATTTTGAACGCAATACGTTCTTTAAGTGGGAGCCAGTGTAGTTTTTCCCTTAGGAGTTTGGCACTTTCGTATTTCGTTTTTCCAAATATGAATCTGGCCGCTGTGTTTTGAGCAGTTTGGAGTTTCTTGATGATTTGTTCTTTGCATCTGGCATAGATTGCATTGCAATAATCTAGGTGGCTTAGTACCATTGATTGTACCAGGCTGCGGAATATTTCCCTTGGGAAGAAAGGTTTTACTCTTTTGAGTTTCCACATTGAATGGAACATTTTCTTTGTAGTATTTTTCGCATGGCTTTCTAGTAAGAGATTTTGGTCGATTGTGACTCCAAGAATTTTCAGGCTATCTGAAACAGGAAGGGTGTAGTCTGGGGTGTTTATTGTGGTGGGTTTATACGTGTTACATTGTGATGAGAGGATGAGACATTGTGTTTTTTCTGCATTGAGTTTTAATTGGAATGCATCCGCCCATGAATTCATGATTTGGAGGCTGTATTTGATTTCATTTGTGAAATCTGTTAGATCATGTTTGAACGGGATATAGATCGTGACATCGTCCGCGTAGATGTAAGGATTAAGGCCTTGATTGGATAGCAATTTGGCTAAAGGAGCCATCATTAGGTTGAAAAGGGTCGGTGAAAGCCGCCTCACTTGAGAGTCCGATCCTCGAGCAATCAGTACAAGACCTAGCCGGCAACAGCACACTCAGCCTTTAAGCCTATCCGCTCATGGAGGCCCTGTTGGTACCACCCCTCTGACAGAGGGGGCAGAACTAACAGGGCCTTCCCAAGCGTGTGGCATTGGCGTAAAGGCTTTTAGCGCTTGTGCCGGGCCTTGTACTGGCTGATGCTGGGGGCCCGGACTGTGAAGCAGCAGGCAGGCAGGCAGTGGGAGGAGGAGGATAGGCGGGGGGGGGGGGGGGGAGAATCACTGGTCATAGATAGCAGGGGAGGACAGGGAGGAGAGGAGAATCACAGGACATGGATGGCAGGGGAGGTCGGGGGAAGGAAAATCACTGGTCATGGATGTAGAGAAGAGCAGGAGAGAGAGGAGAATTGGTGGACATGGATGGAGATGAGAGCAGAGGAGAGAGGAGAATTGCTGGACATTGATGGATGGAGAGGTGGCGAGGAAAGAGAGGAGAAATGCTGGACTTGGATGGAGGAGAGGGGAGAGAGAATTATTGCTGAATATGGATACAGGGAAGGGAAAAGAGAGAGGAGAAATGCTGGACATGGATGGAGGGGAGGAAAAGAAGATGCACATGGATGGAAATGAGGGAAAGGGAAGAATGGAGAAAAACTGCACAAGAATGGAGAAAATAGGCAAAAGCTGGATTCATGTAATACCTCCTCCAGTCAATTCCACAGAGGAGGACCCAGCTTTTACTTATGGATGTAGGGCAAGAAATGAAGAGGAAAGGAGAAAAGTAAAGAAATAAATGGAAAGGAAGCCCTGGAAACAGAGTTAAGAGAACAGATAGCAGCAGAATCAGAGACTGGGACCAACATGATCAGAAAAACAAAGACATCACACAACAAAGGTAGAAAAAAATCATTTTATTTTCATTTTAGTGTTTGGAATATGTCCAATTTGAGAATTTACATCTGCTGTCTTATTTTGCACTGGGTATACTGGAGCTATAACACCTTACAGAAATTATTTATAATGAAAAGAAATCACAAGTTATTTTTTTCTCCTATACTGGAATAGTATTTTCAGTGATGCCTGTTTACATGCACCAAGTCTTGTATAAGGGGTGTGGCTACCATAGGGGCAGAGCCATCGATGGTGACCCTGCCCATAATGAGTACCGGTACCTTTTTTCCCCACAAAAAAAGCACTGACTAGGGAGGTAAAATTCCTAGATGTAATAAATGACCTACTACTTGAAGCAACTGGTCCAGGAACATTGTCTTAATATTGCCTCCACTTTGACTATATTCTTTTTAGAAGCATAAAAAAAAGCTAAATATGTTATTTTGCCTTTTGTGAATCTTTTTTTTCACACTTATAACCCGGTAAATGTATATTTTGGACACTTGGTCCTTAAATCTCACTCTTGAAGGTAGTTCACCCACAGAATCTTTGGTTTGTACCAGAGGCAATGGAGAGTGAAAATGACTTGCCCACTGCTGCAGAGCTGCCAAATTACCCAGCTCCAGGAGGGAGACTTTTTGGCCAGGCCTTTTTTTGAACTTATATTGTAAACGAGCCCGCTGTGCCAGTATGTGGGGGAAGGAAGCCTCCTCCCCCCCCTGAGTAGCCAGAACTCCACAAAATGCCGGCAGTTGAGACTTTAAAATATTTTTTTTATTTTCCAAGTTCATGACAAACACTTCAGTTAATGTGTGCTTAGTCTTTTAGGACATGGCTCCCCCTACTTAGCCAGTTATCAAGCCCAACAGCCTTATAACATCAGGGCATTTAGTACCTTCCTGGTTTGGAGAGGCTCCTCCTGGCCCTCCTGCCTTGAGACCTTCTCTCCCAGGCACCTGGCACATATTAGGCATTTGGCTTCCCCCCTCAAGCAGCAAACATTAAGCATCTGGCTTCCCCTTCCTAAAGAAGCCTTTCCAATTTCCACAGAGTCTCTCCAAACTAATCAGGTTTAAGCTTGGGGGAACCCGGTTGGGTAATTCTTCCAGCCACCTCCCCAACAGTCAAGGTTTCCCCAAAGCAAACAGTTCTCACCCAAGAAAACAGGCTTCTCTATTCAAGCAGGGTTTAAATCAAAATAACTTCCCACCAAGGTAGATTTTCAAACCTTCAGGTACTGCACTCCTCAGGGCTCTCAGGCTCCCATTTCATTCTGGTTTCTTCTCCCGGCTCAGCCTGATTAATCCCCCTCTTCCATCCAATCCTCCTCCTGCTTCTCACCACACCCCCCTCTATTACAGGTGGGCGGCATGATATACTAATTGCGGGTCCAGGGAACTGGGCTCCTTCCTTCCTTCCTTCTCCCTCCCTCTTGTGGTCAGAAATAGTATATGGCCAGCTTGCCTATCCCCTGGGCTCTCACTGCTGGGACTGGAAATGCATTCTGGGAGATGCAGTTTAGGGTTTTGCTGCTTCATTCCATACATCGGGATGTAGCCTTGTCACAATATCCCAATTCAGTGTTCTATTTGTAGTCCTTGATACCACCAATTGAAATCAGCACTTCTGGTCCCATAATGTGCCAGGATAGGGTTGCAGCAATCCAGGACTGGTTCAGAATTTCCCTCCTGGAACTCAGTAACTTGGCAGCTCTCCAGCTCTAATCATGAAGCCTCTCCATTCAAAGTATGTGCTTACATAACCCCCATGCTCACTCACAAGGTATTACTGCTATCATACTCACAGATAGGCTTTGCAGCTTTCCTTGCTACTTTTGGAGAGGTTAAAGATGGTGAGGGTAAGGGGGGGGGTCCACAAATATATGTTTGCCTAGGGCCCAATATAGTGTTAATCTAGCTCTGGATGGTGTATCATGACATTAAATAGTTGTGAACTACTGCCCTAGGTTACAGAAACTGCTACTCTCTTCTGTCTTTGTTCAGTATCTGATCTGCACAGACAGAAGAAGCTGTGCTTAAGAATGCATCAGCTTCTTTTGCTGCACAGAACAAATGAAGCCCTGTACTTATATAACATATTTATGCTATTGAAGTCCCCTGACATGTCTCTTCATTTGACTTGTATCCACTCATAGTTTGTCCTTGCCCCTTCTCTATTCTCCCCTCCCTTCTAATCATTTCCTCTCAGCTTTCTTCATCCCTTCTCTATGATTTATCCCAACTCACTTCGCTCCCAGCTATCCTCATCCCTTCTCACCCTCTCTCGTATGCTATATCCCCCTTCACCTCACTCCCAGTTCTCCTCCTTCCTTCTCACCCTTTCCTCTGTGCTGTATCCTGTCTCCCAGATCAACTCTTCCCTTCTTATACTGTGTCCTTCTCTCAGCTCCATTCATCTCTTCTCAGTCTTCTGTCCATGCTGCACCCCTTTCACACCCCTCTACCCTTCTCATCCTGCCCCTGTACCATTTCCCATCTACAATGTGCCCTCTGCCTTCTTATCCCTTCTGTCTATGTTGCATCTTCTCTGTCACCCCCAGCTCAATCTACCCTTCTTGTTCTTTCCCATGAATTGTGCCTCATCTCTTACCTCCTCCTTCTTACCCGCATCTTTTATTAAGCTATATCCCAAATTCCCTTTTTTTTCCCATCTCTCTCCCCTTTGTGTTGGATAACTGGTTAAGTGCTATTTAACCGGCCAGGACCCGTTCCTGACCAGTTAAAAATCGCTGAATATCAGACGGTATATTCTTAGCTATTTCAGATCTAGCATGAGCTAAGTGAATGTGAGATTTTAGTCCACTTTATATTTTTCAATATAATTGATGGATATGAAAGATTTGCAAATAGAGACCGACCATGGTTGAAAAATTTAAAATTGAGTCTACTGCTCAGAAGTTTTTAATTTATGTTAATTCAGCCCCTTTTTGTGTCTGTTACCCTGAATCCAATCTATGCGCATAAGTATTTTTTTCAGTGTTGCTATGGTGACTAGATGTGGTGATGTCACAGTGGAGGAGGAGGTGTCCCTGACCTATACTGTCCTTTATGACTGAAGGTGTTGCTTAGAGACTAGAAATCACACACCAGTTGTTAGTCTTTAATCCTGAGCTGGACAAACTGGGGGACAGTGGCACCAACTGGCTTCATTTATTAAAATAGGCTGATGAAGCCTTTTTTTGTACTTCACGGATCCCCCAAAGAAAACAGGAAAACTAGTCCAACACTGGGCCAACCTGTCCTTATAAAATGGAGCCAGCGGGTACTCTATTCATTGTCTGCTGTTATTATCAGTTCTCAGCAGACACATCCTGGTGCATTGCCACCACTAGGTGCTGAAACCCTAGTGACAAGAAATGACTGTGGCAGAGGCAGCTGATGAAGGTAAGTTTTCCAGTTCTTTCATAGTGGAACAACCCTGGGAATATAAAGGGGGCAATTTTTTTTAAACCATTTGCTTGGGTATGAGGGTATTTTCCCATTATACAAATGAACTTGTTCTGTAGATTTTATTTTAAACTTACTTTTCAAAGCATTTTAGCTGAAGTAATGAGTTGTCTGAAAAATTTTCCCTCTAAATTTAGTTAAAAGTGTGAATTTGCATAATTTTAGTCATATTGAGATGAACCGTTCCTGGAGACATGTTTAGATTGGGAAGGAAAAATATGCACAGATATCGATGCAAAATTTCTAACCACAGAAAGAAGAGGCACCATGTATCTGCTACAAGTTTTGAAGTGAAAGTATGAATGAACTTTTGAGAACCCCAGTGCAAAGGCTGAGAGTAAGAAAATATGTGGCTTATGGACCAATATAGTATGAAAAGTGCTCCAATAAATTTGTGTAGACTTTAAGTAGATACTAAGAGATACTGAATTATGATTCTTTGTGGAGCAGTACTTCCCTAGTTTATGGGGAACCTAGAGATCACCTGTCCTTTCTTATATTGGTCACTTATTGTATATTTATATTCCTCTCCTAAATATTAAAGAACTGCTTCATTATACAGTACTAACGCTTATGTTATGGTATTGAAAAGTGACATTTTAATTTTTTTATTGTACTGAATTTTGAATTATTTATGAATGGTATGTTTATAAATTGTACTTTGTAAGGCATTTTGGGCAATCCCTTGGGATTGAAAAGGCAAGTTGGGTAGAGGATTGTTCTTGCCCATACCGGTTCTAGTCTCAAAATGGCTGCTGGGACCTCCAGTGGCAGTCTCACAGGACTGCTGCTGGAAGTCCAAGAGGCCATTGTGACCTGGAGCCATAGGAGCCAACTTTTCAAAATGATTGGGGGTGCTGAAATTTTTTTTTTTTTTACAGGTGATACATTCCCCTTCCCCCTCCCTCTCCCCCTCCCTCTCCTTCGGGTTCCAGGACCCCTCCCTCCCTCTGAGTTCCAGGCTCCCCCCTCCCCTCACTCCCTCCGAGTTCCAGGCCCCCTCCCCCCGAGTTCCAGGACCCTCTCCCTTCCTCGCTCCCACTGAGTTCCAGGCCCCCCTCCCTCCCTCAGAGTGCCAGTCCCAACCCCAGCCTGACCTCTTCTCCCACAGCAGTCCTCCGCCAGTCCGCCCTCGCCTTCCTGCGTGCCGCCCAGAATTTTAAAACTCATCTTACCTCGGGGTCCCGGTGGCAGCAGTGAAAGTGCGAGCAGGCTCAGCGCTTCAGCCTTTCCTTCTCTCTCAGCTCTGGTCCCGCCTTCATTTCCTGTTTCCACAAGGGCGGGACCAGAGCTGAGAGAGAAGGGAAGGATGAAGTGCCGAGCCTGCTCGCCTTTCACTGCTTCCAGGACCTCGAGGTAACTTGAGTTTTAAAATTCTGGGCGCCACGCAGGAAGGTGAGGGCGGACCAGCGAAGGACTGTTGAGGGAGAAGAGGTCGGGCACCGGGCAGGTCGGGCTGGCTGGGAAGGGAACTTCCGGTTCTGACTTCCGGCGGGTGAAAATATGGGGGGTGCTCGAGCACCCACGGAGTCGGCGCCTATGCCTGGAGCTGGACATGCACAGTAGCAAGTGGAGATGCCTCCTGCACCTACTACTCACCAACAACAAAGTAGGCCCAGGAGGGGGGCTGCCACCAGGGGAAATGGGTTCTGGAGTGGAGATGCTGGAGGGGGTTGAGTCCGTGAGGGGGCTGCCATCAGTGGATGGCCCTTGGAAGGGGGGACTCTTTTTGGCCAGTTGGGGGGAGGGAGTGGGGGCAGTTTTGGTTTCTTCCAAAATCGAGTTACCAATTTTGATCACAGATTCAGTTTTGGCTGAAATTAAAGATCCTGGTTTTAGTCAGGTGCTAAATTTGGGTAAGCTAAAAACATAGACAATATGCATTTGTCAGGAAGGGGGGGGCACGGTACAAATGGTTTTTCATGACACACATACTTTTAGAGGCCCTTTTACTAAGCCGCATAGGCGCCTACGTGTGCCCAACGTGTACCAGTTCAGAACTACCACCCGGCTACTGCATGGCCTGGGTGGTAATTTCATTTTTTATATACGTCTAGTACGTGTGCCGGAAAATATATTTTATTTTCCGGCATGTAGCACTAACCTAGTGGTAATCAACATTGTATGTGTACTGATGATTACCGCCCAGTTAATGCGTGAGACCTTACCGCTAAGTGAATGGGTAGCAGTAAGGTCTCAGGCCCAAAATGGACATGGAACAATTTTCATTTTGCTACATGTCCATTTTCTGCCAAGAAAAGAGGCCTTTTTGCAGGCGCACTGAAAAATGGACAGTCGCACGTCCAATACATGGGTCTCCAACAGCACAGGTCATTTTTTGACACACCTTAGTAAAAGGACCCCTTAGCTTGGTGAAGAAGGCACTTTCCTGGTTTGCAGAAGGTAGAGGGATTAACTCTGAAGAGGAAAAGAATATGCATTTTGTTATTCAAAAATTCATAAATCATTTTATACCTCCTAAACCACCTATACAAATAGTATGCTTTAGTATGCCTCACAATACGTTGTTCAGGTTAAGGATCTTCAGGCACCTTAATGAGTCCCCCTCCCCCCAAGTGGCTTAATTTAGGACAGAAAATAGCTGAGTTAAAATGCTCAGCTATACTTAAAGAGGTTGAATATCTCAGCAGCAAGCACTTTCAATATATATTCAGTGACATCACCTATCATAGTTAATGGGGCTGAATGTATGTATTTTTTTTGTCCCCAATACTCCCTGTCACCTTTAAATATTGATCTGCTACGGATTTAAACACTAGACACATCAAGACAACAGTCATGCAACAGTTTGTTTCCCTTTCACTCTGGCTGCTCCTCTTCCATCTGAGTCTCACTGGTATCTTCATTTTAGCTTTGTGTAGCTCAGTTGACCTGCTTTGTCAGATCTTCAGATATAGTTCTGGCCTTTTCTTAGTAGCTACTGTTGTAGACAGTTGTTTCCTCCTTTTCTAATACTTTCTTTTTCACTAGTCTTATTAACTGAAGTTTTGATATGCTGTAGAGCCATCTCAAAGTGGACTACTAGAGTGATTTGCCATTCTCCTTTTTTCAGGCTTTGTTGAAACTCAGTTGTCCACCCTCTGGAGCTGGTGAAGTCTCCTCTCTGGTCATTTGTCAAATCTGTTTCAAGTCTGTCCTTCCCTTTTAAGACTACCATAGAGAGTCTTCTAAGTCAGAGTTCCTGCCTCCTATTTATTTGCAGCTCTGTACCAATTATTAGCTTCTCACCTATTAAGCAAGACATCTTTCCCTCCGCCTTCCTACATTTGACTACTATGTTGACTTTAAGGTTGTTGTCAGTGACAGCATGTCCCATTTTTGTTGCATATTCTCCTCCTCAGCAACTTTGCTTTTCCTGTTCATTGTCAGTATTGCTGCTGTATGGATTCTTCTCAGAAATGTCACTATTATGAAATATCTCCTCCTCTAGTTCTGCATTTGTCAGATCACCTAGTCATGCCAGTACTCCTGGATAGAAGATGGGTTTGCTTATAGGAAGTAGATAGTGCTAGAGCTGTGGGATGGGGCTGATGGAATAGGAATTCAGAGCTGGAGCAGGAACCAATTAAAGTTGGATGTTGAACTCAGAGATGGAGTCAGAAACGGAAATAGAAGTATGGAACTATGTTCCGCAAGAAGCTATACCACCAATAAACAAAATATACTACATACCGAATAAGGCAAAAAATGCAGACGGAAAGAGAAAAGATAACCTGTTTAATGATATAGACGTGAACAATATTACAGAAATATTAGAACAATCTCTTGACAATGTGACTGAAAGAGCTACACTGATTGTCTCCTTTGTTTTCGAGCAAGATCTGAACTCAGTTATGAAACTTTATTTTAAATCGGAAAACTATAATTTTGGAGGTGAAAAAAATTTGGCTTTACCGTGACGTAACAAAAATAACTCTGCAAAGGAGGAAAATGTTTCTTTCTATGAAGACAAGAACTTTAGAATTAGGAGGAACCTTCCTGCTATCCTACCCTTGTAAATGTATAGTAAGGTTGAATCAGACAAAATATGTGTTTTATATGCCTGAACAGCTTAAATCCTTTCTGGACTCGAAACAGCTGTAGAGAGATAGAAATTAAGTATTGAGAAAAGCGGCGCAATAATTTTCTTAAGTCTTGTGTTAAATATTTTGTACAATCTTCACTAATTCCTAACCCCCCCCCCCCCCCCCCACACACACACACACTTGTTGAGGTCTAAGAAAGCCTAATTGCCTTAGGTATGTATTGCCTGTACTGAATTTCCTTTTCTTTTTTTTTCTCTTTTCTTATCGCTGTTTCACTTAAGAAATGTAACCTGTTTAAGTTTTGAAAAATTAATTAAAAAAAAAGAAGTATGGAACTATGATCAAGAGCAGTGCTTCACTGCTGTAGGAAGAGAGTTCATCTCACTAGAGAGCTTTGGTGACCTTTTAGTTTCTGTGAACACCTTTTTAGTTTCTAGTAACCCTTTTTAACCTGGCATTGGCCAATCCAGTTCACTAAGGAGAATGGCCACCATCTTCATTCATGGTTTATTTTATGACCCTCTGGTCAGGATCACCTCTAGATTGCTCCTTAGATCCATTGCTAAGACTCCCATCTTCCATCTCCCAACTGTCATTGAACCAAACCCTACCACTGCTATCCCATGACAGCAATGAAAAGACACTCTTCTTGGTAACAAGTGTAACCAATAAATATTGGCTAACTTATTTTCCTGCTGAGCTACCTCTGATATATTGGATTTGTAATTTATGTTAAGAAGGTTGAGGAATACCACTTATTATTTTTGGCCTCAAAAAAAGCATTATCATCTCTGTATATCCTCTTAGTATGGCTAAAGGGTTAATTTATCCCTGCTAGCAATGGAAACACGAGGAATATGTGTTCAAATGCTGTTCCCATTTAAGAATGTATAAGAGAAGATAGTAATTGATTGCGATGTGCACGGGAAAAATGTATGGTTTAGTTTCTGTTTGTGTCAATCGGCCTTGTGACTAATTTTTCAACTCTGAAAACTTTGCTTCATTTTATTCAGGTCCATTAAAATCAATGAGGAAAGCAATGTTGCACAGTAGAGCTTTCCATCACTTTTTTGAGATTGGTGCCACAGAGGCAGCAGTATTCCAAGACTCAAGAGTACCCTGAAGACCCCAAAGGGGTAATGCAGCACCAATAGTGGCGGTAACACCCCAAGACATTGAAGACAAAAGGTGTGGTAATGGTGCTAGCATGCCTGGAACCTAACTGGGATGTAAGCAGCCATAGATGAGCACAAACCAAAGTGCAGTTTATAGGTAAGATTTACTATCACTTAACTTTTCATAAACTTTAAAATTGAAACCACTCCGAGGCCCATATTTTAGAGGCCCTGTTCACAGTTTACATGTATATTTTGTATACCCATATAAAACCTGACTTTAGCAAACTGGTAAAATTTTACCAAAACTGGGGTTAGAAATAACAGACATAAAAACTATAAAATTTGGGAGGGATACATTTGGGCAACTTTCATTTTTGAAAGTTTTGTGTACTGCAGGGTCAGTAGAAAGAGGGACTATCCAGCTTATTTTTGAACGAGATCGCCGGCCATCTTCCGACACAAATCGGGAGATGGCCGGCCATCTCCTAAACCCGTCCAAATCGGTATAATCGAAAGCCGATTTTGGTCGGCTCCAACTGCTTTCCGTCATGGAACCAGCGAAGTTCAAGGGGGCGTGTTGGTAGCCTAGCAAAGGCGGGACGAGGGCATGGGGAAGAGATGGCTGATTTCGGCCGATAATGGAAAAAAGAAAGCAGGGCCCGACAAGCATTTGGCCGACGCTACTTAGTCTAATATTTTTCAGGACCAAGCCTCAAAAAGGTGCCTCAAATGACCAGATGACCACCGGAGGGAATGGGGGATGACCTCCCCTTACTCCCCCCAGTGGTCACCAACCCCCTCCCACCCTCAAAAAAAATATTTTTAAAACTTTTTTTGCCAGCCTCAAATGTCATACCCAGCTCCATGACAGCAGTATGCAGGTCCCTGGAGCAGTTTTTAGTGGGTGCAGTGCACTTCAGGCAGGTGAACCCAGGCCCACCCCCCCTACCTGTTACACTTGCGGTGGTAAATGGGAGCCCTCCAAACCCCCCCAAAACCCACTGTACCCACATGTAGGTGTCCCCCTTCACCTGTAAGGGCTATGGTAGTGGTGTAGAGTTTTGGGGGGGGATTTGAGGGCTCAGCACCCAAGGTAAGGGAGGTATGCACCTGGGATCAATTTCTGAAATCCACTGCAGTGCCCCCTAGGGTGCCCGGTTAGTGCCTTGGCATGTGAGGGGGACCAGTGCACTACAAATACTGGCCCCTCCCACGACCAAATGTCTTGGATTTGGCCGGGTTTGAGATGGTCGACTTCGGTTTCCATTATCACTGAAAACCGATGCCGGCCATCTCAAACCCGGCCACCTGTGACATTTGGCCGGCCCCAACCGTATTATCGGAACAAAAGATGGCCGGCCATCTTTTTCGATAATACGTTTCAGGACCGCTGTTTGTGGCGCCGGCCGAATAGATGGCCGCCCATATAGATGGCCGGCGCCATTCAATTATGCCCCTCCACGTAATTTTTTCCCCACAATTTTGATGTTTTTCATGTTCTACATCCTAAAAGTGCAAGTGCCTATAAAGTACTTAATTACTTTTTTGCAGGATTATGAAGTTGATATCCCTCTATCTTGTGGTATAAATTAGTCACATATCCCCACCTTTTCACTCAGCAGATCACATATGTGTAAATCTGCACTACATGTACATAGGAAAAAGGGGTATGGTTTGGGTAGAGCTTTCCAGAATAAAAATATAGACACATAATCTCATTTCAGAAAGGAAATACACGTGTAAGTCCCAATACTGCTGTTTCCTGGCACGTGCAAGTGTTAAAAAAGTGCCCATTTCAGCTAACCCTCTTCAGAAGGATTAAGAACATAAGAATAGCCATATTGGATCAGACCAATAATTCATCTAGCCCAGTATCCTGTTTCCAACAGTGACCAAGCCAGATCACAAGTACCTGGCAGAAACCCAAAAAGTAGTAACATTCCATGGTAACAATCCCAGGGCAAGCAGTGACTTCACCCATGTCTGTCTCAATAGCATACTATGGACTTTTCCTCCAGTAATTTGTCCAAACCTTTTTTAAAGCCTGATATGCTAACCACTGTTACCACATCCACCGGCAATGAGTTTCAGAGCTAACTTATTAATTGAATGAAAAAATATTTCCTCCCATTTACTTTAAAAGTATTTCCATGTAACTTCATTGAGTGTCCCCTAGTCTTTGTAGTTTTTGAAAGAGTAAAAAATCGACTTCTACTTGTTCTACACCACTCAGGATTTTGTAGACCTCAATTATATCTTCCCTCAGCCATCTCTTTTCCAAGCTGAAGAGCCCTAACCTCTTTAGCCTTTCATCACATGAGAGGAGTTCCATCCCCTTTATCATTTTGGTTGCTCTTCTTTGAAACTTTTCTAATTCCACTATATCTTTTTTGAGATTCAGCATCCAGAACTGAACACAATACTCAAGGTGAGATCTCACCATGAAGCAATACAGAGGCATTATAGTATTCTTGGTTTTCTTTACCATACCTTTCCTAATAATTCAGAGCATTCTGTTTGCTTTTTTGGCCTCCGCCGCACACAGGGTAGAAGATTTCAGCACATATTTTGACACCTAGATCTTTTTCTTGGGTACTGACATTAAATTTCATCCTACTTAAGCAAAACCCATTGTTTAATTCATAGTAATATAATAACATAGTAGATGACAGCAGATAAAGACCTGTAAGGTCCATGCAGTCTGTCCAACAAGATAAACTCATAGCATAAGATATGATGTGATACTACATATTTATACTTCATCTTGATTGGTCGTTGCCATTTTCAGAGCACAGACTGAAAAAATCTACCCGGCACTGTCCTTGTTCTCCAACTTCTGAAGTTGTCATTGAAACCTCAATTTAGCCCATCCAAATCTGTCCAGCATCAGTCAGGGCGAGGATTGTAAATGTCTGCCCAGCACTGGCCTTGTTCTCCAGCTACTGAATCTGAATCTGTCCAGCCACGATCGGGGCACAAACCATAGAAGTCTGCCCAACACTGTGTTTGCTTCCCAATTACTGATGTTGCCATCTAATCACTGCTAAGCTTCTTTGGTTCCCTGCCTTCTGCCCAGGATTCCTTTGTGTTTACCCCATGCATTTTTGAAATCTGTTATCGTTTTCATCTCCACCGCCTTCCATGGGAGGGCATTCCAGGTATTTACTACCCTCTCCATGAAACAGTACTCCATGACATTATTCCTGAGTTGTTCCCCCTGTAACTTCAATTCATGTCTTCTAGTTCTACTACCTTCCGGTCTCTGGAAAAGTTTTGTTTGTAGATTAATTCCTTTCAGAAATTTGAATGTCTATGTCATATCAACCCTGTCTTTCCTTTCCTCCAAGGTATTCACATTCAGGTCCTCAAGTCTCTCCTCATACATCTTGTGAGGCAAACCCCATACCAGCTTTTCTCTGAACTGCTTGAAGTCTTTTTCATCCTTAGCAAGATACGGCTTCCAAGTGGGGCCTCACCAATGACTTGTACAGTGACATCAACACCTCCTTTCTTCTGTTGGTTATACCCCTCTCTATGCAGCCTAGCATCCTTCTGGCCATGGCCACTGCCTTGTCGTATTGTTTTGTCACCTTGAAATCCTCAGACTCCATCACCCCAAGGTCCCTCTCCTGAACAATGCTTAATAATCTCTCTTCTTCTATCCAATATATCAGCTTTGGATTTCTGCACCTCAAGTGCATCACTCTGCACTTCTTAGCATTAAATTTTAACTGCCTGACCTTTGACCATTCTTCTAATGTTTGGAGTTCTCTTCTTATGGTTTCTACTACCTCTAGGATATCCACTCTATTGGCTATCTTCATGTCATCTGCAAAAAGGAAAACTTTTCCTTCTAATCCTTCAGCAATGTCTCTCACAAATATATTAATCAGCCCCAGAACTGATCCCTGAGGCATGCCACTCACCTTCCTTTCCTCCAAGTGGATTCCATTTGCCACCACCCTCTGTCGCCTAACGGTCAACCAGTTTCCAAGCCAGTTCATCACTTTGGGTTCTACGTTCAGCCCTCTCACTTATTCATGAGTCTTCTGTGAGGAACCGTATCATAGGCTTGACTGAAATCCAAGTAGATTACATCTAGGACTTGTCCTTTATCAAGTTCTTTGGTCACTCAGTCAAAGAAATCAATCAGATTGATTTGGCAGGATTTTCCTTTGGTAAATCCATGTTGCCTTGGATCCTGCAACCTATTGGCTTCTAGAACGTCCATTACAGCGCATGCAGGTCCCTTGAGTAGTTTAGTAGTAGGTGCAGTGCACTTCAGACAGGTGGACACAGGCCCATACCCCCACTACCTGTTACACTTGTGCAGGAAACTGTGAGCCCTCCAAACCCCACCAGAAACCCACTGTACCCACATATAGGTGCCCCATTACCCGTAAGGGCTATGGTAGTGGTGTACAGTTGTGGGTGGTGGGTTTTGGGGAGGTTTTAGGGGGCTCAGCACACAAGGTAAGGGAGCTGTGTACCTGGGAGCATTTTATGAAGTCTACTGCAGTGCCGCCTAGGGTGCCCAATTGCTGTCCTGGCATGTCAGGGGGTCCAGTCTACTAAAAATGCTAGCTCCTCCCACTTCCAAATGGTTTGACTTTGGACGTTTTAAACTTGGACGTCTTTGTTTCGAAAATGGCCGAAAATCAAAGATGTCTAAATCGCAGAACGTCCAAATCCAAGGACATCCATGGTATTTTCGAACACAAAAGATGGACGTCCATCTTTTTCAAAAATAACCTTCTCCCCGCCTCGGAATTTGGACGTCTTTGTAAAACGTCCAAATTCTGACTTAGACATTTCTTTCGAAAATGCTCCTCCACGTAACCTTAAATCATTACTTCATGGCCAATAAGATCAAATCCATGTGCAATCAGAAAAACACAGTCACAAACAATTGTGTCTTCAGAAGTTTTTTAAACTGTATTAAGTTACCACAATGGCGAAGCTGACCAGATGGTGTGTTCCACAGGGAGATTTCAACTTGGACAAAAGCTGAAGCTCATATATGCACATGGTATAATCGCAAAACTACTTCAATAGAAAGCCGCATAGAAGTCTCTGACTGCAGTGTACATCTCTACTGATAATTCAAGGCTTGCTTCCAATAGAATGGAGCATCAGCAAATAAAGAGCCCCATTTACCAAGATGCGTTAGTGTTTTTAGCATGCCTACATTTAGCATGCACGCTAACCATGTAGGCGCCTATAGAGATATTGTAGGCACGTACATGGTTATTGCGCATACATGGTTAACATGTTAAAAACATTAACGCGCCTATAATGCTGCTTGGTAAACAGGACCCAAAGTTTGATGTATAATCATCAGCACCTTGAATTGTATTCTTTGTAAAACTGTTAGCCAGTGCAGTTGTTTAAGAATGGGAAAGTTTTGACATATCCTACTATTGCTCAAGCAGCCGCATTCTGGACCACCTACAACTATACTATGCTATAAGAGTTTTGTATACTGCTTGCATCCTCCCAAGGGTTTGCTGCAGTTCATATACCAAGAGACTCATTATCAGAGGATTATATAATTAATGTAAAATATTACTAAAAGTCTGCAGCAGTTAGCAAACAAACATCTTAACCAATTACATTTCATTTAAAGTCTAAATCAAATAAAAGTGTCTTCAAACCGTTCCTAAAATAATAATATGTAGGAAGCTTTTTGTTTTTAATCTCCCAAAGCAAACCATTTCGTGTCCCTTGAAATGCAAATGAACCTTCATAAACAGATTTAAAATGAATTCTATTAAAAGAAGGAAATCCAATTTGCAAAGTATGGGATAAAGAAGAAGAATATCCCGAAGAGGGAATTAAATGCAGTCCTGTAAGGTCCTCCAAATTTTGATCAAAAAGTGACTTAAAAACCAGGCAGACTAACTTAAACTCAATATGCTTCCGAACTAGCAGCCAATGTAAATTTCTCAGAAGTGGCCTAACACTCTCAAACTTCCTTTTACAAAAGTTCAACTTAGCAGCCGTATTTTGCAACAATTGCAGTTGTTTTTGTAATTTTTATTAAACATTTTGATATAACCCATTACAATAATCTACTGCAGTAAAAGAATCGCCTGTACTAAAATTCTAAAGTTTTGTGGCACAAATGATGATCTAATAGCTCGAACCTGCCTCAGTCTGAAAAAAAATTCTTACTCGATGTACTGTACTAATCAAATTTGAGTCTAATCTAATACCCTGAACTTTTGAATGATCCTCAACTTTCAGACTGTCTCCTGAAGCCAGACTAAATTCTCCTTATGGAATATTTTCAAAATCGCCAAACCACAATTCATTTGCTTTCTGTTTATTTAACTTAAAAAAACATTTAAATGTCCATTGATCTAATAAATAAGAGCCCAAGGTATTCCCAAATTTAAGTAATACTGAACACAACACAAAGATGTCATCTGTGTAAGAAAGAACTATCTTTCCCATCTTAGAGAAAAAGAACCAAGCAAACTAAGGTAAATATTAAACAAGAGCAGGGATAAAAGAGAACTTTATGGAACACCACAACTGGGGGTTCCAAGATATTGAGAAACCATTTTTCCCTCTTACACAAAATGCCCTTTTACTCAAAAATTGTGAGACCATTGAAGTACTTTATCTGCCAATCCCAATTCACGTAATCTAAACAACAGTAATTAATGATTAATTGCATCAAATGCTGCAGATATGTCAAATTGCAGCAAGACAACTGGTTGACCTTTGCTAAGAAAAGTTCTAACTTTTGATATAAGTACCAACAGCATAGTTTCTGTACTGTTCCTAGATCTAAAACAATGTTGCATACCAGTGGCGTACCGAGGGCGGGGTGGTGGGGGCAGTCCGCCCCAGGTGCATGCTGCAGGTTCCCTGCTCCCTCTGATATTATTTCCTGTCCTGGGGCAGGGAACCGGCAGAGCAGACAGCTGTATGGCTGCTCCCAGCACCCCCATGAGGTAAGAGCAATAAACCGTGGGGGGGGGGAGAGGGGGGTTGGAACTGATGTACCAGGGGGAGGGAGATGATGTGCTGGGGGGGAGGGGAGATGATGTGCCAGGGGGGTGCGCAGTGGTAGCCAACCAAGGAACACCACTATTGTGTACAATGTAAGATATTGTGAAGCTCCAGATAGTTCTTCAACTGATCATTCACCAAGAACTCTAGTAATTTGGCCATCAATAGATTACTTGCTATGGGTCAATAATTCTCAACATTTGACAAATCAGCCCCAATTGATTTTGGAAGGAGAGTCAACACTTTACCTGTCAAATCCTTATGATAAAAACCTGCTTATAAAACAGAATTCACAAAACCAGTGTGTGTTTTGAAGGCATTTAGAGGAACTCCTTCTAATAGATAGGATGGGCGTATAGTTAAAAGACATGATTTTTTTGCAAGTTTGGAAAGTACCTTCTGAACTGAGTCTGATGTTACCTCTTAAAACTTCCCCAATTTCTATCACCAGGAACATTTGATAGCTGTTCCATTTGAATCTGAGAGAATGACTTCCTAATCTTATTTACCTTTGACTGAAAAAATTGTGCTAAATCATCTGCAGTAGGTTGTAAAGATTCTGGAATCATAAGCAGCCTATCTGTATTGGTTATACTATTAAAGATTTTAAAAGGTGTCTTACAAGAATTATCTGTCATGTCAATGTTCTGAATGTAATAATTTTTCTTTCCCTGGGCAATTTGGCACTTATATTGTTATTTCTGTTCCAAATTCTTTCCCTTTTTCTACAAATTCTCTTTTTCAATTCAAGTTATTCATTGTTCCAAGGATTATTATTACTCTGTAATTTCTTTTCCTTAAAAGGGGAAATATCATCTTTAAAAACAGTACTGTATTAACAACATTATTCCATACAGACAACTCAGAACCTAGATTTTTTACTTCCAACTGAGGTGATACCAGTTGCCAGAAATTGATTGGATCAACCCTCTTCCTTTGCACTTAAACTTTGGATCTAGAACCAGTGGCGTACCGAGGGAGGGGCGGTCCGCCCCGGGTGCATGCTGCTGGAGGGGTACACAGAGCAGTCGCGCGCCTGTCGGCTCCGCTGGTTCCCTGCTCTGGAACAGGCTACTTCCTGTTCCGGGGCAGAGAGAGCAGGGAGCCAGCAGAGCCGACAGCCGTGCGGCTGCTCCCAGCAGCTAAGAATGCACCTGGGTGGGGGGTGTCGTGCTGCACCCTGGGGGGACAGACGCTGCTGCACCCGGGGGGGGGGGGTGCGCAGCAGCGATCCGGCCCGGGTGTCAGCCAACCTAGGATTGTCACTGTCTAGAACATATGCCAGTATTTACAACAAGTGCTTTCAAACAAAAAGTGATCCAACCAAATTAATGGCTCCCAATTAGGGTTACTAATAGAAGCATTTATTAATTCCCTAGGATATGCCTTAAAATCAAGCATATGACATTTCTCATGTTTAGGCTTAATTAGTCCTAGTACATAACCCAAAGATTCTAAGAATTGAGTAAATTGGAGTACTTTGGGATCATTTTGATCCTCCAAATGTAAATTCAAATCTCCCAATATAATCATCATTAAGGGACCTGTTTACTATGCCGGTGCTGAAGGCACACTTACATTTTTAGCATGCGCTAATGCTAGAGACAACCATAGGAATATATGGGTGTATCTAACGTTAGCGTGTGCTAAAAACGCTAGCACACCTTAGTAAACATGGCCCTAAAGTTTGTAACATAATAAGAGATTGATTCAAACAATTTCTGATAACGAAAATTCCAATTAGTAGATGGTCTGTATAATAATAGAATACCCAAAGCACCACAATTATTCCAATTCATAAACTGACAAGCCATAAGTTCAAAAAATGCCTCTACAGATACCTTATCTACTAACTTAATATTAAAAAAAAATCTTTGTAAACTAAAGCCAAACTACCACCTCTCGTACCTAACCTAGGACTATTAAGCATCTTATAGTGATAGCAAACTCATCTATATCCGCCTGAGCTAATCTTCAGTTTAAATTCTGATGATGCACTCAGTTTTGCAATAAACCTCCTACGTCTATGTCAAATGGTAGTTGGAATAGACTGTTTACATACTAAGGAACAGTCTAATAAATTTGCTATATTTCTCAAATTATTAAGGGCCCTATTTACAAAGATGCCTGTAATATTCGTATGGGTGTCTACACGGTTAGTACACACTAATTTTTAGCATGTGCTAAAAATGCTAGTGCGCCTTTGTAATCAGGGCCCTAAATATTTACCTCATCATTCACACTAAAAAGGACCTTAAATCATTAATAGTTGAGTGGACTGGCAGCAGAGGATCTTGTGTGCCAAGCTGGTCTAGGGAAAGAAGAGAATATTGTTGTGCTTTGTTTTTTTGAGCCTACTGAGAAGAGCATCTATTTATCTATTGTGTTGGAGGGTCTGTTCACGTGGATTTCCCTATGGCTTTGTCTGTCTGAAGGAAGGAGTGGGTTAAGGAGTCTATGAAGGAAAGAAGAGAGTACGTGTTTTCGAGAAGCTGTTGTCACAGGTCTCTGGAGATTCCAAGGGCTTAAGATGTAGGGAATGACTCGATGAGGCTGAAGAGACAAGAAGAGTCTGCTTGTGAAGAAGAAAACCCCTACACATCTGTTCCAAATTGTGATGTGTTCTCCTATTCTCACCTATTTCAGATGACACATGCTTGGTAAAGAGTCATCATTTTGATTCAGTCAGACTAGTATGGCAGCATCTTTTTAGAGTGGGTCTAGTGAGTGGCATATTAGTGTAACCACTCGCCTCCACCTACCCTCCTCTCTTCCTTCCCGTTCACATTAATTGATTTGATTACTTTATTTATTTTTTTGTCTATTAGATTGTAAGCTCTTTGAGCAGGGACTGTCTTTCTTCTATGTTTGTGCAGCGCTGCGTACGCCTTGTAGCGCTATAGAAATGCTAAATAGTAGTAGTAGTAGTAGTAGAAAAGAATATTCACCAATCACAGGGCCTTGAAAGCTTTGCTTCTCCTCACTCCTTTGCAGCCAAAGAGATGGCGGAGCCCTGCTATCCTTTATCCATTCTGTGCAAAAGTGATACCAAAGTGATGCGCACAAAAAAAGTACTTGACATAAGGTGTATCTGAACCTTGTCGAATTCAGTGGACACAGGCACAGATTTCCTGATCATAGTGGCTTGAGGGATTGTTTTTTTTCCATAGTGGTCCATGTAGTGTCAAACCTGAGCAAAATTCTCTCAAGTAATCTTTTCTTGCAAACTGTGCAAAATGCAGACATATAAAAAAAGATGAACGCCTTGTAGCACTATAGAAATGATAAGTAGATAGATAGTAGATGAACATTTTTCTGAAATTTGACATAGATGTATCAATACAATGAGCATAAAATTCTGTGTTCTAATGTTATTGTCTGGACATTGTAACAGTGGTCCTTCTCTCATTTTACTGCTTTCCTCATGGACCCTGTGGTGCCTATCCCTTTTCACCCAGTCCTGAAATCCCTGTTCTCTCCAGTCTCTATCCAATTATTGAGTTCCCACTCACTGAGCATAGAATAAAAGACCACAAGTTAGAAATAGAAGTCCAATTCTACATGCAGCGTAACATGAGGCAAAGAAACAAATATAGAGTGCAACTCTGCCGATAGTGGAAGGTGCCAAGCAGAAGAGCAGCTGATTCAGTATGAGACAGGGTGACAGCAGCAATGACTTTTCTTAGAAGTTGCCTACCTGCATAGGCCACATGCAACATCAGAGTTAGCACTAGTTGCTTGCACTGATTTTCCATTCTCAAATCTCACACCTGTTTGCCCCCGGCCCCTTCCTTTCTGATTTTGTTGTAATGGCTCTTATGTCTGTCTCTGTCATCAAGCTGGTCTGCCCCCAGTGCTCCTTTACATAAGGAGAAAGGTAGCAGATGTGAAATTCACAGTCCACTAACCTAGGCTGCTGTGAGCAGGTGATGGAATTTCCGTTCTCGGATCTGCTCAGAGCTGGGCTGCAGTGCAGCCTGCCGTGTGGCACCTGTATCTCTTCTCCACTCCAGAGCTACTCAATCTGGTGAATCTGGTGTCTGTTTTCATTAGAATTATGTGTTGAATCTACACTGTCAGAGACTTAATTCAATCAATTTGGTTACATAGCATCTGGTGACTCATAGCTCTGGAGGAGGGGCAGTTTTGTTTTGAGCTGTTTGGTAGAACCTAAGTTTACCTTGTGAGCTACGCTGTGCATTTTCAGACTTGGTTTGATTGGTAACTGAGGTTACCTGTGTCATAGTCCCACCCACCCCTAGGTAAACTCCCTTTTTATATAGGGCAATCAAGGAACAAGTATCTTCATTACACGTAATTGGTCAGTCCTAATTCTTGTTATTCCCTATCATAGTTCACCTTTTCACACTTGTGAATCACATCATTATGACCTTCATTCAGTGCAATATATGTTCTGCTTTAATCCTAAGGCAACCTATCTGGAACCTTAGAGCTTGTCCTATCTGTCTCCAAATATCAGCCTTGAAAGAAGAGATCAACAAACTCAAGATGGAATTAACTACAGTACAGTTAAAGAAGCATCCAGGATTACTCATTTCCCAGCTAATTTACCACCACCACTGCCTCATAGAATGAAACATCAGAGGAATACATGGGTCACAGTATGCTCTGGTAGACTAAGATCTGTGACACAGAAACACTCGCCCTTCCAAGCTTTGCCCCTGTCAAATTCTTTTGCAGCGTTGCATCATTATGATGGTGAAAAAAGAAGTACTGTGGTAGAACCAGAGGCAATGAAAGTAGCACAACCCAAGAAACATCCCCCAAATAATGACAGAATGGTGAAAAGCAGAAAATTCTTGCTGCTCGGAGACTCCATTATCAGAGGCATTAACTTAGGAACATAGTTCAGGGATTCCAACTCAGTGAAATGTCTTCCAGGATCTTCAGCTTCAAGATGTACAGACCAAATACTGAAAGTGATCTGAGAAGAGAGCGAGGCTTCAAACACTGATGTTGTAATTCACCTGGGGACAAATGACCTGGCCAACAATAGCAAGTTTACAGCACAGAAGAGCGTTCCAGAAGCTTGGGGAGGGACTGAAATCTTTGGTTCGGACTGTGGTTTTTTCTGAAGCAATTCCTATGTGGGGGAGGGGAGAGGAAAAACTACACAAAACAGGGGAAAAGCTACAAAAATGGTACGGGATTTGCGTTGCAAACCGTATGAGGAGAGACTTGCTGACCTGAACATATATACCTTGGAGGAAATGAGAAACAGGGGTGACATAATACAGACGTTTAAATATTTGAAAGGTATTAATCCACAAATGAACATTTATCGGAGACGGGAAGGTGGTAGAACTAAAGGACATGAATTAAGGTTGAAGGGGGGCAGATTCAGGACTAATGTCAGGAAGTATTTTTTCACGGAGAGGGTGGTGGATATGTGGAATGCCCTCTCGCGGGAGGTGGTGGAGATGAAAATGGTAATGGAATTCAAACATGTGTGAGATAAACACAAAGGAATCTGGTTTAGAAGGAATGGTTCCATGGATTCTTAGCGGAGATTGGGTGGCAACGCCGGTAATTGGGGAAACAAAACGGGAGCTGGGCAGACTTCTACAGTCTATGCCCTGATCGTGACTGAATAGATAGGGATGGGCTGGAGTGTAAATTTTAAGGGGCTTCGACGTTAGCTTCAGAACTTAGTACAAGAACAGTACTGGGCAGACTTCTACAGTCTGTGCCCTGAGAAAGGCAAGGATAAATCATTTGGGTATACATATAAAGTAACACATACCATGTAAAATGAGTTTATCTTGTTGGACAGACTGGATGGACCGTACAGGTCTTTATCTGTCTGCACTAGACAAGACCTCATCTGTCCCTCAACTCCACCTGATGCCATCCTTTTTTTGAGAATCTAAATGCAGGCCATGTCCTACAAATCAATGGTCACACCCACAGAAGCCAAGGCTCATTTAGGGAGACAGCTAAGCTAGAATAGGCAGGTTCATGCTTAACTGTCCCGCCAATTCTTCATCCATCAAGTGACTGAAGTGAATCACAGGAAGCCTCTAGGCATTACCGGCCTACTGAGCATCTTGACTTTATTGAAGGAGATTCATTATCTGTGTCAGACCAGCAGATGATTCAGTGCTGCTGTTTTGCAATTATTATAACTATTGGTATCTTCACTTCTCCTTGAAGTCTACATTGTACAATGTGTGCTGATGGTTAATTTTACACAAATTTGTAACTATTCTGTCAGTAAAAGGTCTTCATTTTTATTCAGCTACACTGCTATGGACTGCACTTTTAGTGAAGTGAGTAGCATATGGTGGAAAGACCACCCACCAAAGGTAGGACATTGAAAGCTTTGTTTTCCCCCCTATTCCCTCATAACTTCAGAGCTGAAGGAGAAGCCCTGCTATCCTTTATCCATTCTTTGCCATGACAGTTTTTATCCTTCTGAACCCTTCTCCCATCTGCTGTCCCCCAAGTATACCAAGGCTCTTTTAAAGAATAGATCACACTCCCAAACTTCAATATATCCTCCAAACAACAAAACCTTTTCACTTCCAAATAGCAAAACAATATACTTTTTAAAAATCAGTCACGCTCAACAGCATAACCATTCTTTAGATGACACCTCAAACAGAATATACACTCTTTACCTTTCTCTCAATCCCACATAGTAAATTATACTTTTATACTCCTAAACAGCAAAACAATATACTTTTTAAAGATCAATCACAGCAGAAAAACCATACTTTAAAGATAACACATTTTCACCATGCGCCCGCTGGTCCCCACTCCAACAGGAAACAATCATAGAAGAGGAAGAGGAGAGAGGATGTGAAGCCTTTCCAGCAGATAGAATAGAATAATACATTCCTAAACTTTCTTACACTCCCGAATAGGAAAATATACTTCTACCAATTAATCACACTCCCAATCAGGAAAATGATCTAAAGCTCTATCATACTTTCAGATAGTAAAACAATATACTTTTAAACATTTTCACCCTCTAACATGGGCGTAGTTTGACTGTTTCATTTGGGGGGGCAAAAATGGGGTGGAGCATATTAGCATATTCATTTGCATATATATATTCGTTTATCTTGGGCAGACTAGATGGACCATGCAGGTCTTTTTCTGCTGTCATCTACTATGTTACTATGAATATGCTAATATGGAGGAAGGAAGGAAGAAAGGAAGGAAGGGAAAAAGAGCTGGCTTTTTTTAGGGAATAACCATAATTCTCCTCCTTCCTCTGCCCTCCGCTCCATGTCCAGCAACTTTCCATTCTCCCCCTGCCTTCTCCTCCATCCATCTCCAGCAAATTTCCTCTCTCCCTTGTCCCCTCCATCAATCCCTGTTGTCCAACAATTCTTCTCTCTCCCCTGCCCATCCTGTTTCTTTCCATCCCCTTCTCTTCCCCTCCCCATTCTATCCAGCGTCTCCCTCCCCCTTCAAAGCATCTCCCAAACGACAACGTGGATGCAGCAGCAGCAGCTCACACAGGTTTGCTTGCTGTGTTTGTGAATGACGACGGCTGCACGGGGAGTGGAAATGGCTTCCTTACTTACAGACTAGATAGGCCTGGCTCACTCCACTCCCGAAGCTGCAGCGGCGAACGGGCGGGCGGGAAAGCAGCAAACAAGCAGCCACGCTGAACTCCGTCCTTCGCTTCCTGAATCCAGCCCTCTCTCTGCGTCCCCGCCTTCCTCTGATGTCATTTCCTTTGGGGCGGGCGGGCGGGACGCTGAGAGAGGGCTGGATTCAGGAAGCGAAGGACGAAGTTCACGTGGCTGCTTGTTTGCTGCTTTCCCACCCGCCCGTTCGCCGCTGCGGGAAAGAACTCCTCTTCGTCGTCTTCATCGTTTGGGGGGGCACTGCCCCCCCTCGCCCCCCCCCCCAGTCTATGCCCATGCCCTCTAAGACAACAAAATTGTATCCTTTTCCATCTCTATTGCACTTCTAAATAGCAAAACTATATACTTTTTTTCATTTCTTGTATTAATTTCCAATCATATAACAAGAACCAAAGAAATAAAAAACCCCAGATGTAAGTTCAGTACATCTTGGGAGGCTGGATCCAGGGCAATTTCTTCCCCTGCAGACATTCATTGTTGGCTCTCAGTAGTTATTTGCAGCTAGCCAGTTCTGGGCAGATTTAAGGCCTATCTTCCTGGACATACCCAAACTGTAAACTACTTCAAAAGCTCTATCATACTTCCAAATAAAAAAAAATATACTTATAAACATTCTCACATTACTTTTAAAACACTGTTACACTCACAAACATAAAGTCAATCATACACATTCTCCAACAGCAAAATTAATATACTTTTTTAAAAGCACCATCACACTAGCCTCAACACAAAGAATATTTTTGCAAGTTAGATGGACCTCAGTTTTCACCCATGCTAATTACCTCATCTCACAACCCCCCTTGTTTACTAAGCTGTGCTAGCGGCTGGCGGTGCGCTAATGCCGACACAGCCCATTCACTTTGAGTAGGCTATCTC
Source organism: Microcaecilia unicolor (assembly GCF_901765095.1). Taxonomy (NCBI): domain Eukaryota; kingdom Metazoa; phylum Chordata; class Amphibia; order Gymnophiona; family Siphonopidae; genus Microcaecilia; species Microcaecilia unicolor. The sequence goes on from NC_044039.1 coordinate 104,830,750, forward strand.
GGCATTGCCGTGTGGCAACTGCTAGCTTGGCTTAGTAAACAAGGGGGTAAGTCTTGCTTCATTAACAAAGGCCTGCTTGTGTAAATTGGAAAATTGTTTAAACTCCTTAATATCCACATTTTAGTTTAGCTAGCACCTCATAGACAGTAGTCTGAAAATCATCGAGGTGAATTCACTTCATTTCTCTCAGTTTTCCATAATTCTCCCAGGCCATCCTCAGTGAACACCAAAAACAAATACTTAAGTAATTCTATTTTTTTTCTCATCATTCGCTACATAATCTCCTTCATCTCTGAGTCTTGGAATACATTCTTTGACCTCTGCATGTTTGATTAGATTAAGTACTTTTTCTTCTATTTGCATCTTCACTGACCTGGTTATTTTACCAGCTTCTAGAGATATGCATTTGCTGGAGTACATTCAGTCCATTTGGGAGCCTTAAAAAATTTAGCAATCGAACAAATGACACACACATAAAACCTATAAATGAATATAGAAATAATCAATTTTCATTAATTAAAAAGTACATAAAATATAAAAAATGAATATGTTAAATATCTGGGAAAAAAACTCCATACAAATGTCATAAAAAACTTTGGAAATATCCAAAAATGAACTGATGATTCTTTGGCCATGCAAATCCCTACCAGCTTCTTTTACTTTACCACCCTCTAATTCAAGTACAATAGAGGATGTTAAAGCTAAAGAAAGCATCAACCTGGCAGGAGTTGAACCTAGAATCTTCTGATCTATATTATACTTTGATGCGTTATCATATCCATTGTGCACTGACCATATTTTTATTTACTTTTATAACAAAAAGATTTGTTGCCCTTATAAGCTCTACTTTACATCATACCCACTAATGTTCAATTTCCCCTAGAATTTTCCCCTAGAATTTTCCATCCAGCTGTCAGGATGGCTGGACAGAGGACATACTTAAAATTAATATAGAGTAATATTAAACCAGCTTCTGACCTCTGAGAACTCCCTCCCCCCCTCAGGAATCACTGAGGATGGCAAAATGGACCAAACCTAGACAACGATTGCTGATATCAGCTAATGACCTTTTATGTACTCTCCCATTGTAACAAATTTAGATTTTCTGAAAGCTGGCTTGAGAGCTCAAGTCTTGCACTCTGAAGCCAGCTTTCACTGGCCTGGAATTGATTCTGGGTTGTATCCTAACCACTAGACTACAAGTGATTTATTTTGGGGTAGGATACTTATCACTATACTAATGAGGATTAACAAACTACTGGCATACCAGTGAAAGAGCTGTTATAAGGAGCTAGATAAGTGTTAAATTATGTGATCTTAAATCATCAGGATCATTGCCCAGAGTGCTAACCATTACACTAAGGAACAACTTGGCACTTAATCTAGAGTGGCTTAGTAAACAGGGCCCTTATATTTCCTGAAGTCTGCCAGGTTTTACTGGCCTGGAATTGATTCTGGGTTGAATCCTGACCACCAGGGATTTATTTAGGAGTAAGATTAATAAAATATTGGCATACCGGTGGAAGAGCAGGTAAGTGCGCATACCGGTGGAAGAGCAGGTAAGTGCTAAATTATGTGAGCTTAAATCATCGGGTTCATTGCCCTGAGTGCTAATCATTACGCTATGGAACAACTTCCATACTGTAATGGTTAGTACTCACGGTTTCGGGTTCATTGCCCTGAGTGTTAATTATTATGCTATGGAACAACTTCCATACTGTAATGGTTAGTACTCACGGTTTCGGGTTCATTGCCCTGAGTGTTAATCATTACGCTATGGAACAACTTCCATACTGTAATGGTTAGTACTCACGGTTTCGGGTTCATTGCCCTGAGTGTTAATCATTATGCTATGGAACAACTTCCATACTGTAATGGTTAGTACTCACGGTATCGGGTTCATTGCCCTGAGTGTTAATCATTATGCTATGGAACAACTTCCATACTGTAATGGTTAGTACTCACGGCACTTGGCACTTAATCCGGAGTGGAATATTTACCACTCTGCTAACAAGGATTAACCAAAGCACCAGAATAATGGTGGAAGAGCAGAAGACTTCCAGGTCATCTTTTGCACTAGGAGCCAGGTAAGTGCTTGATTTAAACTGACATCATTAGACTTATTGTAGAGCGTGATAACCATTACACTATGGAAACAAGTGTGATACCACTATACTAATGAGGAATAACAGGTCTGTGATGCCCTTAGATGTCCGGGGCTGCACGCACGCTACACTGAACGGATCAGCGTGTGTCTACCCTTCGCCGACAGATGCGGGTAACCCGCTGAACCCCGTTCGTGATAGGGATCGAGGATTGCAATTATTCCCCATGAACAAGGAATTTCCAGTAAGTGCGGGTCATAAGCTCACGTTGATTAAGTCCCTGCCCTTTGTACACATCGCCAGTCGCTACTTCCAGTTTAATTCTTGTACGAGGACCTGTGAAGCACCAGATTCATTTATTTAAATATATCTATTTAAAGCTGTGCACTTCTTCATTCATTTCTCAGAACTCTTATTAGAAAAGTGTTTCTGTTCTTTAATTACAGCCCAATTTTATCAATTTCTTCATTTGCATGCTTCAATGGACAAATGCTCTCTTGATTCATTTGGCTTAGTGTTGCCTCAGTAGAGAACTTAACAGGAGCTGAAATCAGGGAATAACTGCAGAAAGTCAAATCATTAGATTCAATGATAATAAGCATGATAACCATTATACTGCATAAAATCTTGGTACTTTATTTAGAGTGGGTATTTACCACTATATTAATAAAGATTAATCATAGCACCAGAATACTGGTACAGGATCAGCAGACTTCATGTTCATCCCTTGCTCTGGGAGCTGCTAAAAAGATCCAGGTAAGTGTTGGAAAAACAATTGAAATTGACCTTAGATAATTGTGCAATAATACACGCTTTGTATATAGAAATATAGTTGCATATCTTACAGGTATTGGTGTCTCCCTCTCTCTGTAGAGGGAAAGAGTATGGTTTACATTACTGAAATGCCACTTCAAGTATAGGTCTATAACTAAACCAGGAGTTTTGCTGTGCTGAAATGGTCCCCTATATAGTATCTATTAATTCTACTACTAAAACTTAAAATTAGAGATTTGGATCAGGCTTGCTCCACATAAAACCTAGAGAGTTTTCATGTGAAAGCATCTTTTATATTTTTTCAGTTAATGCATAGTGAGGATAAATGGTGAAGTTCAGGTTGTGTTTTCCCTACTTGTGACATCATCAGCCAATTTCTGGCCCATTGTCTGATGCTCTCCTGAGCAGGGAAAATGCAGGCTGAGCTTCAGCATTCACACTCACTGTGCAAGAGCTAGAGATGAAAATATTTTTATGAATGCTCTCTTACTGGCTGCATACTGAAGATGGATGAGAATGCTCAGGTTGTGTTTTCTGTCCTTGGGACATCATCAGACAATTTCTGGCCCATTGCCTCATGGTGTCCTGAGCATGGGAAATACAGCTTGAGCTTCATCATCCATGTTCATGATGTGGAAACTACAAGAGCAAATATTTTTATTTTTGCATTTCGAGAGGCAGCATATTGAAAATGGATGAGAATGCTCAGGTTGAGTTTTCCCTTCTTGGGACATCATCAGACAATTTCTGGCCCATTGTCTGATGCTCTCCTAACCAGGAAAATTCAGCCTTATCTTCATCATTCATGATCAACTGTGCATGAGCTAAGGGAGAAAATATTATTTTTGCCCTCTCAGTGGCTGCATATTGAAGATAGATGAAAATGTTTAGGCTATAGTCTTCCTGCTTGTGACATCATCAGGCAATTTCTGGCCCATTGCCTCATGATGTGAGCAAGGAAAATGCTGTCTAAGCATTGGTATCAATGTTCACTGTGCTGACCAAAGTGAGCAGAAATTTGTGATTTTGCCCTTTCAGTGGCTTCTTATTGAAGATCAATGATAAAGTTCAGGTTGTGTTTTCTCTTCTTGTGATATCATCAGGCAATTTCTGGCCCATTGCCTCATGATCTCATGAGTTAGGCAAATGCTGCTTGAGCTTTAGCATCCATGTCTTTTCCATAAGAGCTAAGGGTGCAAATATTTTTTGTTTTTGCCCTTCCAGTGGCTGCACATTGAAGATAGATGATAAAGTTCAGGTTGTGTTTTCCCTGCTTGTGACATCATCAGGCAATTTCTGGCCAATTGCTTCATGATCTCCTGCGTGGGGGATGTGCAGGTTGAGCTTTAGCATCCATGTTCATAATGCACCGCTTTGATATAAATCACATTGATTTGGCTTAAATCACTATATCTTACACAACTGGAGCTGTATTTCGGCCCTGCTGGCCTCAATCCACCTCTAGAGTATGCATGTGTGAGTGCCTCTTTGTATGATTGAGTATGCATGTGTATGCATTTGAGCATGCATGTGAGTGTGAAAGAGTGAAGGCACCTGCTTTTCCCACAGTGGTGTCTCTTTCTGTACCACTGTTATCTTTTAGCCAAGTAAGGCAAAGGAAGGAAAATAGGTGCCTCCAGGTGTGAATGTGTATGAATGCCAACAGACAGGGGAATGGACCTTGACGTGGTTCTGTTGCTCACATTTGAAGAAAATGTGCTAACGCATTCCCAATGTGTATTATGCTACTGATCTTAATGTTAGGTTATAGATATCTCGATGTAGGTCTGCTCTTTCAGATTGGAGTTCTTTTAGAACTTGGGGGTAAATATCATCTGGTCTTGGTGATTTGTTACTCATGAAGCAGAAATGCAGAAGATTTGTCTAGGTAAAGCAGTGGTGTGCTGGTAAATGTTTAACAACAGGCTCTCTCACCAGTCCCCCTCTGCGCCCCCCCCCCCCAAATTGCAGCATTGGCTATAGCCGGGGAGAGAGCCTGGGGGGGTGGCAATGCATTACTCCAGGAAAAAAAAAAAAAATAATCCCAGGTTCCAATCTAATTCATGTTTAATGTGCGATAAAATGCCATAAATAAGTAAATAAATATAAACTTTTAATGTTGAGCACCTGATTCTCAAAGTGAACATATTCCAAACAGTATAATGAAAATAAAATGATTTTTTTTCTACCTTTGTTGTCTGGTGACTGTTTTTCTGATCATGCTGGCCCAATATCCGATTCTGCTGCTATCTGTCCTCTTAACTCCAAGGCTTCCTTTCCATTTATTTCTTTCCTTTCTACTTTCTTCTTCATTTCTGGTCCTCAGCTTCTGCCTATTTTCTTCATCCATGTGCACTTTTTCTCCTCTCTTCCTTTTCCCTCATCTCATCTCCTTCCTCACTCTTCCTTCCCCTCCATCCATGTCCAGCATTTCTTCTCTTTCCCCTCCTCTCCCCTGCCCTCCATCCACCCATGTCCAGCGACCCTTCTCTCCCCTGCCCTGCATGCACCCATACCCAGCGACCCTCCTCTCCCCTGCCCTCCATGCACCCATACCCAGTGACCCTCCTCTCCCCTGCCCTGCATGCACCCATACCCAGCGACCCTTCTCTCCCCTGCCCTGCATGCACCCATACCCAGCGACCCTCCTCTCCCCTGCCCTCCATGCACCCATACCCAGCGACCCTCCTTTCCCCTGCCCTGCAGGCACCCATACCCAGTGACCCTCCTTTCCCCTGCCCTCAATCCACCCCTGTCCAGTGACCCTCCTCTCCCCTGCCCTGCATGCACCCATACCCAGTGACCCTCCTTTTCCCTGCCCTCCATGCTCTATCCACCCATGTCCAGCAGTGACCCTCCTCTCCCCTGCCTGCCTGCATGCACCCATACCCAGCGACCCTTCTCTCCCCTCCATCCACCCATACCCAGCGACTCCCTTCTCTCCCCTGCCACCCCCTCCCGAGTTGTTCAGCGAATTCTCCTCCCTCCCTCCCTCCGGATCTGGTCCCTCACCGACCTGACTCTGAGTCACCCTGCCTTGTCCTTCGAATTCTTCGGGACAGGCAGTCTTGCCTGCCCGCTGCCAGCGCTGACTCTCCCCTGCCGCCAGATCGCGCTTCAAAATGGCCACCGAGACTTACAAGGGCGGCCTTCAAGACTTCAGCAGAAGTGTCACGAGGCCACCTCTGGAAGTCTCGGCGGCCATTTTTAAAGCGCGAACCGGCAGCAGGGGAGAGTCAGCGCTGGCAGCGGGCAGGCAAGAGTGCCTGCCCCGAAGAATTAGAAGGACAAGGGTGACTCCTCAGAGTCAGGTCGGTGAGGGACCGGATCCAGAGGGAGGGAGGAGAGCTGGCTCGCGCTTTTTAACAACCGGCTCGCAAGTCGGAAGAAAATTTAACAACCGGCTCTTGCGAGCCAGTGTGAGCTGGCTCCAGCACACCACTGAATATGATCAAAAGGAATATAACTTGAATTTTGCAACTATACTTTTATTGTATACTAGTAAAAGAGGTCCGTTTCTAACAGAAAGGAAACGGGCGCTAGCAAGGTTCCAGGGCCCCCTCCCTCCGTCCTCCGATGTCCAGGCCCCATCCCCTCCAAGTTCCATGCCCCCCCACCTGCCTCCCTCCCTTTCCTTCGAGTTCCAGGACCCACCCCTCCCCTCCTCACCCTCCCCCCTCTCATCTCAGGACCCCCCTCTCTCATCTCAGGACCCTATCCTCCCTCCCCCCCACTCCCGACCAAGTTCCACGCCCCCCCTTTCCTCCGATTTCCGCCGTCTAGCGCCTCCCTCCCTCTGTCTCTGTGGCCTCCGAGTGCAAGGAGGATGTATGCGGGTGCCCCAGCCCTTCGTAAGTGGTAGCTGTTGTTTAAAACGTTTTATCTCCTGCTTCGCCGGCAACAGTGAAGTTCAGCACACACGGACGCCGCTTCAGACTGCCTTTCTGTTTCAGCTGTTCCTCTGGTCCCGCGCTTCTGCAAACAGGTGCTGGGGCACCCGCACACGTCCTCCTTGCACTCGGAGGCCACAGAGACAGGGAGGGAGGCGCTGGGCGGCGGAAATCGGAGGAGGGGATGCGGAAATCGGATAGGAGTGGGGCCGTCGGACTGGAGTGGGCCCGTGGAACTCGGACGGACGGGAGTGGAAGGAGGGAGGGAGGTAGGGGGTTATGGAACTCGGGGGGGGGGGTGGGCATTTGTTTACTCACCTCCGGTGTCTGCTGCTGGGTTCCCTTCCCTCTCACTTGCCATGATTGGTCCGCCCTGTGATGTCATCCCCAGGGCGGATCAATCTGAACTGTGTTACGAACCCAGGCAGCCAGACGGAGGTGCAAATTATTATATAGGATGTGGTATTGTACCACTGCAGGACAATATATGTAGGGAAGACTACATGTACGTTTAAGACATGTTTGGTGGATATGATGGTGTTTACATCCCATCACGTAGAAAATCCCAGGGGCATGGTGAAAAGTTGAAGGCAGGCACTAGAACCAAAGAATCCAATCCAACACACAGAGGGTCTAGCATACCAGGCTTGCTTGGTGAACTACAATGTGAATCCCTGGGGAAAAAAAGTGAGAAAGGGAAATCACCTGGCCCAAACAGATAGGCTCCCTTATCCTTCCAGTAGAAAAGCGAAGATACATATCTGTAGCAGGTGTTCTCCGAGGACAGCAGGCTGATTGTTCTCAAGACTGGGTTGACATCCATGGCGGCCAAAAAACGGCAATTTTTTCCAAGCAAAAATAGGCAAAGCTTTGCCAGAGCCTTCCATAGCACGAGGTGTGCGCACTGCGAGTCCCGCTTCAGTTATATACAAGAGCAATAACAAGGAGAAAAACAACTCCAAAGGGGAGGTGGGAGGGTTTGTGAGAACAATCAGCTTGCTGTCTTCGGAGAACTCCTGCTACAGGTATGTATCTTCGCTTTCTCCGAGGACAAGCAGGCTGCTTGTTCTCATGACTGGGGTATCCCTAGCACCCAGGCTCACTCAAAACAACAAAGAAAGGTCATTTGGGCCTCGCAATGGCGAGGACATAAGAAGGATTGACCTACGAACTAAAACATCTAACTGAGAGTGCAGCCTGGAACAGAATAAAAATGGGTCTAGGGGGGTGGAGTTGGATTCTAAACCCTGAACAGATTCTGCAGCACCAACTGCCCAAACTGACTATCGCGTTGGGTATCCTGCTGAAGGCAGTAGTGAGATGTGAATGTGTGGATTGAAGACCACGTCGCAGCCTTGCAAATCTCTTCAATGGAGGCTGACTTCAAGTGGGCCACCGACGCTGCCATGGCTCTAACACTATGAGCTGTGACATGACCCTCAAGATTCAGCCCAGCTTGGGCATAAGTGAAGGAAATGCAATCTGCTAGCCAATTAAAGATGGTGTGTTTCCTGACTGTGACTCCCCTTCTGTTGGGATCAAAAGAAACAAACATTTGGGCGGAATGTCTGAAGGGGCTTGTCCGCTCCACATAAAAGACCAATGCTCTCTTGCAGTCCAAGGTGTGCAACTGACATTCAGCAGGGCGGGTATGAGGACGGGGAAAAAATGTTGGCAAGACAATTGACTGGTTCAGATGGAACTCCGACACCAACTTCTGCAAGAACTTAGGGTGAGTGTGGAGGACTATTCTATTATGATGAAACGTGAGATAAGGAGCATGCACTACCAAGGCTTGAAGCTCACTGACCTACGAGCTGAAGTAACAGCCACCAAGAAAATGACCTTCCAGGTCAAGTACTTATGATGGCAGGAATTCAGTGGCTCAAAAGGCGCTTTCATCAGCTGGGTGAGAACTACGTTGAGATCCCATGACAGTGGTGGAGGTTTGACAGGGGACTTTGACAAAAGCAAACCTCTCATGAAGCAAACAACTAAAGGCTGTCCATAGTTAGGCTTACCCTCTACACGGCGATGATAAGCACTAATCGCACTAAGGTGAACTCTTACAGAGTTGGTCTTTAGACCAGACTTTGACAAGTGTAGAAGGTATTCAAGCAGGGTCTGTGTAGGACAAGCGCGAGGATCTAGGGCCTTGCTATCACACCAGATGGCAAACCTCCTCCATTTGAAAAAGTAACAGTTCTTCATGGAATCTTTCCTGCAAGCAAGCAAAACCCAGGACACACCCTGAGAAAGACCCAAGGAAGCAAATTCTACGCTCTCAACATCCAGGCCGTGAGAGCCAGAGACTGGAGGTTGGGATGCAGAGCACCCTCTCGTTCTGAGTTATGAGGGTTGGAAAACAGTCCATTCTCTATGGTTCTTCGGAGGACAACTCCAGAAGAAGAGGGAACCAAATATGACGTGACCAGAAGGAAGCAATCAGAATCATGGTTCCACGGTCTTGCTTGAGTTTCAGCAAAGTCTTCCCCACCAGAGGTATGGGAGGATATGCGTACAGAAGGCCCTTCCCCCAATGAAGGAGAAAGGCATCCGACGCTAGTCTCGTGGGCCTGAAGCCTGGAACAGAACTGAGGGACCTTGTGATTGATCTGAGTGGCAAAAAGATTCACCGAGGGGGTGCCCCACGCTCGGAAGATCTTGTGAACCATGAGCGAGTTGAGCGACCACTCGTGAGGTTGCATAATGCTGCTCAATCTGTTGGCCAGACTGTTGGTTACCCCTGCCAGATACGTGGCTTGAAGAACCATGCCGTGATGGAGAGCCCAAAGCCACATCAGGACGTCTTCCCGACACAGGGGGTGAGATCCGGTGTCCCCTGCTTGTTGATATAGTATATCACAACCTGATTGTCTGTCTGAATTTGGATGATTTTGATTGGACAGCCGATCTGTGAAAGCCTTTAGAGCATTCCAGACCGCTCGCAACTCCAGGAGATTGATCTGAAGACCCTTGTTTGGTCCCTCCAGGAAAAGGGTCTTCAGATCAATCTCCTGGAGTTGCGAGCAGTCTGGAATGCTCTAAAGGCTTTCACAGATCGGCTGTCCAATCAAAATCATCCAAATTCAGACAGACAATGTGTGAAGCCCATCGACATGAGCTCCCCACCCCAGGAGGGATGCATCCGTTGTCAGCACTTTTTGTGGCTGATGAATTTGAAATGGACGTCCCAAGGTCAAATTGGATCGAATTGTCCACCACTGAAGGGAATTGTGAAAATTGGTGGACAGCTGGATTGCATCTTCTAGATCCCCTGCAGCTTGATACCACTGGGAAGCTAGGGTCCATTGAGCTGATCTCATGTGAAGACGAGCCATGGGTGTCACATGAACTGTGGAGGCCATATGGCCTAGAAGTCTCAACATCTGCCGAGCTGTGATCTGCTGAGACGCTCTGGCCATGAAAACTAGAGACAGATGATTGTCTGCTCTCGCCTCGGGAAGATAGGTGTGAGCCATCTGTGAGTTCAGCAGAGCTCCTATGAATTCTAGTTTTTGAACTGGAAGAAGATGGGACTTTGGGTAATTTATAACAAACCCGAGTATCTGCAGGAGTTGAATAGTCATCTACATGGACTGTAGAGCTCCTGCCTCTGAGGTGTTCTTCACCAGCCAATCGTTGACATAAGGGAACACATGCACTCCCAGTCTGCGTAGCGACACTGCAACTACCGCCAGGCATTTTGTAAAGACCCTGGGCGCAGACGCCAGACCAAAGGGCAACACACAATACTGGAAGTGCTGCGCTCCCAGACGGAATCGAAGATACCTCCTGTGAGCTGGAAGTATCGGGATGTGTGTATAAGTCCAGAGAGCATAGCCAATCGTTCTCCTGAATCATGGGAAGAAGGGTGCCCAGGGAAATCATCCTGAACTTTTCTCGGACCAGGAATTTGTTCAGGGCCCTTAGGTCTAGGATAGGACGCATCCCCCCTGTTTTCTTTTGCACAAGGAAGTACCTGGAATAGAATCCCAGCCCTTCTTGCCCTGGTGGAACGGGCTCGACTGCATTGGCGCTGAGAAGAGCGGAGAGTTCCTCTGCAAATACCTGCCTGTGCTGGAAGCTGAAGGACTGAGCTCCCGGTGGACAATTTGGAGGTGTGGAGATCAAATTGAGGGAGTATCCGAGCCGGACTATTTGAAGAACCCACCGATCGGAGGTTATGAGAGGCCACCGTTGGTGAAAAAATTTTAACCTCCCTCTGACCGGCAGATCGTCCGGCACGGACACTTTTGTGGTGGCTATGCTCAGCTGGAGCCAGTCAAAAGCCCGTCCCTTGGTTTTGCTAGGGAGCCTCAGGGGCCTGCCTTGGCGCACGCTGTTAACGTGAATGAGCGCGCTGGGGATGAGCCTGAGAAGGCTGTCAAGAAGGAGGATTGTACCTACGCCTACTATAGGCATAGGGAGCATTCTTCCTTCCCCGGAAAAAATGTCTACCAGTTGAGGTAGAGGCAGAAGGCACCCGGCGGGAGAGATTGTCCATAGCGGTTTCCCACTGCATGATCTGATCGACCACCTGCTCGACTTTCTCGCCAAAAATGTTATCCCCCCGACAAGGGACATCTGCAATCCACTGCTGGACTCGATTGTCCAGGTCAGAGGCATGCAGCCATGAGAGTCTGCACATCACTATACCTTGGGCAGCAGTTCTGGATGCAACATCAAAAGAATCGTAAGCACCCCTGGATAGGAATTTACGACACGCCTTCTGCTGCCTGTCCACCCCCTGAAAAGGCTTGGCCTGCTCCGGAGGGAGCTTATTGGCCTGCTCTGGAGGGAGCTTATCAACCAAGTCCACCAGTTGCTTCTCTGTGTTCCTCAAGTGAATGCTCATGTAGAGCTGGTAGGATTGAATCTTGGCCACGAGCATAGAGGACTGGTAGGCCTTTCTCCCAAAAGAATCCAGGGTTCTAGATTCTCATCCCGGGGGCGCGGAGGCAAAATCTCTAGAACTCCTGGCTCTCTTGAGAGCAGAATCCACAACCATAGAGTCGTGAGGTAACTGTGACTTCATCAACTCAGGTTCTCTGTGAATCCGATATTGGGACTCAACTTTTTGGGAGATGGTGGGATTACGTAGCGGTTTCATCCAGTTCCTTAGAAGTGTCTCCTTAAGGACATTATGCAAAGGAACCATGGATGACTCCTTAGGTGGTGAAGGATAGTCAAGGACCTCGAGCATCTCAGTCCTGGGCTCATCCTCAGATACCACAGGGAAGGGAATAGCCACAGACATTTCACGGACAAATGAAGAGAAAGAAAGACTCTCCGGAGGAGAAAGCTTTCTTTCTGGAGAAGGAGTAGGATCAGAGGGAAGACCACTAGACTCCTTAGAAGAGAAATACCTGGGATCTTGCCCTTCATCCCACGAGGCATCCTCATCGGTATCGGACAAAAGTTCATTAACTGCAGTCCGAAACCAGGCCCGTCTCGATGCCGAGGAACCATGTCCTCGATGGCGATGCCAAGAAGTCGACTCCCATGCCGGTGGCAATGAAGCTCCCACCAGCGATGTCGACGGGGAGTCAACCTGGGTGGCAGCCGATGCCGCAGGCGGTACCGGCGTCGGAGACCTCACCACAAGCATAGAGCCAGCTACCGCTTCTATCGACGGAGCCGAGGGCGCAAGCACCCCCGGTACCGGAGCAGACTGATGCAGCAACCCCTCCAGAAGACCTGGAAGAATGGCTGGGATGCGCTCATCTAGAGTCGCTATCAAGCAAGGCTGTGGGGTCGGTTCAGGAACCGGCGTCAGAACCCGTGGAGGTTGAGGAGGTGGTACCGAGCTGTCAGGAGACTGACGCACCAACACCTCTTGTATGGAGGGCGAGTGATCCTCCCGGCGTCGGCGCTTCATGGGTGCTGAATCCTTTGACGCCCCAGAGCTCCCGGTACCGTGCCTGGAAGGAGATCGATGACGATGCTTCTTAGCCTTCACTCAATGCATGTCATTGATACTCCTCGGTACTGACGAGGAGGACGTGGAATCCACACGCTTCCTCAAGGTCGTTTCCGAGAGTGGTCAGTCCCGGTGGGCCTGCACAGCAGGAGTCTTTGAGACAGGTAGAAACCCACTCGATGGCTCACTGCTCCCAGCGTGTGATGGTGTCCGGACAGCCATTACCTGCACTCCTGAGGTCGATGCCATCCCCGGTGCCAACATCGACGACAACGACCTCGGTACCTCTGTCGATGTCGAGGAACCAGACAAAGCTCCGAAAAGTTGGTCCCAAAGAGCTTGTCTTGACGCCTGTGTCCGCTTTTTCAAGCTAAGACACAACTTACATGCGTCTGGGAGATGGTCGGGCCCAAGGCACTGAAGACACCACGCGTGGGGGTCGGTACCTAAGATCATCCGGTTGCACCGAGTACACTTCTTGAAGCCGCTGTGAGTCCTCGATGACATGGACGGAAAAATAGCGGCGGCGAAGTCAAAATTCTCGATGGTGCCAAAAGTAAAGGGCACAAAAATGAGGGGCCGCGACGGAAGCGAAAGAAAACTTAAGAGGACAAAAACTAGAAATAAGGGGACTAAGAAAACGGAGCAAAGCTCCAAAAACAAAGGCTCTTTCTTTGGGCTGAATGGAGAGAGACAGAAAAGCAGCCACTCTTCAACCACGGAAAAGAAAAAACTGAAGCGGGACTCTCGCGCGATGGGTGGGAAGATGGCCGCGCATGCGCGGTGCACGTGCCCCGTGCTATGGAAGGCTCTGGCAAAGCTTTGTCTATTTTTGCTTGGGAAAAATTGCCATTTTTGGGCCGCTGTGGACGTCGACCCAGACGTCAGAACAAGCAGCCTGCTTGTCCTCGGAGAATGAGAGATATCAGTTCTTCTCCAATCCACTCCCAGGGTAGGGTTTAGGAGAGAAATCCATTTCCCAGGCCATGCTAGAAGGTATTAAACCAGAGATGGAAGACTGCATTCCTGTTAAAAAGTATCAAATTATCCTTTTGTTTTCCTTTGCTTCACAGAAGTACATTGTTTTGAAAGCAGTTTGAAGACAGACTGTGGGTCATTATTAACTGCCAGTAGCTGGATATAGCTACAGTGGAAGCTACATGGGTGGTGGCAGGGGGGCAGGCAAGAATAAGCCTGACCCTTAAAGGAACATGCTTGTTTGGTACTCTATTTAAGAGAGTCTGAGTTATGGGAGAAATTCCTGGACACTTTGTGCATGTGGGATTTTACTTTGGACATTCACTGATTTATGGTTAACACCTGAGGAGGAGAGTTGAGCTGGACAAGGCTCAACATGCAGCAATGGAGCTGCGCTCAACATGCAGCGATGGAACCGGGCTCTGCATGCATCGATGCAGCTGTGCTCAACAGTGGCGTACCTAGGGTAGTTGACACCTGGGGCCGGTCATTTTTTAACACCCCCCCTCCAAAATCCAGTACTAGGCATATCGAGAATACAAAACACTCAGGACCTATAGAGCAATTCTACCATACCATAAGCAGTCATTTCTACGAGTCACACAAGGAAAAAGAAAGCATCTTAAACACTACAGTGAGCACTAGAACATCAATTGTAAAACGAAACCAGACAGATAGTACAGATCGTCAATCCTGCACAGTCAATGCCAACTGAAAGTCATGTCTTTTTCATAAACACAGATACACCCTAATCCACTATAGAACAAGTAATCATAAACTTTCTATTTAGACAAAAATTAAACTGAACCCCCAAGATGCCAGACTCTGCATACAATGCAACACCATAGAAACAGAAAATGACCCCTAGTACTGTGCAAAATATAAAGACAGCAGATGTAAATTTGAAAAAAAAAACTAACAAATACCAATCACCACTTTACAAATTAACAAATAGAAATAAAACAAATATAGAAAATAAAATACCATTTTATTGGACTAATACATTTAGCTGTCAGAGGCCAAAACCTTCTTCCTCAGGTCAATACAGTATAGTGTGTTACAGTGTCCTAACCTGACCTGAGGAAGGGGGTTTTGTTCTCCGAAAGTTAGTCAAAATTTATTAAAATTAGTCCAATAAAAAGATTACCTTATTTACATGTTCTATTATAAACATTTATTAACACAGCTACAATACTACTTTATCCTAAAGCAAAAAAAAATAAAAACATATATTTTATTTACAGTTTGTGGTCTCTGGTTTCTGCTTTCCTCATCTTCTTTTCACTGTCTTCCTTCCATCCAGCATCTGTCTTCGTTCTTTCTCTGCCATCCAGTGTCTGCCCTCTCTGCTGTCTCCTCCATCCAGTGTCTGCCCTCTCTCCCTGCCCCTTCCATTCACTGTCTGCTCTCTCTCTCTCCCCCTTCCATTCACTGTCTGCCCTCCCTCTCCCCCCATCCATCCACTACTACTACTACTTAACATTTCTAGAGCGCTACAAGGGTTATACAGCGCTGTACAGTTTAACAAAGAAGGACAGTCCCTGCTCAAGGAGCTTACAATCTAAAGGACGAAATGTCAAGTTGGGGCAGTCTAGATTTCCTGAAGAGAGGTATAGTGGTTAGGTGCCGAAGGCGACATTGAAGAGGGCTTTTAGTAAGGATTTGAAGATGGGCAAGGAGGGGGCCTGGCGTATGGGCTCAGGGAGTTTATTCCAAGCATGGGGTGAGGCGAGGCAGAAAGGGCGGAGCCTAGAGTTGGCGGTGGTGGAGAAGGGTACTGAAAGGAGGGATTTGTCTTGAGAGCGGAGGTTACGGGTAGGAACGTAAGGGGAGATGAGGGTAGAGAGGTAAGGAGGGGCTGTAGATCGAGTGCATTTGTAGGTTAGTAGGAGAAGCTTGAACTGTATGCGGTACCTGATCGGAAGCCAGTGAAGTGACTTGAGGAGAGGGGTGATATGAGTATATCGGTCCAGGCGGAAGATAAGACGTGCAGCAGAGTTCTGAACGGACTGAAGGGGGGATAGATGGCTAAGTGGGAGGCCAGTGAGGAGTAGGTTGCAGTAGTCAAGGTGAGAGGTAATGAGAGAGTGGATGAGAGTTCAGGTGGTGTGTTCAGAGAGGAAAGGGCGAATCTTGCTAATGTTATAGAGAACCATCAATCCATCGTCTGTCCCCTCTCTCTCTCTCTCTGCCCCATTTTCAGCCCCCAGTTCCAGCCCTCTTATCCCACCTGCCCCTAGTTCTAGCCCCAGCCCACATCTCCCACTTGCCCTCCCCTTTTCAGCCCCACTATCTCACCAGTCCGCAGTTTCAGCCCCAGCCCTTTTCTCTCACCAGTCCCGAGCTTCAGCCCCAGCCACTTCTCCCTGTTCCCTTTTCAGCCCCCAGTCCCCCCAGTTTCAGCCCCTGCCCCTTTTCATCCCCCAGTTCCAGTACTAGCCGCCTTATCCCACCTACCCTCCTTTTCAGCCCCCAGTTCCTGCCCCCTTCATCCACATGCCTTGCATTAGGGACCCCTTTTCAGCCCCAGACCCATTTTCCCACCAGCCCCAGGCATGGCTCCCATTTTCTCGCATGGCCCCTTCCCCACCCCCCTTCTCTCCACCCGTCCCCTTCTCCCCTCTTCTCCCATCTGAGATCCCCCTCCCCACCCCAGTCCCCTTCTCCCCTCTTCTCCCATCTGAGACCCCCTCCCCACCCCAGTCCCCTTCTCCCATCTGAGATCCCCCTCCCCACATCCCCTTCTCCCATCTGAGACCCCCCACCCCCCTTCTTCCCACCCCAGTCCCCTTCTCCCCTCTTCTCCCATCTGAGACCCCCCTCCCCACATCCCCTTCTCCCATCTGAGACCCCCATCCCCCTTCTCCCCACCCCAGTCCCCTTCTCCCCTCTTCTCCCATCTGAGGCCCCCCTCCCCAGACCCCTTCTCCCATCTGAAAACCCCCTCCCCAGTCCTCCTCTCCCATCAAAGCCCCCCCAACTCGACCCACCTACCACCTTCGTCGAGAGACAACAGCCCTCGTCTCCTGCCTCCATCCTGTGCCTTTAAAATCTGAAAAGCGGCATGGCAGGCAGCGCTTCGCATCTGCCCTGCCTGCTTGTAAAAGAAAGCAGCAAATCTCGTCGACGTTGCGATGTCGCGTCGGGTCTTCCCTCACTGGGTCCCACTCTCGCGGAGGGCAGGACCCAGTGAGGGAAGACCCGACGCGACGTTGATGAGATTTGCTGCTTTCTTTTACAAGCAGGCAGGGCAGACGAGAAGCGCTGCCTGCCATGCCGCTTTTCAGATTTTTCTTTAAAGGGCTGACTGCAGTCTGCAGCGCCAACGGAGCACCACCCAACCCACTGACACCCGGGGCGGACTGCCCCCACTGCCCCCCCCCCTTGGTAAACCACTGGTGCTCAACATACAGCGATGGAGCTGTGCTCAACAAGCAAAATGCATAGATGGAGCCCCGGGGGATAGCCAGAGAAGAAGGTGCTGCCAGGAGGTCAACAAGAAAGGAGCACGAGGGACTAAAACTACAAGAAGAGAAGACCCTGTGCCCCAAGAGACACTCTCGGCCCCCAAGTGGTCTCTGAGCCACAATGACCACCCTCCTAGGCAACCAAGACAGAGCAGCAGTCAACATAGAGAAAGAACTCCCGCCAAGAGGGAGGTAAGCACCACAGATCTGGAATCCTCAGACCGTAGGGAGCAAAATGCAGCCGTAATGCAGTGAGGAAGAAACAACTCTCGCCAGGCCAGGAACAAAGAGGAAGCTGGCCACTAACACCAAACTGAGGAAAAACCAGCTAAGGGAGAGTCAAACTCAAGACCTAGAACAGAGCCACTTCCCTGCAGAAAAGTAGAGAAAAGCGCAGAGCTAAGAAGCGATAATCCAGATGCACAGCAATAGATCTGCTCAGTAGGAAAGAACTGTGCCCCTTACAGAAAAAGGAAGGAGTGCCAAATATGCCAGGAGAGAGGCGCCTGAAACTAGAAAAGGCAAAATCCACCTGTGCCAGGCTAAAATTCTCACCCGAAAGCAAGGGAAAGCAAGGAACAGCTGTGGCAAACTAGTCCTAAAAAGGCGCATTCCCGTAAAGAGACACTGAACTGAGTCCAAGCTAAAGACTGGCAAGAATGGTGCTCCCGAGGGTACTCAGAAGAGGGATATGAGTTAGCAGTGGCACACCAAGGACAACTCGGACCCCCACCAGAAGGAAAGTACCCTGTATACAAACCAGAGCAGACAGGAGTGATCCACGGGGACGAAAGAACCAGAACCTCCCTAAGGAAGGGAGGAAAAACTGCTGCCAAAATAAGAAGGAAATAGCAGGGGTGTCTCAAGCAAGATGCCTGAAGCAGCAGAGACCAGACGGTCTGAAAAAGAACTGACCAACAGTCACGTAAGGCTGACAGAAAAGAAAAAATAGCCCTGGAATAAAAAGTCTGAGCCTGCAGCCAAACAGAGCCAGCGAGAGACTTCCCCCACTTTGGAAACAGCAGACTAAGACCTCCAAACCATAAAGGTGCAAGTTCCAGCAACGGGGCCGCCCTCTGAATCAGCTGCTGTCTAGGACCTTGAAGAGGAGAAAAACAACTGAGTTTTGTGATCCAGACACGAGACGTGCCCCACAAAAAAAATCAAAGTAACTGGTACCAGCTCGGAAGATCAGAATCAGACACCGGCCAGCTAAATTCAAAGAAACTTTGCAAGCGGCCTCCTAGAATACATTGCCAAAGGCGGGAAAATAAATCAGGTAACAAGAGAAAGAAGGAAAAACAAAGTTTCTTCTTTTCTTTTTAACAACCTTCTTCACTAGTGACAGAAATAACTAAAGGCTTACCTCAGAGGCAGAAATTCAAATATACCTATTACCACAGAACAGAAGAACCCTCGCAGGGGAGGCAAGTTACTCCATGCCACAATCAACCATCACCCTGTTAGAAAGACAGCCAGGGGAGGTAGGGTAGGGGAGGGGAGGGAACCAGGGTCACTGGATATCACCTTATCTGGCAGATGAGGAGCTCAGGACCACTGGGTATCATCTAAAACTAGCCCTAACATGGCTACCAGCACACCCCTGGCTCCACTTTCACTAGAAGAATCTGGGACAGGAGCTGCCAGCCAGCAACCCAGAGCAGCTGCACAGTCCGTCCACGATCCACTAGGAGACAGAGAAAATACTGAACATTCCAGGCTGCACGATACCCTTAAGGGACGGTTTACTTGGAACTATTTTCTCTGTCTTCTTCTGCTGGTATATGGACACAACCCATTAGTCTGGACTGGTCTGGTATAGATGGCAAGGAAGTTGTTTTATTTCTTTTCTGATTTTGTACACCACATTGGACACATTCCAGAGGATTTAGCAGTTTATAAGAATTGTTTTGATATTGATACTATATGAACTATACCTCAGTGACACAGAACACATAGTTATTCATTCCCTGATGAAACTGACAGGAGAAATATACTGTACATAGAACTATAACTATCTTCTGAAAAATAATACTAATTTACAACATACCACAAACTTGTGGAAAGAATTCTTTATTGAAATGCTTCTTCATTTTAAAGCTGGCTCAGGGTTTCTTTCCTGACACTTATCAAGTCTTCATGCCTGGTATAAACTCAGACAGTATACATGGGGGTAGAGGGACAAAGAAAGTGAATGCTGGACATGGGTGTTGTAGGGTGACAGGAAATACTGGATATGAGGAAGACAGGGGGGAGATGCTAGACATGACAGCGTCAGAAGACAAAGAGAAGATGCTAGACATTGGAGGGGAATTAGGGACAGGGATGCTGGAAGTGAGGGGAATAAGGAGAAAAGGGAGATCCTGAGAGAGGGAGAGAGAAACGGAGGGAGATTCTGAATGCAGGGGTGGGTGGGTGGGAGGGAAGTAGTGTGATTGGGAAATGCTATGGGGGAGTAGAAAGAGGAAGGTTAGATAGAAGGGGGGGAGATGAGATGTTGGGCAGAAAAATAAAAGAGAGGTGTTGTACAGAGGGGAACAGAGAAAGAGAGGAGATGCTGGATAGAGGAGTAGAAAGAGAAAAGGGAGTGTAAGCAAAAAAAACATAAATCATAGGTTGAGGAATAGGAGAGCTGGGGTGAGGGAGAAGGAAAATTGTAGGTAGATGCAAAAATAAAAAGGAAGATTGAAAAATGAATGAAATCTAAGAAGATTGAGGCAGAAAAATAAAAGGAAGAAAGTTGAATGGAAAAGATCAAAATAAGAGATGGATATAAGAGAAGAGGTGAAGAAGACAGGAAGGGAGAGAAGAAGTTTCAGATGGACCAGAGGCTCTGGAAAGATAACTAAAAAAAGACACAAGAAAGCAGAAACTGGAGACTGACAAATATGAATAAAAAGGCCAGAGCACAAAGGATTAATAAAGAATTTTATTTTTAATTTAAGCAATCAACTGCTTGCACAAATAGTTTGATGCAATATACATGGACTTTGCATCTACAACCTACTGATAATTGCATCTAGCTCTCTATGGTCCCTATTTACTAATGCTTAGCATCTAATCACAGTGTTATCATGTATTATCTGACACAAACCTGTTACATAAGATGGGTTTTGCTGCAGATAAAAAGCCATCATCACATACTAAGCATTACTGTATATGGGCCTATATATCTGTTTAAGATATCCTATCATACATGATTGAATCCCAGGGATAAAAGTACACATGTACCTTTACTTTGAAAATTACCCAACAAAATCTATGCGTGCACAATTACACTTGTTATTTGCTGTGAATAGTTTTCAAGGGAAAATACATGAAAAAGTATACACATAAGTGCAACTCCTGTCCAGAGCCCACTCCTAAAATCACTCCTTGTTATTGTAGAAAAAAGTATGGGAATACAGCCCCTACAAACGAGTTATACTTGTATTTCAGGTGGGCAATTTTGTAAAAGCTCATTTCTGTGGATAAAGCACTGCTTTACCTATGGATATGGCTTTGAAAATTACCCCATTCCCCTAATTTTACAATCTAGTAAGAGTTCCTTTGCTGTTCTGCTTCTGATGTTATGAATCTTTCAGTGCTACTGAATGGCTCTCTGTAGCTACATAAATATACATCTCTGGTTTCATCACACACTACCCCATTCTTCCTGACGGGAAAACTTTTGGCAACTATAAGAAGAAGAACCATGCCTTTGAAATGTAATACAAGAATAACAAGGATAAGAAAAGAATGAAAGATAAAAACTGGGAACAATGCAGCCCATTGTAGCTTCTGATGCTGAGCAGATGTCTTGAGGTGTTACTCAACATCTCGGCCTGGCTCAGTGTCCTATTTAAGACAACATGCTGCGCATAGTTCTAGCACACAAATACACTGGTTACCTAGAGCACTTCTGTGTTTCTGAAATATACTATTAGCTCTCAGGTGATGCAGCAAAGTAATAGTAATGATAAAGAAATGTAGCAAGGCTTTCTGAGTTGACAGAAAGCACACATTTTCTATATGTAATATATAGAATAAGATGCATGAATCTTTCTCACTTTCCTTAATGCCCTATCTCTTGTTGTGAATTTAATCACTGCCCTATCACAGAAATTATGTCTCCCTCTCCCTTTCCCTAAAGTTACCAAATTAATCTGCTTTTGAAGCAGTTTTCCCAGCTCCACGTCTGCTTCAACCTCCTCTCCCTGATTCTAGAGCAGGGGAAGATCATCTTATCAGGCATTAGGTTATGTCCCAGAAGACGTGCCAAGTCACATGCATTTGGCCCCTTCCTCTAGCTCACAGGCTGAAAGGTTCTTTTGTCATGCATTCTGTCCCTGCTCCCCCACCTCACAGTCAGCATCTGTCTCAACCCCCCCCCCCCCCCCCCCCCAATAGCTTTGTTTTTTTGGATTTGATATCTATTTATTAGGATTTATTTACCTCCATTTTGAAGGAATTCACTCAAGGCGGTGTACTGTAAGAATAACTCAAACATAAGCTATCAATAATTACTGCAGTACAAATATTCAAATAACAATACAAAGTATGGCATACTGACTCTCATGGTTCACACAGCAAGGCAAGTTTATATCGCTCCCTCTCTCATTCCTCCATGATCCAGCATCTCTATCTCCCTCCCTCACTCTCCCCCTCCCTCCCCTCCCCCCATCTGGGGGCTCCGTAGTCCTCCAAGCATGTTCTTTCACAGGCAGCGATTAAGCCAGGCTGCCTCTGTTCAGCCATAGGGCCTTTCCTCTACTACATCCTGCCTCCTCTGATGCAACTTCCTATTGCTAGTGGCCAAGACTTGGCAGAAGGAAAGCCTCATTATGGGTAAAGGCAGTCTGGCTTAATCTATTTTAGCTTAGAAATACAGAAAAACAATTCCAGAAGTAATTTAACAGATTTCACAATATTTATTTAGGCTTTCCAATTTCTAAAGGATGCTGAAATGCCACCATCAGCTCACCAATTAGATTTTGTTGGAGTGAGCAAAGTAGATCATAGCACTATGGTCTTAAGAGACAATTATATATTGGTGGGGGGAAAAGGATAACAGAATGCAGAACAGCATGGCATGTTTAAAACATACAAACTCAATTACAAAGGAGTGAAATATAATAAATACCACTGTAAACAATTTCACTAATCACATGTTCAAGTGTTCAAACTATTCTCAAGACCATTTATTTTTGGTAGGAAGGAAAAGTCTCAGTTTTATCACAGGAACAAAATATATTCTACCCGTTTCGTATCCATCATCGGCTGAAAAACCTTCCATCTTCCAAATTACTCTAACAACTAATTATACAAATATATTTATGCTCAAAAGCTATATAGTACAATCTTACAAACACTTACTGCTCCTTAGTTCACTACTGACTCACTGAGCACAATTCAAAATGGCATCTTGACGTCACTCATCAGCTAGCTGGAATCATGGAGAATTATTAGATCTATACACTTGTCCAAAAGCTAAATTTATTATTTTTTTAAACTCAGTTTTTAAAAAATGTATTCATTCAATACACGTGTTCAATCCATTTGAGTGCAAGGTCTTCAATCTGAAAATCCATTGTTGTCACAACACAAAAGTTGTAATTTAGGGTTACCTCCTCTAATGTTATCTCTCACCCGATCAAGGGCAAAACACTTTAAATCTTCAAACCGATGATTCTCAAGTAGGCAATGCTCCACCATCGGCACTTCTTTGATTATTTTATATAGAGCACTGCAGTGCTCTATCAATCTAGTTTTAAGTTTCCTCGATGTCTGTCCTACATACAATTTATCACATGTACATTTAATTACATACACTATGAAATCAGAGTCGCAGGTAGTAGTATGTCACAAAGTATATTTTCTCAAATCCACCAGATTTTGAAAGGAAGAAAGAGAAAGCATAATTGAACACACTGAACATTTTTGGCATGATGTATGACCCCCAGTCTGCTGTGTAATGCTCTTAGCATCCAATCAAGGGACTGAAGGTGGCAGTCAGGCTCATTTTCAAAAGAGAAGGACGTCCGTCTTTCGACATAAATCGGAAGATGGACGCCCATCTACCAGAGACGTCCAAATCAGGATAATCGAAACACGATTTTGGACGTCTCCAACTGCAGTCCATTGCAAGGATATCCAAATTTCAAGGGGGCGTGTCAGAGGCATAGTGAAGGCGGGACTTGGGCGTGCCTAACACTTGCTTTGACCCATAATCGAAAAAAGCAAGGATGTCCCTGACAAACACTTAGACATTTTCATCCGAACGTGTTTTTTTCACAAATAAGGCAGAAAAAGGTGCCCGAAATGACCAGATGACCACCAGAGGGAATCAGGGATGACCTCTCGTTACTCCCCCAGTGGTCACAAACCTCCTCCCACCATCAAAAAACATCTTTAAAAATATGTTGTGCCAGCCTCTATGCCAGCCTCAGATGTCATACTCAGGTCCATGACAGCGCATGAAGGTCTCAGGAGCAGTTTTAGTGGGTACTGCAGTGCACTTCAGACAGGCGGACCCAGGCCCATACCCCCCTACCTGTTACATTTGTGGAGGAAACAGCGAGCTCTCCAAAACCCACCAGAAACCCACTGTAACCACATCTAGGTGCCCCCCTTCACCCGTAATGGCTATTGTAGTGGTGTACAGTTGTCGGTAGTGGGTTTTGGGGGAGGGGGTTTGAGGGGGCTCAGCACACAAGGTAAAGGAGCTATGTTCCTGGGAGCATTTTATGAAGTCCACTACTGTGCCCCCTAGGGTGCCCGGTTGATGTCCTGGCATGTCAGGGGGACTAGTGCACTACAAATGCTGGCTCCTCCCACACCCAAATGGCTTGCATTTGGACGTTTTTGGCATGAACATCGTTGGTTTCAAAAATCGCCAAAAGTCAGAAACGTCCAAATCCAAGGACATCCAAATTTAAGGATTTGAACGTCTCTCAAGGTATTTTCAAAACGAAAGATGGTCGTCTATCTTTTTTCGAAAATACAGTTTTCCCTGCCCCTGGATTTCAACGTTTTGCAAAGATGTCCAAATCACAAGTTGGACGTTTCTTTCAAAAATGCCCCTCAGTAAAAAACTGGCATGGGGCAACACTTGTTGAGTACTGTTAACATGAATAAATTCCAAGAGGTTTAAGAATGTCTAAGAAATCTCATTTGTTTGCTGATGATGAAGTATTTATGAAGAAACGGGTTTCCTTCTTAAATAAATGTTTTTTTTTTATCTTATGGTGTTGATAATAGAGAAGACTACAGAGACTGTGGCATCTTGGAGCCGACTCTGTGGGTGCTGTGGGTGCTTGAGCACCCCCAATATTGAGAAAATTCCTTGTATGTGTCCAGGGAGGGGTTATTTACATTGGGCTTAGCATCCCCAATAATTTTGAAAAGTTGGCTCTTTGAAGGTACA
Organism: Microcaecilia unicolor; assembly: GCF_901765095.1. Classification (NCBI taxonomy): domain Eukaryota; kingdom Metazoa; phylum Chordata; class Amphibia; order Gymnophiona; family Siphonopidae; genus Microcaecilia; species Microcaecilia unicolor. Next base: position 104,855,292 of record NC_044039.1, read on the forward strand.
AGTTGATCAACAGTTGAAGGATCTTAAAGATAAATCTAAGATAGAGGAATTTGATAAGATGCACGCAGAATGGAAGAATAAATTAGAATCTTTTCCTTTGGACCTGCAGAAGCAGAAACTGAAGAAGTTTGCATGTGATGAAGAAGACTATCGCTTTGGTAAAATATATATTTGGTAAAATAAAGATAAGAATCATCAGAAGAAAAAAACAGTTTTTAAGGGTCATTCTGATTCAGGTAGTGACTCGTCATCAAGTTCAAGTTCAGATAATGAATCTTGTGTGGCACATTTTTTAGAATGTGGCAGAGGACGAAGGGGCAGCCAAAGAAGATATCAAAAACAAATAGGAGATCAGCCAGTAACATGACAGCAACAGTTCAAGAAACCGCAGTGATTAATCTTTCTTCATATCATCTATTGGAAATAGAAAATAATGCATTACTTAAAGGTTTATCCATTATTCCAATATATTTGTTACAACTTGATGTTGACATTTTTTTTAGAATATTACATATTAAATGGTATTTTCCTGAATATCCTACTGATATTAAGTAGGCTCTCAGTCTGTTGTTATAAATCCCTTGAAGTGGAGTCCACCTGGCCAGCCAGATCCTTTACTACAAACTTATAAGACTGGTATTAAGAGATTTAAATAATTTGAATGATAAACCTATCCCATTTCAAAATGGTCAACAGATAAAAGAATTGCTTTAAAATCTCTTCAGACGAACACTAATGTAGTTATTAAAAGGGTAGACAAGAGTGGTGCTATAGTTTTACAAGATAAAAATTATGTTGAAGTTCTGCGACAATTAAATAACACACAGGTTATAAAGAATTAGTTACAAATTCAATGCAAGACTTACAACAAACAATTAGACAATTTACAGAACAAGGTTTACAGATAGGATACATTACTTTACAATAATTTTTGTTTTTGAATAAACAGCATCCACAAATACCAGTGATATATATCCTACCTAAGGTGCATAAAATTCAACGTAAACCACCTGGGAGACCCATAGTATCAAATAAGAATTTAGTTTTAGAACTGCTTTCTATTTTTGCAGATCACTTTTTAAAGCCTTTAGTGGTTGAGTCATTCTCTTATATAAAAGATTCATCTCATTTTTTTTACAGATCCTGGAACAAACAGCAATGGAAGAAGGACTAATGCTGGTCACATTAGATGTGATCTTCTTATATACAGTTATTCCACAGACAGAAGCGTTATCGATCCTCGAAGATTGTTTAAATCGACATAAAGAAACAAAGAGGGTTCCCACTGATTTTGTGATTCAGCTACTAAGTTTGGCCATAAGTAAAAATTATTTTTTATTTGAGGATCGATTTTTTTCAGCAAGTCTCTGGGTTAGCCATGGGAGTTACAATGGCCCCCTCGGTTGCCAATTTATGGCATGGTTTGAAGAAAATGTTGTTAAAATATCAGCTTGGTTTAAATATATTGGACCCGATATATTGCTGAAATTTTTGTGTTATGGACAGGATCACTAGATGTTTTTGAATAATTTTTTCTATATCTTAATGGTTGTCGTCTGAAGATTACGTTTGTTAAGAATTGTTAAGATGAAGAGATAATTCTTTTTGGATGTATTGATCAAGAAAGTTGGAACTAGTCTTTTTACTACAGTCTACTGGAAGGATACTGACAGGAATACTTTCCTTCATTATGACAGTTGTTATCCTGAAGCTTTAAAACATAATCTTTCTGTATCTCAGTTTTTAAGATACAGGAGGTGTGGAGGGGCATAATCAAAAGGGACATCCTTATTTTGATTTGGATGTCCTCACAAAACATCCCCATCCAAGGGTGAGGAAACCAGTATTTTCAAAACAAGATGGATGTCCATCTTTCGTTTCGATAATACGGTCAAGGACGCCCAAATCCTGAAATTTGGTCGTCCTTAGAGATGGTCATCTCAAGACTTGGTCATTTCTGATTTTCGGCATTAATGGAAACCAAGGACATCCCTCTCAGAAACAACCAAGTGCAAGCCATTTGGTCATAGGAGGAGCCAGCATTTGTAGTGCACTGGTCCCCCTGACATGCCAGGAAACCAACCGGGCACCCTAGGGGGCACTGCAGTGGACTTCATAAATTGCTCCCAGGTACATAGCTCTCTTACTTTGTGTGCTGAGCCTCCCAAAACCCACTACCCACAACTAAACACCACTACAATAGCCCTTATGGGTGAAGGGGGGCACCTAGATTTGGGTACAGTGGCTTTCTGGTGGGTTTTGTAGAGTTTGCTGTTTCCTCCACAAATGTAACAGGTAGGGGGGGATGGGCCTAGGTCACCTGCCTGAAGTGCACTGCACCCAGTGGTGTGCTGGAGCTGGCTCGCACCGGCTCTGCAGAGCCGGTTGTTAATTTTTGAATTATTTTGCGAGCCGGTTGTTCAACTGTCTGCAGGGACAGGACAAAGTTTTTTTTCCCCTACAAATTACAGCGGGAGGCTGGAGGCACACATACCCAAACACACCAGCTGTCACCTGATATTGGTGCACGCGTGGTGTGTGGCAGCCCTGCCTCCTAGTGCTGCATTGGGAAGGTATTTGTGTGCTCGTCACTCGTGCGCTGTATGGTTCGCCTCAGCAGCGCTCAGCTGGTCGTGGTGCCGTACACCGTCAGCAAGCAGCATACCCTGCCTCTGGTAAGAATTATTTTAATCAGACTTGTTGCTGGGCCGGGGGGCCCGTTTGTTGAGGGAGGACAGATTTGTAGTAGTAGTCAAGTGGTTGGGGGAGCATTGTCCCCCGGCTGCCCACCCCCCAAAAAAACACTTGCTGCACGCACCGTCTGAGTTCCGATTCTCTCTCCCCTGCTGCCCTTCCCGCTGCCCCATGCATTTTAAGTTTTATTTTGTCTCTTCGGTTTCTCTCTTCTTCCCTCTTGTATCCACTCTCTCCCTCCCTCCCTCCTTCCCTTCCTCAACCTCTCTGCCCCCGCCTGTCGTCGTCCACTCCTCTACAGTACCTGTAGTAGCTGCAGGCGGTGGTTAGAACAGCCAGGTCATTATGCATTGCGAGCATCGGGGTCCTTCTGCTGCCACGTCCGCCTACTCTGATTCAAGTTGTTGTTTCTGCGTAGGCAGGACGCGGCAGTCAAAGGACACTGTCGGGAGTTGGGACCAAGGAGGTTTGAAAGAAACTGATGAGCTGCTGCGCTGCCTATCTACTCCACCATGGTAAGGAAGCCAGTTTGCTAAATCTCTGTTCTCAGTGCCCCCCCCCCCCCCGCACTTCTGTCATCTCCTCAAAGCAAGCAAACCTATGAGCTGCTGCATCCACGTTGTCGTTCTTTATTGCCCATCTTCTGTGTACCAACTCTAAAGCTGTTTCAATTGGATAGGTAGTGCCTTAAAATGTAGAGGTCAAAAGTTTTGTTTTGTTTTTTTTTACTTATTCGACAGCTTTTTAATTTATTTGAAAGCTTCCCATATAGTCTAGATATAAATGTAATGAAATAACAATTGAATATCACTAACACATTTTAAGAAATTATTATAGCTGGTAGAAACAGCAATTTTAAACTCTGTATTTTGTGCTCATTTTTCTACACTATAAAAATAAATAAATACACTGTATACAATACAGATGGCCAAATTTCAGTGAGGATATCCTGTTTCCTGATGGGTTCCGCTTAACTGTTGTTGTCGTAATCTACCATGGGAAGCCAGGTATTATAAAGTTGTTGGAATATATTGAAATTAAATGGAAGTAGAATTAAACTCTCCTTTCATTGGGGCACACTACACATGGAATCAGATTTTCATCTGTTTTGTAGAAGTTTACCTTTTAGATACACAAATGGATTATTCTGTTTTGAACATGTTTCAGGGGGAAGTGGTTTTATTAGTCAAAATAAATATTTTGTTTCATGCAGATTTCTTTTGTTTATACATAAATGGGCTATATAAGCCCCTAATGCAGCCCATATTGGTTTTCTTATATTTTGTTCTTGTGATAACGCATACTGTGCCAAAACTGAAAACTCTTATCTCTGTCTGGTCGGTAATAAAAGGAGCTCATTGTGAACACTATCTACCCTAAAAGGTTGTTTTGTGGCTGTATGAAGAATTGTGATATTGAATAAATAAGCGTATGTGTGTGTCCCTAGTCATGATGCATCCTAAGTTTATGTAATCCTTTCAAGAAATCCAGTTAATCTTTTAACTTATTAGTGGAGCATAACCATAGAGGCTTGGTATGGTCGCATTTTCAATATGGTAATACTAGGGCCCAGCTAAGGAACAGCCAGGTTATTTTGAGTTAGTCTTCACTGGACCAAACTTGCTTTCCTTGTGCCATCACTATCCAGCAGGTAGGCAGTGTCTTAAAAGATGAAGCATAAAGGATTTTTTTTTTACATTAAAAGAAGGTAAATTTGGATGTAAGGATTGTTTGAAAGCACGCTCTCTCCCCGGGTATAGCCAGCTCTGCAAATGTTTTTTTTTTTTGGGGGGGGGTGCAGAGGTGGATGGGGGGGGCGAAGAGGTGGTTCAGAGAGAGAGCCTGTTGTTAAAAATTTACCAGCACACCACTGACTGCACCCCCTATCTGAGGCTGGCAATCAATATTTTTAAAGATGTTTTATGAGGGTGGGAGGGAGTTAGTCACCACTGGGGGAGTAACGGAAGGTCATCCCCAATTCTCTCCGGTGGTCATCTGGTCATTTCGGGCACCTTTTTGTGCCTTGGTCATAAGAAAAACACTACCAGGTAAAGTCGGCCAAGCATTCGTCAGGTATGTCCTTGTTTCTTTCGATTATGGGTCGAGGATGTCCAAGTGTTAGGCAGGCCCAAGTCCTGCCTTCGCTATGTCTCTGATACGCCCACTTGAACTTTGGTTGTCCCTGCGACAGAAAGCAGTTGGGGACGTCCAAATCGGTATAATTGAAAACCGATTTTGGACGACCCTGTGAGGATGGCCATCTTCCGATTTAAGTTGAAAGATGGGCGTCCTTCTCTTTCGAAAATGAGCCCATTTGTCTACTAGAGAGAATATAAAGAACAATGTAAAATTTTGAAGACAAGATTTAAGCAAAGGGGTACTCTAAGAATATTGTGAAATCTGCTTATAAGTGGGCATTGTATAATACTTGTGACCTGCTTTTTTTTTTTTTTTTTTAACCTACTCAAGGATCACATGAGAAAGATCAAGATCTTATTACCTGTGTGACAAAATATGGTGGGAGTAGCCGACAATTAACTAAGATTCTTAGGAAATATTGGACTGTTTTAGAACCTTTGCCTGTTTTTTCTGAAAAGCATCTGCAACTGGCATATAGAAGAGGAAAAAACTTTAAAGAGATAGTGTCACCTTTGGTCCCTTGATGGGACTTTAAGAGTGCTACATAGCAGACTGGGGGGTCATACATCACGCCAAAAGGTTTATTGTGTATACTGTAACCTTCGATCCCTCAATGAGACATCAAGTACATTACACAGCAGACTGGGGGTGATACATTATGCCAAAAACGTTCAGTGTGTTCAATTATGCTTGCTCTTTCTTTCTTTCAAAATCCAGTGGATTCAAGAAAATATACTTTGCGACCTGCAACTCTGATTGTGTAATGTATGTAATTAAATATACTTATGATATACTGTATGTAGGACAGACATCAAAGAAACAAAACTAGATTGATAGAGCACTGCAGTGCTCTATATATAATGATCAAAGAAGTGCAGATAGTGGAGCATTGCCCACATGAGAATCATCATTTTGAAGATTAAGTGTTTTGTCCTTGATTGGGTGAGAGGTAACATTAGAAGTGGTGACTTTAAATTACAACTCTTGCATTGTGAACAATGATGGATTTTCAGATTGAAGACCTTGCACCCAAATGGATTGAATGTGGGTATTGAATGGATACATTTTTTTTAATTGAGGGTTTTTTTTTAATAAATTGAGCTTTTGAACAAGTGCATAGATCTAATAATTCTCTGTGATTTCAGCTAGTTGAAATTGAGTACTACTACTAGACGTATGCAGCACTGTACACTGGAAATTAAGAGGCAGTCCCTGCTCAAAAGACCATACAATCTAACTTGGACAGACAAACAGGACAAATAAGATATAAGGGAATTATGAAGGTGGGAATGATAAAAATGGGTGCTGAACAAGTGAGTAAGGGTTGGGAGTTAAAAGCAACATAAAAAAGTGGGCTTTTAGTCCAGATTTCAAGACAGCCAGAGATGGAGTTTGATGTACAGGCTCAGAAAGTCTATTCCAGGCATATGGTGCGGCAAGATAAAAGGAACGGAGTCTGGAGTTAGCAGTGGAGGAGAAGGGTGCAGATAAGATAGATTTACCCAGTGAACAGAGTTCCCAGGGAGGAGTGTAGACCTATTGAACACTGTGGGACATTTGATTGGCTAACAGATAATTCAAATAGAGGATAAGAGTCGCCAAGGCACCATTTTTAATTGTGCTGAGTGAGTCAGTAGTGAACCAAGGAGCAGTAAGTGTTTGTAAGAATGTACTATGTAGCTTTTGAGCATAAATATATTTTTGTATAATTAGTTGTTTTATTATTATCTAGCACAGTGCAAAGGTCTGTTCCCCCTGAGGCAGCAGTTGTAGACTGCGAAACACTTTCCAATGTCAGGGATATCTGATTTGCTCAAACATTAAGTACTAATAGAAGAATTTTTTTATGTATAAAAGAAAAAAAAAGACTAAAAGAAATATGATTAATTAAAAAAATTGGAACTATATGTTCATAGAATAATTTGGAAGGTGAAAGGTTTTTCAGCCAGTGATGGATGTGAAACAGAATACATTTTCTTCCTGTGATAAAACGGAGACTTTTCTTCCTACCAAAAAGAAATGGTCTTGAGAACAGTTTGAACACTGAACATGTGATTGGTCAGTTAAATTTAAACCAGCCAAAGATATGACTGCTATTTTGGCAGCTCGATTTGGCTGCCAAACTTAGCTGACGAAGCGCTGAATATTAGCGGATAACCAGTTATCCACTAAGTGCTGACTGCAAATATTCAGGGGAAGATAACCAGTTACCTCCCATTGAATATTTGCAGATAGCCAGTTAAGCACTATTTAACCAGCCAGGAGCTGTTCCTGGCCGGTTAAATGGCACTGATTATTGGGGGGGGGGGGGGGGGGGCTAACCCCTCTATAAATGACAGCATCTTACTTAGGAAACAGTTGGTTTTAATGGGGCCTTTAGCTAAGTAAAATAACAGATAATTCATTTCCCTGTCTAGATTTTTCTATTCTTTTACTTAATTCCCTAACATAAAAGAACTCCTCACAGCAGTTCTTCCTGTTTGCTCCTATTTCAGTCATGCTACACTCTGCTATTACACTTTTAGCAAAAACAATCTTTGGGAAAAGCAGTAGTGGCTGTAGGAGAAAGGCAGGAGATGGTGGAATGAGCAGGGAAGGAAAAAAAAAAGGTGCAGGTACACTGTACCAGCACAAAAAAGCCAAGGTTTTCTCCATCATGACCCCCCCCCCCCTTTCCCTCAGCCACTCTTTTTCTAGTCCCACACAGCTACTCTCCATCTCTTTCAGCTCCTCTTCTGTCCGCAGCTTGTGTCCTGTAATCATTTATAGGATGAATAACTCTTCTGGGCAAAGCTACCCAATGAGTAATTCCCAGGTTCCGTTTACAGGAGTCTGGCTAAACCAACTTCCTAGCTCTGTCCAGGGGTTTTATATTATAAAGGAACCTGGCTGTTCTGGGCCTACACCAGAACTTTTCTTCTGTTAGAGAGAACTGGAATAAAAGTAAAGTCACTGCTGTGAAATATATTAATTTATTATATAGGTAAGAAAATAGTATATTACACCCTACACTACAGCTCAGCTGTACAATTGTAGCTCCCTTATGCTGATAAGCAACTGTAGAATGTATTGTCTAACTAAAACACTGATATCACTGGTTACTAGATTATTACACAATCCTGATTAGTAATACTGACTAGGTCATGAAGTAATACAGTTAGCAGCACATCTTCCTGATCACAAAGTTCTGATTAACCCGCCTTTGCTTAGGTAAGAACCCACTAGCTAATCCCCGACTATAGGAAATAAATCTCTGCAATCCTCACCGAGCCGACTCTAGGTGGTCTCTCAGATGAAGTGGACACAGGTTTTCCCCTTTAGACTCCAGCTGTTTTCCACAGCGAGTCCCCGTCTCAGGAAACAACACAGGTTCTCTGCAGCATGCAGGATTACAGTCTCTCTGGCCGGTAGAGCTGAACCAACAGGTACTTTCTTCAGATGGTCAGTTCACAAGGTTGTGGACCACTTCAGGTCTCGCTGGTCTTCTTTTCAGCTACCCTTCTTCCAGTAGAACCAGACAAATTCTCCCTTTCTTCTTTTCTTTGTTCTTCTCTCTGTCTCTCTGAACTTCTCTCTCCTTCTGGTCTCCCGCTCTCTGGCCCCTGATTCCCAGGTGACCAGACAGCAACCAATCAGGATCTTGTCCAGCTCCTTCCCTGAGCAAGAAAACCTTTTTTTTTGATCTTCCAGTTGTTATATTCCTGTCTCTCATCAGACTCGCTGGCACCATGGCCTTACCCCCTGTAGCTCATCAGGGAGGTGCAAGGGTCAGGTAGCCCACTGCATATCCTTGAGTTTTTTTTCAGACCTGCCAGTTATTTACCACCAAGCAGAGCTCTGGTACAAACAGAAAGTTGAATCTGCTTGGTCACTGAAGTGCAGGGTCTTAGTTCACAGACTCCATCTTGACATAGTTGTATACACAGGCAGAGATCAGCAGAGTGAGGCTCACAGGAAAATAGCCCTACAGTCTCCTGTGCCTGCTCTTCTTCCTCTCTCTCAGATCATGTCTCCTTCTACTAGCAACCTTCTCCCACACAGCCCATACTCTCCCTAAGTTCCTCTCACCCTCGCAGCCTGTGTCTCCTCCTCTCCTACAGCTCCAGTATCAGGCCCTGTCCCCATCACCCAGCCTCTCTTCCCTTTACAATTCCTTTCCTCCTCTTCTGTCTATCCCAACTAGTAAATTCCTTCTCCTCTTTCTTGCCTCCTTTTTTCCTCTATCAGTACTTTTCTGTCTTTCTTTTCTTTAAATGCTGCAAGTATTACTTTGGCAACATAGGTAAAATTGTCATGCCAATAAAGTTATCTGAATGTGTCTTTTCCTTTTTGTCAGTGTATGTCTGCTACATTTCTCTTCCCCATTGGCAGATGCTAGACTACAGCAATTCTCCCTCCTTCCCCTGCAGTCTATGGAACAGACACAGCCAGCCAACAGGCTGCAGGGGGAGACAGGAGCAGTAACTAGGATACAGAAGCACTTCCTTCTTGTGTTTTTCTGTAGCTCTGGAGCATGGAGCTTGCTGCTCCAGATCTACACGGAAAAATAATGGGGATGCTTATCAATGTTCCCTCTAAGTGGAGTGCATGAGCAGTTGCTCATACATTATAGGAGCGTCACTCACAGATTTTGCATGGTTGCTCACAAAAATGTAGGTTTTTTTGTGCTATTTACAGAAATGCATTGCTAATACTGGCGCTCAAAAATTGTTGGTTCTTAAAGCTTGTTGCTCACACACAAAAAAACATTTGTACACACCAGAAACATTAGAGGAAACATTGGTGCTCATGCACTCACAGAGCTGGTGCATATGGCTGCAATATCACATGTAAATAAAATAGACAATGTGTCAAAATGCCCATTCTTTTGAAGCCTCCTAAAGTACCATACAATAAAGTAATGCTCTTTAATTTTTGCATATTAACTTGAACTAAAATTCTTTAATTCATCAAACTGAGATTTCTCAGAGTAGATATCTTCACCCTAGACCTTTTGTTATTCCAGGCTTTCTTGTTGATTGAAAAAAGTCTGATTAAACAATTCCTTAGTGCAAGTCCCAGTCACCATCATTGTGGAATCTTGCTGTTATTTTTCCAACTGGTTTCCATTAGTAAGGAACTTAAAAGAAAAGGAAAACAAAACAAACAAGCAAGCAAGCATAAGCAAGACAAAGGGAGAAACAAAAAAAGTCTCATTTGTTTACAGTCCTTTCCTTGTCTCAAACAGAGTGCATCCAACTTGCAAACAGGAACTATGAAAAAAAAATGAAATGCTGTTCTTTGGGTCAGAAAAGTCTATTGGGGGTCCTTTTACTAAGGTACACTGAAAAATGGCCTGCGGTAGTGTAGGAATGTGTTTTGGGCGCACGCAGATCCATTTTTCAGTGCGCCTACAAAAAATGCCTTTTTAAAATTTTTACCGAAAATGGACGTGCGGCAAAATAAAAATTGGTGCATGTCCATTTTGGATCTGAGACCTTACTGCCAGCCACTGACCTAGTGGTAAAGTCTCATGCAGTAACCGGGCAATAATGACCTACATGTGTCAAATGCCACTTGGCATGCGCAGTGGTAGTGCACCAGAAAATAAAAATTATTTTTCGGACGTGCATATCGGACACACTCCAAAAATGAAATTACCATAAGAGCCAGGCGGTAGCTGGGTGGTAACTCCAAATTGGTGTGCATTGGGCACACGTAGATGCTTACGCAGCTTAGTAAAAGGGCCCTTTGGTTTGGCAAGTAGTGAACAATATGGAGTTACTTCACGTTTGTCTCATCTGGAAAAATGTTTCCTCACTACAACAGCTATGGCAGTGGTTTCTAAACCTGCACCCCAGCCAGTCAGGTTTTCATGATTCCCACAATGAATATTCATGAGAGAGATTTGCATGCCTCCAGGACCAAGTTTGGGAACCACTGATCTAGGCTTACAATGGGGGAAGATATATATTACAAAGTGTTTGTAGATGTTTCTCCTCTCTTCTTCTTTTTTTGTTTTTAAATATCTTTATTGCATCAACAGTATGAAACATAACACCACAAGAATACAAGCAAAAGTTACACTGGCTAAAACGATTCCAACTATAAAGCCAAAGTCCAAAATAAGACAGTACTGAAGATCTTTGATTAACCTATCCTTTGAAAAGCAATCTTAATGAGTTTCTGTGCATGGTGTCACTCCACAAAGTCGATGATATGTATTTGTATATATGGATGAAGAAATTAGATCTTACCTGCTAATTATTTTTCTTTTAGTCACATATGTTTAGTCTTTTAGTTACCATATGTCCGGATTTACCTGGACATGTCCTCTTTTTGAGGACATGTCCGGGCAACCGGGTGGGTTTTGCCAATCTGCCTGTATGCCCGGATTTCTGGACAAACAGCTGGTGGGCGGGCTGACCAAGTGAAGCTGGCCAAGTACTCATGAGAGCAGGCCATAGGCGCCCGGTATAGAAGGCTTGGGGAGGCTAAGCCTCCCCAGCCGCAGCGAGCCGGCTCCTCCCCCTCCCTCCGGATCCGGTCCCGTCCCTCACGTTACCGACCTGACTCTTCAGAGCTCAGCTGTCAGCGCTAACTCTCCCCTGCTGGCGCTGCCGGCGTTCGCGCTTTAAAAATGGCCGCCGAGACTTCCAGAGGCGGCCTCGCGAGACTTCTGCTGAAGTCTTGGAGGCCGCCCTGTAAGTCTCGGCGGCCATTTTGAAGCATGAACGCCGGCAGCACCAGCGGGGGAGAGTTAGCGCTGACAGCTGAGCTCCGAAGAGTCAGGTCGGTGTGAGGGACCGAATCCGGAGGGAGGGAGGGAGGGAGGGAGGGAGGGAGAATTCACCGTAGAACTCGGGAGGGGGTGGCAGGGAAGAGAAGGGAGTCGCAGGGCATTTGTGGATGGAGGGGAGAGATGGGTCGCTGGGTATAATGGGTTCATGCAGGGCAGGGGAGAGGAGGGTCACTGCTGGACATGGGTGGATGCAGGGCAGGGGTAGGAGAGTCACCGGGTATGGGTGCATACAGGGCAGGGAGAGGAGGATCACTACTGGACATGGGTGCATGGAGGGCAGGGGAGAGGAGGGGAGAGAGAAGAAATGCTGGACATGGATAGAGGGGAGGGCAGAGTGAGGAAGGAGATGAGAGGAGAAAAACTGCACATGGATGAAGAAAATAGGCAGAAGCTGAGGACCAGAAATGAAGAAGAAAGGAGGAAAGAAAGAAATGGAAAGGAAGTCCTGGAAACGGAGTTAAGAGGACAGATAGCAGCAGAATCGGATACTGGGCCAGCATGATCAGAAAAACAGTCACCAGACAACAAAGGTAGAAAAAAATCATTTTATTTTCATTATAGTGTTTGGAATATGTCCACTTTGAGAATCAGGTGCTCAACATTAAAAGTTTATATTTATTTACTTATTTATGGCATTTTATCCCACATTAAACATGAATTAGGGTGTTTTGTGGCTCTACATGAGAATTGTGATATTATGATCCCTTGTTTCATATTGTTGACGGTCTGCATTTTCTGTATGGGTGGTATATTTGTGTATTAGGTTCTGCCCAGTGTAATATTTATGGTACAGTAAGGTTCTGAGTGTGTTTTTGCACAAAGTTGTGCATAGTGTTTTGCAGTTGAGCGATTGTGATTAGTATATGCTTTGAGCAACCACTTTATTCTTTGACATATGATACATATCTAATATCTATATTTAATAAAAGGTATTAATTGTGACTTATTTTTATTTAAGCTCCACCCCTGGCTCCACACCTAACCCCACCCCCTTTAGCCTCCCCAAACAGTTGGGCCACCGACCGCCTATGGAGCAGGCCTTCTTTTTTCCATTATTGGCCGAAGCCGGCCATCTCATAAATACACCCCGTCCCGCATTCCGTACCCTTCCAAAACGCCCTTTTTAATTTTGGCCGGCCCTGCAACAGAAAGCAGTTGAAGATGGCCAAAATCAGCTTTCGATTATACCGATTTGGCTGGGTTTAGGTGATGGCTGGCCATCTCCCAATTTGTGTCGGAAGATGGTTGGCCTATTCCTTCGAAAATAAGCAGGTTAGTGACACAACTGCGCATATGCAAAATGGTTGAGCTTGTCCAAACTCCAAAACCCACCAGAAACCCACTGTACCCACATCTAGGTGCCCCCCTTCACCCGCAAGGGCTATGGTAGTGGTGTACAGTTGTGGGTAGTGGGTTTTGGGGAGGGGTTTGGGGGGCTCAGCACACATGGTAAGGGAGCTATGTACCTGGGAGCAATTTATGAAGTCCACTGCAGTGCCCCCTAGGGTGCCCGGTTGGTGTTCTGGCATGTGAGAGGGACTGGTGTACTACGAATTCTGGCTCCTCCCATGACCAAAGGGTTTGCATTTGGTCATTTCTGAGATGGGTGTCCTTGGTTTCCATTATCGCCGAAAATCAGAAACGACCAAGTCTAGGGATGACCATCTCTAAGGACGACCTAAATTTCAAGATTTGTGTATCCCTGACCGTATTATCAAAACGAAAGATGGATGTCCATCTTGATTCGATAATACGGTCCCCGCCCCCCCCATCGGGACATTTTGCGAGGACGTCCTCAGCAAAACCTGGGTGTCCCTTTCAATTATGCTCCTCCTGGTGACCCACCAAGCTATACCACTGGTTTGAATGTTGACTTTGACAGTGGATGTCTAATCTTCAGACTCCTAATGCAGGCCAGTAGGCCGAACCACAGCCCATGTCGAGTCAGTCGAAGACAATAAAGACAAATTGTGCAACTTGTTGTTTTGCCCCCATTTTGGTTGTCCTGGTTGTTAAGAATATACCGGACCATAAGTAATTGCCATTGTTTGTATTTGACATGGTTGTGCTCAATAAAGATTAATAAAATAAATAAAAAACTAGAAGACCATGAGGAACTGCAGAGATTTTGCCATACTGGAGAAGTGGGCATCAAGAAGGTATATGAAATGTAATGTGGACAAATGCAAAGTTATGTACATAGAGAAAAACAATCCTAATTATACCTATACAATGCTAGGTTCAGTATTAGGAGTCACTACCCAATAATTTGATCTTGAAATCACTGTGGAAAACACATTGAAATCCTCAGTTCAGTAGCAGCGTCAGACTTGTGAGTTCTTGTACCAAGTAGAGCGCTGCTGAGTCCGGTACTCGGACCAGGTTCTGCTTGGCAGCTGGACAACCCCGGGTTTCACCTGCGCTGACCGCTGTTCCCCATAGGTTGAGCCCCTAGGTGCGGACGGCCTGCAGGACTTACGGGACAGAGCTGGAAGCAAGGTGATGAATGCATTGGCCAGGCAGGCAGCAGGTAAAGAGAGTAATCCAGGTACAAGTGGCAGTCAGTAGGCAGACGGCAGGCAAGAGAGTAATTCAGGTACAGGCGAAAGTCAGTAGGCAGGCGGCAGGCAAGAGAGTAATCCAGGTACAGGCGAAAGTCAGTAGGCAGGCGGCAGGCAGAAGGGTAATTCGGGTACAGGCAGAGTCAGCAACGAGGGACCAGTAGATAAGAAGCAGACTACAGAGTTAGAAACACCTACCAAAGTAGAAGCCAAAGCATGGAGTCCAGGGAGAGCTCAGCTGATAAAGTGCTGGCGTCTGACATCAGCAGGGAGAAGGGGCACAGCCATAGGACAAGAGCAGGGGAAGGAGGAACCGGAAGACCAATAGGAGAGAAGCAAGGGAAGCCAGGCAGAGGACGAGCAGACCCAGGTGGGTGGAAGCAAAGCAATCAAGGAGCCTGGAAGCCAGGCAGAGAGAGAGAGAGAGAGAGAGAGAGAGAGAGAGAGAGAGAGAGAGCAGAAACAGGTGCATGGAAACAAAGCAATTAAGGAGCCTGCAGCCACCGCTCTCTGAACAAACTCAGAGAGGACTACATATACATGGCTCAGGCAGTGCAAGTCAAGTGTGCGTGTCGACGGGACCCCGCGCAGCCCGAGGACGCCGCTTGCGTTGAGGTAGGGGACATGACAAGCAGTCAATAAAGTAAACAGAATGTTAGGAATTTTTAGTAAAGGAATGTTTCATAAAATAGAGAATAGCAGAATTAGAAGAAGTACAAAGAAGAATGGCAAAAATGATAAAGGGTATAGAATATCTCCCTTATAAGAAAGGCTAAACTGTTTAGGGCTCTTCAGTTTGGATAAGAGATGATTGAGTGGGAATATGATAAACGTTTATAAAATCATGTGCAAGGTAGAATAGGTACTAGTTATTTATGCCTTCAAACTGCACCTGGACTAGAGGCTACTCCATGAAACTAATAGGTTGAGATTTAAACCAAATTGGACAAAATATTTTTTTCACTCAGTGAACAATCAAGTCGTGGAATTTGTTTCTAGACAATGTGTCAAAAAAATGGAGGAGTAGCCTAATGGTTAAAGCAGTAAGGCTGTAAACCAGTGTTCCAATCCCACTGCTGCTCCTTGTAATCTTGGGCAAGTCACTTACCATCTCATTCTATAAATTCAAGAAGCAATTCTATAAGCTGATACCTAAATATAGGTGCCAATAGTGAGCCAAATTTATAGAATGTTAACACTTATCCGCATTACTGGCGCCAATAATTGGCAGTTACATGCATAAGTGCTAAGCAGTATTGTGCTTAATTGTACAGTATGCAACTGCAAGATGGGCAGAAAATGGGCATGTCATGGGCATATCACCAAGGTAGGAGCACACCTTCTAGAATGCTATCAGTTACATGTGATTCTTAGTGCAAGTTAGGCACACTCACTTAAAGCAGACATTGACCTGGCTTAAATGATCGCACCTAAAAATCAGCTCACCTGGCTTTGTGCTAGTATTCTATAGTGGCTTAGGCACACTATTAAGCCGTTATAGAATTAGCATTAAGTGCACCCCTTTGATTAAGTGCATCCCTTTGAGGTGCCTAAAATGAAGAGCTAATTTATAGAACTAATGCCACAGAGTCTGTTTAAGTGCCATTTGCATGCTAATGTTATAAAATAGAAGAATGAGCAATTTGCTTAAATGCAAGGGAGCGAACAAATAGGTGGGCATAGATGGGCCTCCCTTTTACGCACACACCTTATAAAATACTAAGTTATGTATTAAAGTTTATCGTTTATTGATTTGATATACCACCTCTTTGGTAAATGAGTGGAGGCAGTTCACACAATTTACAAACCAAAATTACAAGGTACAGAAAATAGAACACCATAGCTTAATAGGACACAGACACACACACACACACACACACTTAAGAGGTATAAGCAAAATTAGTCACACAGAAATTATCATTCACACAGAAATTGTCACCCACTGCCCCCATACCCATACATCTCGAATACAGGATCAGCGATTATCAAACACCATCTGAAATAAATATGCTTTATGCTTTCAATTCGGCCTGGAATGAGGTATAAAAGTTTTTTCTATAAAGCGAAACAACTACAAACCCCGTTCTTACTGGGCATTCCGCTCTCCTCTGATACAACTTCCTGTTTCCGGCAAGGCAAGATGCTTCGGAGGGAGAGAAGCTAAACCTGCTTGGGTGCACCGGAGAAAGGAAACTGGGCTGGGGGATTGTTGGTGGGCAATCTCAGAAATACATGCGACAGAGAGTTCCTGTTTGGTAGAGCATTCAATGCGACATCCTTGTTCTTTACAATTTCATTGTAATTCAGCTGTTTCATCTGTTCCAACCAAAGCTGATAAACCCCTGATGCAGGCTGGTGTGGCCGAAACATGATTCGTGTCGGGCTTTTATTGATTTTAATAAAGACGTTGTTTGGGAAGACATTGCATGAGAGAGGACTCTTTTTGGATCCACTGTGTGTACCTAAGAGTTTTTTCTAATCTGATACTGTGGTAAAGAGTTTCAGAATGCAGGGGCCAAGAAATAAAAAGCACTTATCTGGTTGATTCTCATTACGCTTTGGAGGGATGAGACAGCACAAGTTTGTTGTCTGTCAGAGAGCGCAAATGCAGTGTGGAGCATATGGAATGACCAATGAGGATAATTAGGTTTATTATTGTAAAATATTTTGTGCCTAAGAATCAATATTTGTATAGAATTAAATTCAAAATATTGATTCTTAGGCACAAAATATTTTACAATATAGAAGTCTATCGGAAGTCAATACAGTTGTTTCAAAAGGGTTGTGACATGGTCGTTCTGCTTGACCCTGCATAAGATCCTAGCTGCAGTATCTGAAGAGTCTGTAAGTGTTTTAGAATAGTCTTGGTGATACCTGCATATACAATATTACAGTAATCATAGCGCAAGTTAATATAAGCATAGAACAAAGAATGAAAGTCTTTATCCTGGTAATTATGGATAGCTCTGAGTTTGCATAAAAAGAAAAATCCTGTTCTAAGTACATATGGGAAGTCCCATGTTAAAATGCAATAAACATAGGCCAAAAGCAAAGTGGTGCCCCAACTTCAAAAGCGATACTTCACTTAGCCCACAAAGACTGGAACCTCTTCCTGTTTCCGGAGGACCTGGCACACAATCACTCTGCAGTGAGGAAAAGCCCAGAACCGGAGTTGGGAGACAGATTGTGTTGCCACTGTCGACATGGGAGACTTCAACATTGGCATCCTTTCTACTACAATTGTCGACCATAGAGGAAGACACTGATAGCTTTCAGAGATAAGGGGAGGTAAGAGCTGCTGGGTGATGAAGCAGAAGGTGATGAGACATCTTTGCTTCCAGTTATAACCTCCATGAAACTTCTGATAAAACCCTACAGTGGTAGCTTTGGAGGCTCTATGGCCAGCTATTGAGAGTCTACATCAGGTTTGCTCATCTTCTGTTTCAATTTTGGCCAAATTGCTTTAGTTGTCTCATTAGACCTGTCTGCCACCTTTGATCTGCTCGACCATTCTATTCTTCTCTCTTGCCTTCATAATATTGGTCTGTCCAGTTCAGTACTCAACGTTCAAATCCTGTCTTTCAGATTGCTCATTCATTGTTAAGACCCCTGCCTCCTCTTCCTCTGAACAATCTCTGACATGTGGTGTTCTCCAAGGTTCCGTTCTCTCCTCTCTGTTGTTTAATATTTGCTTGAGTCCCCTGACCATATTAATTCAAGATTATATTTGATTCTTTTTCTAAGCAGATGATATCTTACTGATTTATCCTACTTCTCAAATATTTCACATGCTTACTCAATTACGAGACTGCTTGGGTGCACTGGCCAACTGGTTAGCTGATCATAAACTTATATTTAACCCCTTCAAGACTGTTGTTTCTTAGATCACTGGCTTTCATCCTTCCCCAACTTTTACTCCAGCCCTCTTCAATAGACCCATTCCACCAGTCAACTGCTTGTGGTATCTTGGAATTCTTGTTGACTCTAAATTATCTTTTGAGTCCCAATTTGCCCAAGTCACTATTGAGGTTTTCTAACCTTGCAGAAACTTTGAACCATTCGTAATTATATTGACATTCCCTCTTTACATACTCTGATCCATGCATTTCTGACCTCATGAATTGACTATTGCAATTCCATTTACTCTGGTATTTCTAGATCTTCTCTCCACAGTCTTCAAAGGATTGGAAAGAGAGAGGGGAGTCTATGTGAAGTTGCTGTTCTTCTGCTTAATGTGCCCATATTGTAGAGGGGGCTATAAGAACCCAAGTCCCTTCTGGTATTGTTTTGTCTGCTATATGATGGGTCTCCTAGTCTGTACATTCATGTATTGAGTCCTGCTCTGTTACATTTGGTATCTGGCATTGTGGGGTGTGGGGAATGGGAGGGCTTTTGAGGGGGGGGGGATTTAAAGGCATTTGGGATTTTAGGGTGGTGACTGGGGTGGAGGTTGGAGGGTATGGAGGGGGTTTAGGGTTTGTGCCCAGGCCTTTGATAGTTTCTTGTTACCTTCAGTCTTTGGTTTATTAGTATATCGTTGATACATATCAACTGTGTTTTGCATTTTGTTTTGTAGTCTAATAAAAAGATTTTAACAAGAAAGTTTAGCTATTCCTTTCTGCTGTATTCTACTGTTCTAGGTTCTAAAGCCGAGCATTTGCCACTGAGAATCCCCAATCTAAGGGCAGTATCCATCATTAATGTTTTGTTTGGTTTTAGAGGGAATTGTAGCTAGAAATCAAGTATGTTCATTTCAAGTCTTGGAAGAGGTTTGTTACTTATATTTTCTCTCTTTGCAGAGCTGACTGCTTCCCTGTTATATAAGGGGACTGGAAGAGTTTAAGCTACTAATTTCCTAAATTCCTCTAATCATGGAAAGTTTCATGTCTAATATTTATTAACTCAACAATTACTTATAGTTGACAATCTTGTAGCAATACTGTTTGTGCTAGTCGTCACATGCCCTGTGGGGACAATGACTATTCATTGGATGTTAATTTTTTTACTTTTTCTTCTGGATAGAATTGTTTTCCCATGCTTCATTTTTAATATTTCTAAACTGTCCAGCAATATTAAAGGGTTTTTTGTTTTGTTTTTTTTATTAACAATGCATGGGTCAAAGGATTCATGACAACCACAGAAATCATTTTTGTCTTTAGACATTTTTTCAATTTGTTTTACTATCTGAAAGTGGTTAAGGGTTCTTTGTTTGTGCTATAGCAAAAGAGTGCAACAATGGTTTAATATTTTAAGGTTCAAAATGCAAACTAAAATCCAAATTCAAATGTATGCATTCGAAATTTGAATTCAATTTCTTCAGTTACTGAAATGTGAGATTTATGGAAACAATTTTAGCCATTAATATGATATGTGTGCAGATACATACCCTCTTGCTCACAAAGGATGGTTCTTTCTGTATTGATTATGCATATATATCAACACTACAGATACAACTTAGGTACACATACCTAATTAGCACACCTGCCTGTCTTAGGCATCTTACTACTACTACTACTACTAACTAGCATTTCTAAAGCGCTACTAGGGTTACGCAGCGCTGTACAATTTAAACATAGAAGGACGGTCCCTGCTCAAAGAGCTTACAATCTAAAAGACAAGAGAACAATCTAAAGACAAGTGAACAATCTAGAGGACGAGTGAACAGTTAATCTGATAGGGTGGATAGATTGGGGCATTCTATCTATCTCGAGTGGTTAGGCGCCGAAGGCAGCATTGAAGAGGTGAGTTTTAAGCAGAGATTTGAAGATGGGTAGGGAGGGGCATGGCGTATGGGTAAAGGAAGATTGTTCCAGGCATAGGGTGAAGCAAGGCAGAATGAGCGGAGCCTGGAGTTGGCAGTGGTGGAGAAGGGTACTGAGAGAAGGGCTTTGTCCTGTGAGCGAAGGTTACGGGCGGGAACATAGGGGGAGATGAGGGTGGAGAGGTAGCTTTCTTATTTGTACATATATGGCTTCCCCTCTGTGGGGTTTTTTTCCCGTCCTTTACTATTAGGTCCCATATGTTAGCTATTGCCTACATCCTAGACTCAGGCTGACTGGGTTCACTTGGGTTGACTGGGCTGACTCGACTGACTTGGTTGACTCAGGCTGACTGGGTCAACTCGAGTGACTTGGGCTGACTGGGCCAACTGGGTGTACTTGGGCTCCAAAGAGCCAAGTTTTCAAAATGATTAGGAATTGGGGGTGCTGAACTCAGCACAAATTACCAAGTCCATATAAAGGATAGTAACATAGTCTATGACAGCAGATAAAAACCTGTGTGGTCCTTCCAGTCTGCCCAACATGATAAACTCATTACACATAGTATGTATATCTGCCTTGATCTGTCCTTGCCATTTTCAGGGCACAGACCGTAGAAGTCAGCCCAGCATTGTTCTTGTACTAAAATTTCTGACGTTAACGTCGAAGCCCCCTAACAGTTACACTCTAAGTCATCCATATCTATGCAGTCACGATCAGGGCACCGACCATAGAAGTCTACCCAGCACTGTTCTTGTACTAAAATTTCTGAAGTTAATGTCGAAGCCCCTTAACAGTTTCACTCCAGTTCATCCATATCTATTCAGTCGATATTAAAGCATGGTGGGTTGTGAACACATCTGGCTAGGCTATCTTTAAATTAAGAGCACAGGTGGTGCACACACAGGGACGACGTGGGTAAAAGAAGTGCTAGGGATAGCACTGAAAGTCTCACCAGTCTTTCTTCCTCCCCAACCCCAACTCATCACCATAGTTTACTGTCCTACTCTCAGCACATTTACAACACACTCACGCTATGCCTTCCAGCCCACCCTAGCCCATCTATACAACCCATATTCTCCCCCTCCCAGCCAGTCCTTAATAGTCCTTGTTTCCTTCCTAACTTGTGCACACCATACACTTTCTTTTCTCTGACCATCCCCACTTCTTTCTCTCTTTCTCAGCCTCTCCAAGCCTAAATGTATTCTTCCTCCTCTTATCATCTTATTCCACGTTTCCCTTGTTTCTTTCTCCCAGTGCACAGTTTGACTTTTGTTTTGGAGTAGGATGCTTAATCCACACACCCCCTGTACCCACTCCATTCCCCAATTCTATACTTCTCTTCTCTTTACTTCCTTCTGACCTGACCTACCTTGTTTCCTACTAATTCCTCCCCCCCCCCCCCCCCCATTAGGTTCCCTCTCACACTACCTTGGTCAGTGCCCCTCCCCTGCAGACTAGGCTTATTCATCCTTCATAAATCCTAAGCAGATTCATCTCACATTTCAACTTTTCTATCCCCACCCTTCCTAGTGAGGATCATATTCCTAATCCCCCTTCCCAGAGCCCCAGACATCATTCATATCTAGAACTCAGACTGAAATATATTAGCAGTTCCACATCCAGAAAGGCCCTATGAGCTGCTCCACCACCTGCATGTACAAATCTTGAAGGCTCAGAAATCAGTTGCTCCACAGCCCCTGTGGCCATATTTGCATGTGGTGCTTCCTGCCGTCAGACCCCGAAGATCACACGCTGAGCAGGAAATAACCCAAACGCTTGCATTCATTTCAACCCACTGTGTGTCAGCCCACCTACTAAAGCTCTAGAAGTCACAGAATAAGTGGTTTGCTTTGATTCTAGTGCCTTCTGCAAAAATGGAAATTGGCACCTCATTTGGTGGTAACAGCTTTGGCACAATGCCCACCTCCTTTGTTACCAGTGACTTCAGCACAACATCCTTCTTTCTCTCTCCTTTTACCAAACATCCCCTTCTTTCTTCTCCATTCTCTTCCCAGCACCATTCTCTCTCCACTTCCCTTTTTCCTTGGCCCACATGATGTGGAAGGATATGGGAGTGACACATCACTAAAGCAGTAACCTCTCATTCATAGTGCCCTGCACATCTGCAGAGGTCACACACCCCAAAACTAGCCTAAGTGGTGGTCAGTGATTTTTTTTAATACTGATTGCTGCCAGCCACATTAGGCCCCAATATTCAATGGACATTGAATATCTGGGGCCATGTGGGTCCCAGGCAATATTCAGCTGGGACATACATAAGACACTCGTGTGGACCCCCAACTGAATATCAGCCAGGACTCACTTAAGGGGAAGTAGGTCCTTCCACCCCACCAATTCTGATACCCCCTCCCTGTCAACCCCAACCCTGTAGCCCCTCAGGCCTACCTTTAAGATTCATGGTGGTATAGGGGTCCAGGGGGCTACTTGCCTCTGCCCTTGTTGCTCTAGTCCAGGGGTTCTCAACCCAATCCCCAGGACATACCTAGCCAGTCAGGTTTTTAGAATACCCACAATGAATATGCATGAGATAAATTTGCATACCATGGAGGTAGGGCATGCAAATCTATCTCATGAATATTCATTGTGGGTATCCTGAAAACCTGACTGGCTAGGTGTGTCCTAAGGACCCAGTTGAGAACCCCTGCTCTAGTCTCAAAAATTACCATAAGAATAGCCAAACTGGGTCAGACCAATGGTCCATCCAGCCCAATATCCTGTTTCCAACAATGGCCAATCCAGGATTCTGTTGGCAGAAAATCAAATAGTAGCAAGATTCCAGAACACCAAAAAAGAGTAGCAACATTCCATACTACCAATCCCACCCCATGTCCATCTCAGTAACAGACTATGAATTTTTCCTCCAGGAACTTGTCAAAACCTTTTTTGGATATGCTAAACGCTTTTACCACAATCTCCGGCAACGAGTTCCAGAGCTTAACTATTTGCTGAGTGAAAAAATATTACCTCCTATTAGTTTTAAAAGTATTTCCATTTAATTTCATTCAGTGTCCCCTGGTCTTTGTACTTCTTAAAAGAGTAAAAAAATCAATTCACTTCTACTCCTTCTACACCACTCAGGACCACTGCGTCCTCTAGTGGTAGTCTAGCAGTACTTCTGACAAGAAACACAATTAGGCATATGTAACCCGGTGGTTTTAAAGTGGTTTACAAACGTCTATGACACTAAAGCCTTCAAAAAATTGATCGGTTTCTGTCCCTGCAGGTTTGTTACTTGATCCAGCACTTATTATTTAAAACAGATATTTTTTTTTACTCTAACAAAGTCCCCAAAAGATTTCGCATTTTGATAAATATTAAAATGTCTTAACGGTGGCCTGCTTTTTCAGAACAACTGACCCTTTATTCCTGTTCTCAAGAACAGCTCTATGCTTATTTACAAAAAGGCAGGTTACTTTGTTCTGTTTCACTCACACCTGAAATTATGGGGTGCAATACTTCTAAACGGTGTTTTATGGCCACCTCCTTTATTGATGTATTTTTCCTGTCTGTCAAAATATGATTTAGAAGGCAGTATTTGAAATATTTTATTGGTTTCTTTTGTTCAGAGACAAAACAAAAAGTACGCGCGCGCGTGTGTGTGTGTGGGGGGGGGGGGGGGGGGGGGGGGGGCAGGGTTAATCTTGTCATGTGATGGAGGTACTGTACCTGAAAAGAACAAAGCTGCTGTGCTGGTGACACTCCCCATGTTTCCTACCACACAGTTCCCGCCTTTTTTAATTCCACGTTCGCCCAATCCCCTTCCACCCACGCGCAGCAGCCGCGAGCAGTTTTAAAGCGCGCGCTGCCCTTGATGCGGAATACATAGCTGGAGCAACGCTCGCGCTGGACCAGAGAAGCCAGGCTGCTTTCATTATCTCTGGCTCACTCGCCTACACCGCCGAAGATTTTCTGCCTTATCCAGCTGAAGGTTCTATTTCCCCTCTTCTTTCTCATAAAACACTACAATCATGCCAATTGTTTTCTTTTACAACCAGAACAGCTTACTTGTTTTCTTGAGTATTTCTTTTGAAACCGACTACTGAAGACACAGATACTAGCAGAATCTTTAGCAGAAGGGGGGTTGTGAACGCTTATGAAAAAATATGACAAGTTGTGGAAAGCCATAGAGAGCTCTGTTACGCTTAGCGAACCTGGAACCGGGATTCTTAACAAGTCCTCTTAGAAAGTTCATGCAAACATCTATAGGAAATATTAATTTGCAGCTTACTTAAAATATGAATAATCTTGTTAAACTATTCTGAAACTGGAAAAATTATGGAAGAGAAGGAATAAGTTACTTTTTTTTTCTTTTCCTAGATTGCCGCTTATTTTGTCAGTATGTCTTTCCCTGACTCAGGCACTTTTCATTTTAGGTAAGTAACAACAAACTAACATTTTGTTTATTTTTTAAAAAACGTGATTACAATCTTTTACAACAAAAAAAAAA
The DNA here is from genome assembly GCF_901765095.1 of Microcaecilia unicolor. Taxonomy (NCBI): domain Eukaryota; kingdom Metazoa; phylum Chordata; class Amphibia; order Gymnophiona; family Siphonopidae; genus Microcaecilia; species Microcaecilia unicolor. The sequence goes on from NC_044039.1 coordinate 104,879,697, forward strand.
CAGCTTTGGTTAGATAGGATGTAGCTATTTATAGCATTTCTTTAAATTTGTATCTTCAAACTGGATCGATGGGGAATTTTTAATATGAAACCAATTGCCTTAACAAATGAGCTTTAAAATCCTTCTATAGCATTTACATTGGAAGACCTGGAACTGCTGCTTATGTACAAATTATTTACAAGAATTAGTTTCAGGGTGTTTTTTTCCACCTGTAATTGTTTACAACGTTATTTTTTTTTACCATACGAACCAAAACGTCCTGTTAATTTTTTTTTGTTGTTGTTGGCTTGCTTCCTAGGCATCTTTGTATCGTACGATCCAGTGGTGGGATCTAATGGCGATAGTGAGTTGTATTAACTTCTCTTTTGCATTCATTCATCTACTCACACCATCATCGAGATGGAAACCTTATGCATTTACAAATATTAGTGAAGCCCACTCTTTGAAACTTGTTATGGGTTATAGTAAAGATTTAGAACTTCTCATTTGCTTCTAAATATTATTTATATTAATGCTGTGAAGTGTAACAGAAAATATCTTAAGGCTCAACCATTTTATGTCATTTAGCCTTCCTTTATATTGCTGATATTTGTTTCCTTATGCAGGCAGTATGATCATGGTTTGAAAAGTGATTTCTTTTGCAATGGTTAACTCAACCAATTGCCAAGACAAATGCTGGAAAAGGAAGAAAATAAAAATTGGAAATACTGTAAATACAAAAATGCTTTAATACATTATTTCATAAGTCATTTCAGTTAGAGAGAGAGCTCCCTTTAAAAAAACAAAACACATTTCTATTAATGCCATAATAAAATAGTTTGAAATACAAAACTAAGGAAAAAATGTAAAATAAACCAAGCTATATACAATATTGATATCATCATTTGTAGAATGTCTAGCAAAATATTGAATAATGTATATACATTTGATCACCCACGTCTGTAAAAGATCTAAAGTATGTAAATTATGCACTGAGACAATATGCAAGTATAAAGAGAGTTTGATCATTTTGTTTTCTTTTTTTTTTTGGGGGGGGTGATGACATTAAATTTTTCAATCTGGACTTTAAAGTATTGTGTCCCCAAGGCCAGGGGTGGTAGAATCTTATTGCACTCTACAGGGTTTCAATCTAAATGAAAAAGCAATAGTTCAGATATTACCGCTACTATTTTAATCTTAATCCGTAGGCAGAAAATTGCATTTGGCTAAGGTGGCAAAGCACCTTAGATGTTCTTTAATCTTTTTCACCATATTCTCTAGCCAACATATACAAGGATAGTCTTAAGCCTGGGTCCAAAGAGTATGCTGGTTTAGGTGGACTGTAAAATTATGATGCACTAAGACACATGATAAGCATCATGCTGAAAACGTTGTCCCTTTCTTGCCTTCTGACACCTTAACCTTGCAAGAGTTATTATACATTTTATTTTAAAATTTATTTAAACAATATGAATTTTGAAAATATCTAATTACAGTATTATGTAAGTATGACCTCATATTTGGGTTCTTTTGCTTTTAGCTGGTTTTATCTACTGTAAGTTCTCCCACTTCTGTTCAGATAAAATCAGGTTTAATCATAGGTATTGACCACTCTCTTTTTAATTTGATATTTTATTGAAATACTGATAACAGCATGACAACTGTTACAGATATAAACAAAAAAGGTTAAACATTTATTTTACAACTAGTATAGAAACCATAGTATTATTTTTGTTTTTCCGATATTATTATTCCCCACTGCATTCTCTTGCCCCCCCTCCCAAATAGAGGCCCACACAAATGCTATACTGACTGGTTAGGAAGATTGTTTATTACCTTCCATTGTTTTCTCTCTTCCTACATTTTTTAGACTTTCAAGTGTGCACAGCCATTTCCTCTTTTTTTTTTTGCCTTTTACCCGCTGCGGTAAAAGGGGCCTCAGTGCACCACAAATCCATGTACTGACGCTACCTCAGGGCCGCTTTTACTGCAGCTTGGTAAAAGGGGCACTTGGTGAGTGTGGTGAGGGGGGAGGGTTGTTGGATTTTGTTTTGTTGTTGGTAGAATTGGATTTATAGTAACAGAGGGGCCCTTTTACCAAACAATGGTAAAAAGTGGCCTTAGAGTATGCTTACGTGGGTTATTCCCACACACTAAAGCCATTTTTCTCACATGGATAAAATGGCTAGTTTATTTTTTGAATTGATGGCCACACACTAATTTTCCACTACCACCATCTTTATTGTAGGCAGTAAGGGCTCACATGCTAACCACAAAGCACGAAGCAATATAGCTGTGCTAACCAATTAGCTCAGAACACACCTACTCTCTGTCCCAGACACTCCCCCAGAGCTAAAAAAAAATAAATCTATTTTTTAGTACATGGGTAGAGTGTACACATGAAAAAATTACCATGGGACGCCTGAACATGCCCCATTGGTACACCATTAAACTGCGATAAATATGTGTTAATGCTTACCGCAGCTTAGTAGAAAAACCCCGTAGATATTGCTTCCCTGACCATTAAATATGATAACTAAATATGCAACAGTCTCATGCCCTGAGTTGAAATTGCAACTAGAAATAATTGTTGAATTACTGTGACAAAATGATTTCATATTTCTATAGCCAATAGTGATTGTGTAATATATTTCTTTCAGTGTAACATATGAAATGAAAGTAACAATAGTGCCTTGTCATTGTAACCCACTTCTAGAAAAGGTAACTATTGGTCATTTTCAGATTAGCATTTATCCTTGTAAACATCCAGGATTTTAAAAGCAACTGGCCAGATTTATGCCCACTTTTCTTTTGTTTTTCTGACTTTGCCCATCAGTCACAGATAAGGTCCATCCCCTAGCACTGTACTAGATAATTTACATGGTTATATTGCCATAGAGATGCTAGATAACATGCACAAGAAAACCATACGAATAGCTTTCAGAGGAATCAAACTGACCTGACCATAAGGGCTGTTCTCTGACAACTACAGTATACTGTTTGAAAATGCCAGAGATGGATCCATGCATATTTATTACTCAAGGAAAAAAATAGAACAAATAGCATTTCTGCGACAGAGAAGCTTTATTGTTATTAAATCTTACCTCAGTGTATGTGTGTATTAGTTCTTTTTTTTTTTAATAATGAGAGGGATGTCTCCAAATCAGTTAGTTTTGAACATAATAACAGCAAATAGCAATTTTAAATACAACAGCAAAGCTTCAAAAATAAATTGCCAATAATTCTCTCAACTAGTGTCTCACTGAAAACCCACACAGTTAATAACAATTCAGATGGAGAAACAAGCCACACACTTAAGTGACAGCTCAATGCAATTACAGCTAACAGTTATCTTCAATAATATCAGCAAAAAAACTCCATCTTTTAACAGAAAACGGTGAGGGGTTAACAGTTTAACATGCCCACAGAATCACAGCTCACAATGCACTAGGACAAAAAATCACATTATCTGCAATGCTCTTCCAAACAATTGTTTCCATCCATGATGCACTTATATCATATCCATGAATCCAATCATATAGCTCTTTTGACACAGGCCCAGGCATGTATTTCCTGAGTAGTTTGAAAGGAATATTTGTCAGAATGAATTAAGCAGTCTAAAAAATCAGCCTAAATTTGCTTGATTATTCTTCATATATTAAGGAAATAGTGATCTCCTCTAGTTTGGATGCTTCCTTTATTTAATTATCTTACTGGAAAAATTCAGAAATTGAGAGTGAGTATGCATTGTAATAACTTTGATTCAGGACCAGAAATGGGGTTCTTACTTTTTAAAAGTACTTAAGTAAAAAGTAAAAGTACTGGCTGCAAAAGTAGTGAAGTAAAAGTAAAAAGTCTTATCTAAAAAAAATACTCAAGTAAAAGTAATAAAGTACAACTCTTATAACTACGTTTTTACTACAAAGTAAAAAGTATTCTTAACAAGTTGGATCACAGAATGTAATATGTTTACAGGCTAACTACCAGCGGGTCACACAAGGTCCTTCCTAGAAAAAAAACAGCACCCTGAACATTGCAGTGGGCAGAAGAACATTATATACATATTGGAAAACAAAATGAAGCTGAATTAGTACAGATTGGTCCTACACAGGCCCTCTCTTTTTTTTTTTACAGCCCTTCCACTCACCAGGTGGACTTGGTTCGATGCTTCAGGGCAAGAAGGAAACCTTCTTTGTTGCTCACTACCGCCAGTGGCGTACCAAGGGGGGGCAGTGGGGGCGGTCCGCCCCAGGTGCACACCGCTGGGGGGTGCCGCGGCGCGCGCCTGTCAGCTCCGAGTTCACTAACTTCGCTCGTTCGCTGCAGCTCCTCTGCCCCGGAAACGGAAGTAACCTGTTCCGGGGCAGAGGGAGCTGCAGCGAACAAGCGAAGTTAGCGAACTCGGAGCCGACAGGCGCGCGCCGCGGCACCCCCCCCTAGCGGCGTGCACCCGGGGGGGTCATTTCATCGGGGGGGAGGTGTCATTTCGCAGGGGGGGGCGCTGCACCCAGGGGGGGCGCATCGGCGATCCGCCCAGGTGTCATCCAGGCTAGGAACGCCACTGATTACCACTGCTCTCAGCAATACCGCTGCTTTTTCAATATGGCTATCAAGACTAAGCAGCAGCCTCGCAAGACTGCTGTTTGGAGTCTCTGCAGCCATTTTGAATACGCATTGGTATCGAGGAGAGCAGCGGCAGCAGGCAGGAAATAGAGGTCTTCTTTCCTGTCTCAATGAGGCCACTAGACCACCAGGGCATATAAAGGTAGGCAGGGGGGGGCGCAGGGCAAACAGCCTGCCTTTTATTTTCCCTGCCTCTGCTTGAACCCAATTGGATACCACAGTCCCTGTTCCACGGTATCCAATTGAGTTCAAGCAGAGGCAGGGAAAATACTTTATTTTTTTTACATGCTTTCTGTATTTGTACTTCACTAAAAAGTACAAAAGTACTGCTTATTTGTAACGAATCACAAGTAAAAAGTATTGTATAAAATGTTACAAGCAAAAGTACTGAAAATTGTACTTAAGTATTGTAACGAAGTACAAGTACTTTGCTTCTGCCCAGCTCTGTTCAGGACAATATGGATTGTTAATGGCTTCTAAGGCAGTGTTACCTAGGATATTAAGTGGAAACTATGATCCTCCTATTCCAGAGGCTAGAGTTATTGGTTTAAAGCTGTATTTGCTTGAGCCTTTCCTAGAATCCTATGTAAAACCATTTCTGTTAAGTAGTGAGCAATCAAGTAATCTTGTTGATCCCCGTTGGGCATGGTTAGTAAAATAATTTCACCTCCATTCATTTGAATAATTTGACTATTGTAAATTCATCAATTACTAAGAAAACTTTCCTTAGTTCTTTGAAGAATGCAGTATCTAGCCTGTTTAAAAAAACAAAACAAAAAACGTGGTTTAGAACGAGATGATTTAAGGTCATATATGCCTGTGTCATGAAACACCTTACACCCACCTGGGGTTAACCCTGCAGCTACCTGTAGAGTCTGTCCCCACCACTGCTTAGACAACAAAACAGAATGGTTTCAGTATATATTGTTAAAAAATTACAGACTGAATTTTCAGGCAATTAATTTAAACATTAGGGTTTCATAATTATAGAAATATGGTCTCTGTATTTTCAGTTTTAATATTTATTATTGTATATGCCCTTGATACTAATGTATGTGGGTAGTCTTTTATTACCTGTCATATATTTTTGTATTATAAGTTATCATTAGCTATAAATGTCATTTATTTTTGATTTAATCCATGGTGTATTATATTTATTCTATTCTATTATTTTATTTACAATAATTTGTAATGTTGTATTTTTTAAGTATATATTTTTACGTATTTCTATGTGTTTTAATTGATTTAGCCCTGACGCAGCCCTTCTTGGGCGAAAGACGGCCTGTGTCAGGCAATAAGTCTGGTATTTGACATCATCAATAAATTTTTGAACATTCTTCCATTTTGTATCTGCTGTTTTGTTGTCTACGTTGGAATTTGCAGATCGTTTGCCTTGTTGTTTTTTGGGACCCACCACTGCTTAGGCCTGCCTGCACCTGGGTATGTGCTCTATACTAGCACCCTCCTCCCACCGACTTGGTCTTACTTGCCTCTGGGCTAGTCTCCCACTGTCAGGTTATTCCCTGGTGATTTCTAGGACACTGGGACTACACTCCAGGGGTCCCACAGCTCCTAGAAAGCACCCACAGACCCAAAAGCACAAACCAGGATTCTTAGTCAGTCCAGGACAGCAGAGTCAATAAACTAAGAAACTAAGAAAGGTTTATTATCACAGAACTTGAACAGTGAACAGAAAAAGGTGAAATTAGCAGACAATAACAGGTAACTGAATAGAGATCAATTATAACATTATCCAAAGATTTGTTTACTACCTGGGTAGTACCTGGGGAGTCTTGTGAGGCCACAAATTGAAGTCTTTGCAGTTATTTCGAAAGAAACAGCTGCAGAGAAAGGACTGGCGGCAGTGGGCAGGAAAGAGTGGGGATCTTTCCTGCCCTACTAGATAACCAGAGTTTTCTATACTGCTATTATTCCAAAGGATTTGAAGCGGTTTACAGTTTGTAAAGACAACTCCAAATAATCTAATGAAATTACATTGGCAAAAATGTAAAAAGAACAAAATGTAAAACCTGAAACAAACATTAACTTAAAATAAAATTATTGTTCAGATAAGTAAGTTTATAGATTTTCCTAAAAGAAAAATAAGAAGGTGCCAACCTTAATTCCAGAGGCAATCTGATTATTCCATAATCTCACCCTAGCAAAAAGAAAAGAGGCCTCAAAAACAGACTTCAAAGTTATCAAGAAACACAAGGATCTTTCTACAGATGGAAAAACCAGCAGCTCACTTACGCCCATGTTTACTAAGAGGTGCTATCAGCGCGTTAGAGTTTTTAACGCATGTACATGGTTTACGCTCGTTAAACGCTAATGCGCCCATAGAAATGTGTAATATAAATACAAGGGTTAAATTTTACTCCAATTAGTTACTCTGTATTCAATACATAAATATGAAACTAACTTGTTTACCACTTAATCTGCTTATTACAAAATATTTATTGACAAACATCATTCATTCAAACACATCAAATCTCACATATTATTTCTAACAACCCCACCAATTCATCCAACTATACAAAATCCAGCAAGGAATTCCAATTATGTCCAACCACAATCAGTTCTCCTTATATTGTCCAAGGTCCAAAATGACCAAACCGGTCAAACAAAGTTCATAGGATGAAAGGCACAACGCTCCAAGATGTAATATCAGTGCGTACAAATTGAAGATACAAATCCTCCACTATTCTTCCGCTGTTAGATCCGATGTTAAATCTTATCCAGTATACAATCTTCACAATTTCTAATTTTCCATGGAGATCATCCAATGTTTGCTGGCTTTTTCATTTATCATCCAATGGTATTCTCGGCAGATAAGAGAGACACTGTCAAAACATCCAATACCACTAATCAATCTAATGGCTGTATTTTTCATCAGTTGTAAGCATTTTAACTGCTTCACTGAAATATGAGAATAAAGTGAGTTGCAGTAGTCCAGTTGTGGTAACAAGACAGCCTGAGCAACCAATCTATAATGTTCTTCCATTAAAATGGATCTTATTGCCCGAAGATGTCGAAGCTTACAGAAGAATCTTCTACTAAGAGCATTAATCTGTTTTTCATAAGACAAGTCAGATTCTAGAATTACACCTAGCACTCTGGAATTGTCCTCAATATTTTTCTCCCCTAAAGCCAGTGTAAATGTTGTATTTGGCAATTTAGCTATATCTCCAAACCAAAGTATCTTTGTTTTCTGTTTATTCAACTTTAGAAAATGACTCGTAGCCCAATTATTTATCAAACTGATATAATATTTGATAGAATTCAAAGTATTATCCCAGCTAAACAAAAGAGTACCCAAAAGAAATATATCATTTGCATATGATTACATAACACTTTCATTACCCAAAAGGCAACCACCCAAAGAGCTGTTGTATGTCTTTTCGAGAGGCACGTCACACAAATATGGCTTTAGGGTTTGTTGAGGAAACCCATTTGTTGCCCTCACTTGTGCACCTGTTGTTGTATAAGCATTATCCTTTTGTGTTTCAGGCTACTAATCATAAGCGTAAGAAAGAAAATGGGATAAGGGATTTTGATTCTTAAGAGTGTTCACTGTGTTGTTTGGGACATTGTCTGACCATGAAGTTTGATATGTCTTTGTTAAAGTTGAGCTAGATAGCCAATTATTTACTTTGATTAACATCTATGCTCCTAACACAGCCCAGGGGGCTTTCTTTAATATGCTTGAGTCTAAACCTATTTGGAGTTTCGTGAGGGCCTCCTGGTGGTAGGTGGCGATTTTAATTTAACCTGTAATCGTTTGACAACTCCACTGCTAAGAAATTCATTATGCTAAGTGTGATCGTGTGTAGTTGCATGGATTTATGAGTTGGTGGGCTTGGAGGATGTTGGCATTTTGTATCACACTGAGCAAGTGTGATTATATTTTTTTTCTCTCTGCCTTTCATGATTCCTATAAACGGATCAATTTGTGGCTTCTAGAGCATTGTCATTGTTCCTGAGTTGCTAAGATTGTGGTTGGCCCCAAATTTGGTCAGATCATGTGCCAGTATCACTTAAGCTGCTATCTTTGGTGGTGTGATGGGTCAGAGATTTTGGCGTTTGAATGATCAGTTGCTTGGATTTTCATGTTCTATCTCAGTTGGAGGTGGATTTTTTTGGAGTATTTTGCTCTTAATGACACTGGGCAGATTGGTTCTTTTTCTGTATTGGAGGGTTTTAAGACCTTTGCGATGGGGGGGGGGGGGTGTATCCAGTGGTGTGCTGGAGTAGGCTCTCACAGCTCTCAAGAGCCGGTTGTTACGTTTTAAGAATTTTGGGAGCCGGTTGTTAAAGTAGGGCCCTCCTTGGCTACTTTAACAACTGGCTCCCAAAATGTGGGCTTGGGCCCCCTGCTGAATTTCTCTTTTACTTTGCTGGTGGGGATGCTGAGCCCTGCCAGCCAAGTAAATAGACTACTGCTGTTCCCCGCTCCTTCCAGCTCTGGGCAGCAGGCTGGGACTTCTCAAGCATGTGAGAGAACGTTCCAGCATGCTGATCAGAGCAAGACGTTGGGAGTGGTGGCAGTCCATTTATTGGCTGCCAGCAAAGTATGCCTAGCGTGCCCACATGAAGGGAGGGAGGAGAGAGAGGCAAGTGTTGCTCCCCCCCCCCCCCCCCCCCGGCCACCGCTGGCCCTTCCAACTGCAGAGGTGACTACGTCGGAGAAAGAGCCTGTTGTTAAAAATTTACCAGCACACCCCTGGGTGTATCTCCACATAGTGCGTATTGTAATCGTGTCCATCTGGAATGGCAGTTGTGTATTCTTGAGGCTGCTTCTAGATCTCGGCTGTCGCAGCCTTCTATTTTCTGAGATTTGAAGGATTGTAGGCAGGAGTTGAAAGACTTGGATTTGGAAGATATTGCTTGCCTGCTTCAAAAGATTTGTCAAGAGTTTTTTGCGTGGGGAGATAAAAAGGGACGTTTGTTGTCCAATAAGTTGCGGAAGCATCAGTCTCGCAATTTGATTGTGCTTCTTAAGGATCAGAATGGGCATGTTGTACAGGGGAATACAGCTATTGGTCAGGTGTTTGTTCAGTACTACACTCAATTATATTGTTGGATCTGCGTCCTGTGGCCGATATTGAGGGGTATTTAGCAGGGATTTCTCTTCCTCTGTTGTCCTCGAGTGTGAGCAGCTGTCTGCTTCTGCCACAGTGGAGGAGGTGTGTGAGACTATTGTGCGGCTTCCATCTTGTAAAGCTTCGGGGCTAGATGGTTTTTCTATTTTATAAGAAGTTTGTACATATTCTGGCTGACCCTCTAGCTAAAAAAGTTTTAATTCTTTGCTTTCTAAAAGACAGCTTCCATTGTCTCTTAAACAGGTGGAGGTGGCATTGTTACTTAAGCCTAGGAAATATCCTGAGAGTTGTACATCTTATCAGCCGATCTCTTTGTTGGGGGTCAATATAAGCTTTTTAGGTGGATTTTTACTGCATGGCTTCAGCAGTTTCTGCCCAATCTTGTTCATGATGATCAGAGCAGGTTTATTGCTGTCAGGCAGCCATATGATAATATGTGGCGGTTGTTGGATCTTATTTGGGTTGCACGCCATGGGTCATCTCTGACAGCTGTTTTGGGGGTAGACATGGAAAAGGCCTTTGATAAAGTGTCTTGGCCTTTTATGATGGCCACCCTGCATCATTTATGGTTTTCGGATTACTTTTTAGGTTTGGTTGTCTCTTATTTATGATGTCCCTGTAGCCTGTCTTCAGGCAAATGGGGCTTATTCTGATTATTTTTCTATCCAAAGAGGTACTAGACAGGACTATCTAGGTGCAGCGAAGGGCGACTAAAATGATAGCGGGGATGGGACGACTTCCCTATGAAGAAAGACTAAGGAGGCTAGGGCTTTTCAGCTTGGAGAAGAGACTGCTGAGGGGAGACATGATAGAGGTATATAAAATAATGAGTGGAATGGAACAGGTGGATATGAAGCGTCTGTTCACGCTTTCCAAAAATACTAGGACTAGGGGGCATGCGATGAAACGACAGTGTAGTAAATTTAAAACAAATTGGAGAAAATATTTCTTCACCCAACGCATAAATAAACTCTGGAATTCGTTGCCAGAGAATGTGGTGAAGGCGGTTAGCTTAGCAGAGTTTAAAAAGGGGTTAGATGGTTTCCTAAAGGACAAGTCTATAAACCACTACTAAATGGACTTGAGAAAAATCCATAATTCCAGGAATAACATGTATAGAATGTTTGTACGTTTGGGAAGCTTGCCAGGTGCCCTTGGCCTGGATTGGCCGCTGTCGTGGACGGGATGCTGGGCTCGATGGACCCTTGGTCTTTCCCAGTGTGGCATTACTATGTACTTATATCCCCTTTCCCCATTAATTTTTCTTTGATTATGGAGCCTTTCGCCCAGACGATTCATGCTAATTCGGACATTGCAGCATTCGAGTCGGTGATCAAGATCATAAGGTTTTGTTATATGCTGATGATCTTCTCTTCACCCTTATGGATCCCCAGTCTTCTCCATGGACTCTTCTGTATCACCTATCATACTACAGACGGTTGTCTGAGTTTACCCTTAATGTTGCTCAGTCAGAACTCTCGAATGTTCATGTGCCTGCTCCCCAGGTGGCTGTTCTGAAGGTGCAGTTTTCGTTTTGTGGGTGCACAGAGTATTCGGTATCTGGTGGTGGATATTCCTGCAGATCTGAATCTTTTATTTTCCTTGAATTATCCCCTCCCCTTCTTAGGCAGGTTCTGGCTGACAGATTGTTGGGACAGTTTGCTGGTTTCCTGGGTGGCTAGGGCTAGCGCTGTCAAAATGTCTGTGTTGCCATGCTTCCTATATTTGTTTCCTTGTCTCCCCTTGTCTACTCCTAAGTTTACTTTGCTGCACTTTATTTCTTACTAATCGCAAACATATGCAGAGATAGTTCAGTGCAATTTGAAATAGAAATTAAGTACATCCAAAGATTTGTTTTTGATTAAACTTCAGCAAAAAGTTTTTGCCTACATATGGAGGCGAAAACCCCTGCACAGAATTTGCATGTATGTTGAAAGCAGACGACGTAGTATGGGTGTGCCCCATTTTTTGTTTTACTATTGGGCAGCTGATCTCCAGGCCAATTTTGAGTGGGCAGCTTTTCCATATAAGCAATAGGTTCAATTGGAATAGAGCCCGATGAGCAGTTTATCCTTGCATTCTTTCCCATGGATGCCTTTGGCTCAGTTGTGCTCTTGTTTGAGGTCTATGCCTTATGGGTCCTTTTGTGCCCTTGCTTTGTGGTGTGTGGTCTGTTTGGCCCTATTTCCTCGATAATGTTATTTTTACGATACCCCTATTCAGTTTGCTCCAGGGATTAAACCGTCATCTATGACTACTGTGTACAAAAAATGGGTGGGGAAAGGCCTTCGAATTTTGGGTCAGTTGTATTTACAGAGTTCCTTTATCCCTTTTGATGCTTTACAAGATGAATATGGTCTGAGAAAGACTAATTATTTTTCATATTGTCAATTGAGGGATTTTATGCCGAGATGGGTCCTTCCGAACTAGGGACAGGGAGACCAGGCCCTGTTGAAAGTTTTTCGTATGGGCATGTGGTCTGTACTGACACCTGTATAAAGCTTTACTTTACAGTCACCCCTTAGATAGTTTTTATGATCATCATTGGGAGTCCCTCCTGGGAATGTCTTTGGACCCTGGCCAATGGCAGCTGATATATGAACATCTTTTGAAAGTCTCATTTGCATCTAACTATATAGAGTATGGTTTTAGAATGCTGGCACTACACACCCTCCCACCTCAAGAAGATTTTTGGCTCAGGCATGGGTCAGTGTTGGAGGGGCTGTACCAAGGAGGGCACGTTTAGAGCATGTCCTCAAACGTGGCCAAAGTGCAAGTTTTTTGTGATATGGTTTCTTGATTTCTACGAGTTATTGGATGTGTTTATGGATATCTGCTTAATGGGTGGCCCCACTCCCTGTCTGATTCTTACCATTTCATGGCTTCTGTAGTGATGCTCAGCTTTATTTGGTTTCGTTTTGGAGATGGGTGGACCCTCCAAAGTGGGAGCACTTGTTAACTAAGCTGGACTATTTATATTTGATGTTGAAATTGACTGCTCTCCAGCCGTGTCTTCTCTGGTGAGGCATACCCTTTAACTTTAATGCAGAGCCTGGTCTGGTCTCCCTGGGGTGGGTTTCTACCTTATTGTTTGGGGTGGGAGGGGTTTGGGGGGGAGTGATATGGGAGGGGTAGGCTATCCTGCTTATTTTCGAAAAGAGAAAAACGCCTATAGTGCGACCTAAATCGGGAGATAGACGTTTATCTCGCAAAGGCGCCCAAAGTGGTATAATCAAAAGCCGATTTTGGGCGTTTCCAACTGCACTCCGTCACGGAAATGAATAAAGTTGATGGGGGCGTGTCGGAGGCATGGTGGAGGCAGAACTGGGGCGTGGTTATCAGCCGAGGAGAGATGGGCGTCTTTAGCTGATAATGGGAAAAAAAGGCGTTTTTACCGCGATTTTGGGTCACTTTTTTTGGACCCTTTTTTTCACGGACGTCCTAAAAAAGTGCTCCAACTGCCCAAATGACCATTGGAGGGAATCGGGGATGACCTCCCCGGACTCCCCCAGTGGTCACTAACCCCCTCCCACCAAAAAGAACCCACTTTACAAACTTTTTTTCCAGCCTCTATGCCAGCCTCAAATGCCATACCCACCTCCATGACAGCAGAATGTGTTCGATCCTGTCACAGCCTTTCCCTGGGTCAGATGTGGCTCTCGGGTGTAGTACAGGGTCACATCAGCATTGCATTGTGGTGGGTGTAGGGTATTGGGCTCCGTGATTTCATTAGCTTGTGTTACAGTCTCACGATGTTGGTAGTTGGTAGGCTCTTCTCCCATGGTGCTTTTCCCCCTGCCTATTGGGTCAGAGTGTGCCCTGTTGTGTTTCCTGTTGTAGTCCATATGGTAGTGGCCATTTTTGTAAGCCAGTTTTAGTTCCCTTTCCTGTGTTAGCCACGTTACAGAACTTAGTTCTTCCCTTGAATGTGGCTGAAAGAGGGCATTGTACAGCATTCTGCCAGCTCTGACCTACTGCTCATCTCAGTACCAGGGAGACTCGTTGCCAGTGGGGCACAACCTCTGATCTGCAGTTAACTGTGAGTAAATGCGGTTATTCCAATAAAGGATGTTTTCAGAGAGATTAGTCTTCAGGTGTCAACTGGTGTGCCAATGTTATACAGCAGCAACAAGTCCTAGAGGCCTGTATGTATGCAGGTCCCTGGAGCACTTTTAGTGGGTACCGCAGTGCACTTCAGCCAGTTGGCCCCAGGCCCATCCCCCCCCCACCTGTAACACTTGTGCTGGTAAATGGGAGGCCTCCAAAACCCACTGTACCCACATGTAGGTGCCCCCTTCACCCCTAAGAGCTATGGTAGTGTTGTACATTTGTGGGTTTTGGGGGAGGGGGGTTGGGAGCTCAGCACCCATGGTAAGGGAACTATGCATGTGGGAACTTTTTCTGAAGTCCACCGCACTGACCTAGGGTGCCCAGTTGGTGTCCTGGCATATCAGGGGGGCCAGTGTACTACGAATCGTGGCCCCTCCCATGACCAAATGGCTCGGATTAGGACGTTTTTGAGCTGGGCTTTTTTAGTTTCCATTATCGCTAAAAAAAACCAAATGCCCAGCTCAAAAACGTCCATTTTTTCGAAAATACGGTTCGGCCCGCCCCTTCACGGACCCGTTCTCGGAGATAAACGCCCATGGAGATAGGCGTTTCCATTCGATTATGCCCCTCTATGTATCTTCTTTGTTCCTATTACAGTCGGCACTCTGCCTATGTTATTGCCTTGTATTAAATAAATAAATAAAAGCTAAAAGAAATAAATCAAATTGTTCATTTGAAAGGCTCTTAAGATTTTGTTGAATGATCTTAATGAGTGCTTTTTCCCCTCCCCCCTCTCTCTCTCTAGCAGTTACTCCCATCACATGTTGTACCAGAGGTATTGACTTGAACAAGGAGGTGATAGATATTCTCTGTCCAGCAGACTGCACTGTGGAGCAGTTCTCTATCTTTGGTAACTTGGTTTATGCAACTCTCTCCAGTATCTGTGGAGCTGCTGTTCATAGGTAAGCCAGAGTTCTGTAAATCAAGAGGAGGAAGTGAAGATTTCTGCCTGTACAATGAAAATGTATCTTCTGTTACATTTGAGGACAATAACCTGTCCTCAAATGTCTGTTGACATTATTGTCCTCATCTTCTGTTGGGTTAGAATTAGTGTTTCTATTCTTAGGAATTTATAAAATGTTTGAATACGTGATTGTTATTCACCTAATTAGTTTTCACAGCACAGGTACTATTATTGGGTACTTTTTCCAGTTCAATTAAATGCATATATTTCTGCAGCTGAGGTATATAGTATGCACAGAAAACGCTACAAAAAACAGAGCGAAGGATCCAACACAGGTGTGGCAAAGTTCTAGAGGAAGAAATATTTTCTTCAAGTGTTTATCCAATATTCAGGGCTACTCAATAGATAGCACCAATGAAAATTTTCTATTACAGCAATATCCATATAGGGCCAGACTCAGTAAATGGAGCACAAAATTAGGCGCCAGAAAGAGCCATGGGAATTATCCAAACAGCCTAGATGGAAGTGTAGACAAAAAAGAAACATTGTAATGGCTACAAAATGAATCATTAAAAAAAAAAAAAAACTGGCTCTAATTTTTGCAGCTCCAGAACAAACCATGCAAACAAATGTTATTTGACAGCAAACATAGAATTGCTAGCGTGGCTTTGTAAAAGAAGCCCTTAATTAGTGGTCATAGTAAAATTGCTCAAACTGAGTATAAAATGTCATAATAATGTTGCTGGCACTTTAGAAAAAATATTGCCTTCAAGTGTGTAAAAATGATTGGGAACACACAATTAAGGAAAAAGTAATAGAAAATTAAAGTAAAGATTTTGTGTGTCTTTAAAATTTGGAAGGACCATAATCCGGACTATGATATAGCAGATATAACAATAACAGAAGAAGTGGTTGTATGGTTCGTAGAGGTATCTATACCAGGAGACAGTCGAGTGGAAGATAAAACTCTGGAAACATTCACAAAATACAAGAATCTACTAACTGAAACTGAAAGAATATGGAAGAAAATAATGAAAAGTAGTACCAATTATAACAGAGGCCTTAGGAGCTATACCTAATACATTGAAAAAACTTCAAATCAGTTAAAATTGAATGGATAACTCCCTACCAGGTACAAAAAGCAGCTTTATTTGGAATTGCATTCATATCTCTACAGTTTCTAAGCCCTAGAACAAGGCTCAAATTGTCAGTGCATAAAACCAGTCTAGACTGATGAAAGCAACCCAGGCTTTGATGCATTCCAAATCTACCATCTTCATTGCCATACAGTCCTCTTGGGACCACTACAGTTTTCATTTCTTTCTTATAACCTTCTCTTCTCACAGCTCAGAAAGAGTCACTTAATAAGAACTATCTGTCATACTATGTGGGATTTGGTCTGAAGGATCTCTCTTCCCACCTAAAAATTAAATAACAATTTTAAATTTATATTTTCCTGCTACCCTCAGAGCAACAGCTGTCCATCTACATCCTACTCCTACTGATTTATTGCTAGATATCTACATCTACCTTTTGGTCTGTCATCAATATGCCCTCTCCCATATTCAGGGCACAGGATTCATATTTGATATGCCTAGATTCTGTACTCTCTCATAGTATATATTAGGAACTATCTATGCTTAAGAAAAAGCCCCCCCCCCCCCAAACTAATTATTTGAACGGTGAAGGGGTTAAAAGAGTTTATGCTGGAGAGTATTTGTTTTGTATGTTTATTGTTTGCTTTGATGATTAAATTAAAAGCATCCACACATCTAAATGGCAGCCTTTAAATGTCTGGAGAGGCCAGACATTCCAAAGCCATTTCAAAACAGGGGCAATTCAGACATGTGGAAGCTCCTAAATAGCAAGGGGGTGTGGGGAGGACAAGGAGAGGGAGTGGTCTGGGTGGAACAAAAATATAGATGTGCATTACATATTTAACATAGGAAATGCGCATCTGCATGGGGAAACCTGGATGCTGGAATTTATATCTGCTCTGAGGCACAACTAAATGCCCACCTTGGGTGCACATGTAAATCCCAACATTACTGGTTCCCAGGAGGCCAGCTCCTCCACCCCAATGCCAACCTTCAGAACCCACCCCCTTCCACACATCAACAAGAACCCCAGACATTAGCAAGTACCCCTCTGACATTAGTAAATACCCCCATAGCCTCCACACACCCCCAACAGCAACAAAATCTCTTCCCTGACAGCTTTCAGCACCCCCGATAACAGCAAAACTTCCCACTCCCTGACAGCTTCAAAACCTCTCCTGACAGCAGCAAAACTTCCCCACCACAGCAAGCAAAACCTCCCTGGCCCCCTCCACCCCAGCAGAAAAAGTTTCCATATGCAGGCATGAGCCCAACACATGGAAGCCTGCCCCAACCAAATCCCAGAGTCTCTGCTTAAGATAAGTACAGTTTATAATAAGATCTACAGTTTAAATTGGATATAGTATAAGATTTATATAAGTAAGAAATTTCAGCATTTAAGTCATAGAGAATTGGAGTAATTGCAGAATTGTCATTTGAAACCTTTGAGAACTGATGTCAAGGTGGGTGCATAAATCCTTGCATTAAACTATATATATGCAGAAGGCTTCGCTGAGGTTTTTGGGGCTTGTTAAAATTTATGGTGGGATGATATTGAAGATACGGACCTTTTACTAAGTGTCCTCCCATGTTAATATCTAGCCTCTTCAGTATTGTTATAGAAATTAAAAAATATATAATCAGTGAATCACATAATATAGTATATAAATAGACATATAGATATATAAACAATATATATACACAAAACAATGTAAGTGACTTGTATATTGCTCACCAGTTCCATGTAGAGATTCACTGTTAAATCACTAACACTCTAATACCCTAATACCCTATGTTGTTTTGGAGTCAAAATTGTACGTATTCTGATTACTAAAATGATATGAGACCCTTTTACCAAAGGGTGTTAAGCAGAAGGGGGGATTCTGTATAAATCATCCAAGTTAGGCATTCAATTTTGCATGTGGATCCAAGTTACGAGCACAAAATAATTGACTAAATTTGTTTGTTGTACTTTTAATTCTACATAATCAAGTGGCCAAACAAGTGACCACAAATACTTTGACCTTTATTTTAGAATCCCTATTCATGATTTACATGTGTACTGTATATATATACTACCATTTACACGTGTATATCATATACATATGTTAAATCTGATTTTAGAAAAGTAATATTTACAAATGGTTTGGGCAGGACCAAAATCTACATGTGCATTCCCCATTTCAGAAATAGAATGCATGTATATGTAGAGAAAGTCCAGCAGGGAGGACAAAACAAATTGGATTAGAACCAAATAGCCAAAGGCATCTTTTATTAGGATACAACAATGGTTTCAAAGCAGTGGTTTCAAAAAAGAGCAAACCTCCATTAGAGATTAAATTTCTTCTGCTTTCCTGCCACAATCTTTTAACACTAATACTGCTCTTGAAAGCTAGTGTTACCCAATAACTACCCTTGCCATTCTGTTAGGATTCCTTTACCTTCAAACTTCAATCAGAACGGTTTAGATTATATCCTTATGCAGATGACATTTAAACTGTCTCCATTCGGAATACTGGCCATTTTAACCATACTCTCTATTTTCTATCTTTTAACCAGTTTTTAATCCGCAATAGAACAGTACCTCCTATCTCATGACTCTCCAGTTTCCTCTGAAGTCTTTCATGAGGTACTTTGTCAAGTGCCTTTTGAAAATCCAGATGCACAATTAACCCTTTGGTGTCCAATGTTCCCATAATAAGCCATATGGGAACAGATTGATGGGAACATTGGACACCGGCTCACCTTATCCACGTTTGTTTACCCCTTCAAAGAAATGTAATAGATTGATGAGGCAACATTTCCCTTCACTAAATCCATGTTGGCTTTGTCTCATTGATCCATTCTTTTGAATATGCACTGTAATTTTGTTCTTTATAATAGTCTGTACCATTTTGCCATGCACCGATGTCAGGCTCATAGTCTATAATTTCCTGGATCACCTCTGGAACCTTTTTTAAAAATCAGTGTTACATTGGCTACCCTCCAATCTTCTGTACCATGCTTGATTTTAAAGATAAATTATATATTACTAACATTAGTTCATTTTTCAATTCTATCAGTACTCTGGGATGAATACCATCTGGCCCAGGCAATTTGCTACTCTTCAATGTGTCAAATTGTCCCATTACATCTTCTGTAGTGAATATGCAGGTTTCTTTTGGCTACTGTGGCCTTTGTTTTTAAAAATGCTGATTGCATCGACTGAATACGAGCCCATAAGTTAATATTCCTTCTTAAATCTAGGCTCATAGAAAATTATAGACCCTTGAAAAATAGAATTTGTCCCCAGTGGCATGCCATTGTGGGATTTTCCCCAAACAGCTGCTTGCATCATGCATCACATTTTTACACTGATTTATATGGTATTTTTAAAATGTTTTTTTTAGGTGTATCTTGTGCCCCCTAATTTTTGTTTTACAGGTAAAACTCGGGGGAGGGGTAGAATGTACTGTAAAATATCTTTTGAGTTTTCAAATGGTTGTAAGTCTGTAACTCAATTACTATAGGAAAAATATTTTTATTTATTTATTTAATGCATTTATATCCCACATTTTCCAACTAATAGCAGGCTCAATGTGTCTTACACTAATCTGTAGGAAGGCTACAGTACAAGAAGTACGATTATACAGTTGATAGTAAAATAGCAAATATCCTTTAAAACAACAATAGAATAGACTACCTGAGTACGTCAAGCTCCATCTCTGGCCGTCTTCAAATCTAAGCTAAAAGCCCACCTTTTTGATGCTGCTTTTAACTCCTAACCCTTATTCACTTGTTCAGAACCCTTATTTCATCATCCTCACTTTAATATTCCCTTATCTCTTGTTTGTCCTATTTGTCCTAATTAGATTGTAAGCTCTGTTGAGCAGGGACTGTCTCTTCATGTTCAGGTGTACAGCACTGCGTACATCTAGTAGCGCTATAGAAATGATGAGTAGTAGTAGTAATAATGCCCTGGGCTGTTTCAGCGCTATTTTTAGAGTGCTGTTTGGAACAGCATGGGGCTTTTGATCATCTGCCTGTAAGTGCTTAATGCATTTGTAAAGAGGCCCCTAAGATTCATATACTTACTGGAAGATGAATCCTTGTGTTTAGATTAGCAGAAGAACATCTAGAAAATCTGTAGAAAGAGAGAACTTCCAAAATACAACAAGGCAACGATCTGCAAAATCCAATATGGGAAAGAAAGCCAGCAGATCAATGTCACAACAAAAAGATTTTATTGAAGATACCGTGTATGAACAAATCGCCCGACACAGGCCGTGTTTCGCCCACCTAGGGCTGCGTCAGGGGCTACAATGAACAAATATATAATAATTATCATAGATCATAATAAATAAAATATAACACACATACGAACATAATATATCAAATATATGAATTGACAAAGAACAATTAATAAAATATGGAATATTACTAGGTATACATAGAGAGTATACTAAAATAATTACATGAATAAACATATCGATACGCACTGTCCAATATAAATAATATATATATACATGTACATAAAAGAGCATATATAAGAAAATATATATATAAAAGAAGTATATATAATGCAACAATTATATGACAGTGCATATAAACATATATATAAAAGCATAATAAAATCTGACATCACGTAACAGCAAATCAAGGGCACTGGTATAGTTATGAACTTCAATACAAATATGTATAAAAAAATGTATAAATGAGATAATAAAAGGCACATACCTAATTTGAAACCTTCGTAAAGGGGCAAATATGGTGCATAAAAGTCAAGAAAAAACCAGCTAAAACGGGAATACCTATAATCATGAATCAAAAAGAATTAATAAAAAGCAAAAAATAAAATTAGAGCGGATCAAGACTAATGATGTGACATTAGTTTAGGTATCATAGGGGGTATTGACACTACATTGTGTATTGACATGACTAGTGCAATGTGTTTATAAAAAATACTATATACAAAACGTCTTGCAATCAAAACAACATCATGGCACAGCAATGTCACATATATAAACACTAAGTGCAATGTAATAATAAAATATCTAAAATGTTACAAGTGCCGTGTTATAAAATGATGCACTTATTGTTATGTATGACAAACAATTATCAGTGCCCTTAAAGGCTGACAGAAGCGCAATGAAATATTAATACAGCATCAGAGGAGAATTAAACCACCACGTTGCTAGTAAACTTCCTGCTATACTACTTCAAGTGATTGTATGTAAAAACAGGGATGATTACAACATTAAAGCAGGGACCACAAAAAGTGTGGATATCAACATCTCTAAAAAAGCAAAACTGCTACAGTCTGAAGATTAAAAACAAAAGTGCAATACTGCTTCAAGTGAATATGTATGAAAACAAGTAAATGCCAATAGTGCAATGATGCGCATACATAAAATGTGTCTCAAAACAAAAATATACTTACTGTAGTCTCTAGCATACACAAATGGACACACCATTATTGAAGCTGGAAAAACTATTGCAAGTGTCCTGTGATGTTTATATGCATCATTTCCGGGTCAAAGTTCAAAAAAGCAACAAATTAAATTAAAGAATGCCAGAGAATAAAAAAAAAAAAAAAAAGGGGGGAATAGCTATGAATCAAATCAAATGTATATGCAATGATCGATTAATAAATGCAGTGAAGAAAATACTGAATAAAAAACAACAATGAATGTGATCTGATGTAACACAGGATATGTAAATTATATTGATGATGGGACTATGTGTGGTAAAGAATAAAATTTAAAAAATGAAAATAAATTGAATTAAAATTAAAATGAAAAAATATGAACTTATACACCTCTTCTGCTGGGAGACCGTTTGATTTGTATAAAAACCACTGAAAACAAAAATGTAAAAAATATGTATGTGAACACCCTAAGTAAAAAAGAGCACGTCAGTGAGCCATATATATAGAAAATGCACAACAATAAAAATATAAGAACAAATTAAAAACCAAATATATATATATTTATATATTGTGAATAAATAATGAAAGAAAAAAAAATAAAAAAAGAACAATATTATTTCACAGGAATACTGATAGGTCAGTCTCCATGTTCAGACCCTGAGGATGTAATGTTTGTAACTCAAAAATGAATTGTTGTTCCTTTCTTAGGAGGAGGGTGTCTACTGGTCCACCTCTCCAGTTCTTTTTGTGCACAAATAAAATGCAAAAACGCAGTTCTTCAAAAAGATGTCCTAAGGTTTTTGAATGTTCCACCAGTGGTTTCTCAAGTGCATTCCTTTTTATAGCACTTTTATGCTCGATTATTCTAGTGTTAAATGGATGACTGTGGTTCTCATGTTCACATTACAAACAGAGCATGATCCACATGGGTAATGTCCAACTGGTAAATTCCTCAATGTTTTGGATTCAATGTGTAATGCTGATGGCACTAATAGATCTTTTAGGTTTTTTTTCACGTTTATATGCTACTAGTAGCTCTTTGTTATCAAAAGCAGGGATGCCTTGTATTAGATGCCAGTGTTTCCTAATAATCTTAACAATAGGATTGGACATATGATTGAATGGAAGTGTGCATCAGCATTACACATTGAATCCAAAACATTGAGGAATTTACCAGTTGGACATTACCCATGTGGATCATGCTCTGTTTGTAATGTGAACATGAGAACCACAGTCATCCATATTCCATCTTCCAATAAAAAGATCCATCTGAAAGGATTCTCTAATTGCAAGACTAAAACGTTATTTATGTGGTTATCTGTCCGTGTGGTTTAGCCTATATAGGTAAAACCAAGAGACAATTTAACACTAGAATAATCGAGCATAAAAGTGCTATAAAAAGGAATGCACTTGAGAAACCACTGGTGGAACATTCAAAAACCTTAGGACATCTTTTTGAAGAACTGCGTTTTTGCATTTTATTTGTGCACAAAAAGAACTGGAGAGGTGGACCAGTAGACACCCTCCTCCTAAGAAAGGAACAACAATTCATTTTTGAGTTACAAACATTACATCCTCAGGGTCTGAACATGGAGACTGACCTATCAGTATTCCTGTGAAATAATATTGTTCTTTTTTTATTTTATTTTTTTTTCTTTCATTTTTTATTCACAATATATAAATATATATATATTTGGTTTTTAATTTGTTCTTATATTTTTATTGTTGTGCATTTTCTATATATATGGCTCACTGACGTGCTCTTTTTTACTTAGGGTGTTCACATACATATTTTTTACATTTTTGTTTTCAGTGGTTTTTATACAAATCAAACGGTCTCCCAGCAGAAGAGGTGTATAAGTTCATATTTTTTCATTTTAATTTTAATTCAATTTATTTTCATTTTTTTAAATTTTATTCTTTACCACACATAGTCCCATCATCAATATAATTTACATATCCTGTGTTACATCAGATCACATTCATTGTTGTTTTTTATTCAGTATTTTCTTCACTGCATTTATTAATCGATCATTGCATATACATTTGATTTGATTCATAGCTATTCCCCCCTTTTTTTTTTTTTTTTTTAGTCTCTGGCATTCTTTAATTTAATTTGTTGCTTTTTTGAACTTTGACCCGGAAATGATGCATATAAACATCACAGGACACTTGCAATAGTTTTTCCAGCTTCAATAATGGTGTGTCCATTTGTGTATGCTAGAGACTACAGTAAGTATATTTTTGTTTTGAGACACATTTTATGTATGCGCATCATTGCACTATTGGCATTTACTTGTTTTCATACATATTCACTTGAAGCAGTATTGCACTTTTGTTTTAATCTTCAGACTGTAGCAGTTTTGCTTTTTTAGAGATGTTGATATCCACACTTTTTGTGGTCCCTGCTTTAATGTTGTAATCATCCCTGTTTTTACATACAATCACTTGAAGTAGTATAGCAGGAAGTTTACTAGCAACGTGGTGGTTTAATTCTCCTCTGATGCTGTATTAATATTTCATTGCGCTTCTGTCAGCCTTTAAGGGCACTGATAATTGTTTGTCATACATAACAATAAGTGCATCATTTTATAACACGGCACTTGTAACATTTAGATATTTTATTATTACATTGCACTTAGTGTTTATATATGTGACATTGCTGTGCCATGATGTTGTTTTGATTGCAAGACGTTTTGTATATAGTATTTTTTATAAACACATTGCACTAGTCATGTCAATACACAATGTAGTGTCAATACCCCCTATGATACCTAAACTAATGTCACATCATTAGTCTTGATCCGCTCTAATTTTATTTTTTGCTTTTTATTAATTCTTTTTGATTCATGATTATAGGTATTCCCGTTTTAGCTGGTTTTTCTTGACTTTTATGCACCATATTTGCCCCTTTACGAAGGTTTCAAATTAGGTATGTGCCTTTTATTATCTCATTTATACATTTTTTTATACATATTTGTATTGAAGTTCATAACTATACCAGTGCCCTTGATTTGCTGTTACGTGATGTCAGATTTTATTATGCTTTTATATATATGTTTATATGCACTGTCATATAATTGTTGCATTATATATACTTCTTTATATATATATTTTCTTATATATGCTCTTTTATGTACATGTATATATATTATTTATATTGGACAGTGCGTATCGATATGTTTATTCATGTAATTATTTTAGTATACTCTCTATGTATACCTAGTAATATTCCATATTTTATTAATTGTTCTTTGTCAATTCATATATTTGATATATTATGTTCGTATGTGTGTTATATTTTATTTATTATGATCTATGATAATTATTATATATTTGTTCATTGTAGCCCCTGACGCAGCCCTAGGTGGGCGAAACACGGCCTGTGTCGGGCGATTTGTTCATACACGGTATCTTCAATAAAATCTTTTTGTTGTGACATTGATCTGCTGGCTTTCTTTCCCGAAAGAGAGAACTTTAAAGGACCAATTTTTAAATAGAACTATATAGACAAGAACTTGGAAAAATGTGTAGTTTTAAATAATTATCTGAGAATCTAGCTTGAATTACATTCAAGTGAAAGATATTATATTGAATTGTGATTTACTTGACAGATGTTGCCATTGTTGTTTGTGGTATAGACAAATAGTATTGTTGAGAAACATTCCATTAAAAAGTGGAAACAAAGTAGCTACAAAAATATATTGCAGTTACTTAGCTTGAAATAGTTATAGTGACATTTTCAAAACAAATGTTAAGCAATTGTATACTCAGAATTGAAAAGTGATTTTTTTTATTTATGAATGTTAATTAAAACTTAAGTTTATAAGAAAACAATTTAACACTTGAGTTTACTTCTGTATGCCAAATGCGGGTGCAGTTCATTTCCTGAGGTAATTCCACTCTTGGAATTGTGACAATGGTATAATAAGGTGGTGATTTGTTACCATTCCAAAAGAGCAGAGAAGATATGCTGGGCAAGGAAGAAAACCCTGCAGAAGAAAACATTTAAATCTAAATAACAAGGCCCAAGGAGATATACCTGCTTATAATCGAAAGAGAAAAACGCCTATATTTCTACCCAAATCGGGAGATGGGTGTTTTTCTTGCAAAGGCGCCCAAATTGGTATAATCCAAAAGCCAATTTTGGGCGTTTCCAACTGCACTCCATTGCAGAAACGAATAAAGTTGCTGGGGCGTGTCGGAGGCGTGGTGGAGGTGGGGCATGGTTATCAGCTGAGGAGAGATGGGTGTCTTTAGCTGATAATCGAAAAAAAGGCGTTTTGACCGCGATTTTGGGTCACTTTTTTTGGACCCTTTTTTCTCACGCACAAGTCCCAAAAAAGTGCCCCAACTGCCCAGATGACCACTGGAGGGAATCGGGGATGACCTCCCCGGACTCCCCCAGTGGTCACTAACCCCCTCCCACCAAAAAGAACCCACTTTACAAACTTTTTTTCCAGCCTCTATGCCAGCCTCAAATGCCATACCCACCTCCATGACAGCAGAATGTGTTCGATCCTGTCACAGCCTTTCCCTGGGTCAGATGTGGCTCTCGGGTGTAGTACAGGGTCACATCAGCATTGCATTGTGGTGGGTGTAGGGTATTGGGCTCCGTGATTTCATTAGCTTGTGTTACAGTCTCACGATGTTGGTAGTTGGTAGGCTCTTCTCCCATGGTGCTTTTCCCCCTGCCTATTGGGTCAGAGTGTGCCCTGTTGTGTTTCCTGTTGTAGTCCATATGGTAGTGGCCATTTTTGTAAGCCAGTTTTAGTTCCCTTTCCTGTGTTAGCCACGTTACAGAACTTAGTTCTTACCTTGAATATGGCTGAAAGAGGGCATTGTACAGCATTCTGCCAGCTCTGACCTACTGCTCATCTCAGTACCAGGGAGACTCGTTGCCAGTGGGGCACAACCTCTGATCTGCAGTTAACTGTGAGTAAATGTGGTTATTCCAATAAAGGACGTTTTCGGAGAGATTAGTCTTCAGGTGTCAACTGGTGTGCCAATGTTATACAGCAGCAACAAGTCCTAGAGGCCTGCATGTATGCAGGTCCCTGGAGCACTTTTAGTGGGTACCGCACTGCACTTCAGCCAGGTGGCCCCAGGCCCATCCCCCCCACTTGTAACACTTGTGCTGGTAAATGGGAGGCCTCCAAAACCCACTGTACCCACATGTAGGTGCCCCCTTCACCCCTAAGAGCTATGGTAGTGTTGTACATTTGTGGGTAGTGGGTTTTGGGGGAGGGGGTTGGGTGCTCAGCACCCGTGGTAAGGGAGCTATGCATGTGGGAGCGTTGTCTGAAGTCCACCGCACTGACCTCTAGGGTGCCCAGTTGGTGTACTGGCATGTCAGGGGGGGCGAGTGTACTACGAATCGTGGCCCCTCCCACGACCAAATGGCTCGGATTAGGACGTTTTTGAGCTGGGCGTTTTTAGTTTCCATTATCTCTTAGAAAAACAAACGCCCAGCTCAAAAACGTCCATTTTTTAGAAAATATGGTTCGGCCCTCCCCTTCACGGACCCGTTCTCGGAGATAAACACCCATGGAGATAGGCGTTTGCGTTTGATTATGCCCCTCATAGTCTCCCTAATTCAGAGCCAAGTCTCTAACATAAGGTTGATTGGTTAATGATACTATCCTGCTGTTATACAATTTAGGATGCACATTAATGCTATGATTGCAGGATCTCCAGGGAAAGATTCTGCATTCTGTGTCCACAACTATGAATCATGGAATATGCAGATTTAGAAAAAAAAAAAAGAGTTAATGCATCTTTCCCAAAAGTAAAAAGGGCTAGCAACACAGTTAGAAGACCATGCAGGAAGATTAATAGGTTAGCTTGACTAGACAAACATTTATTAAGATACTTAGGTCTTTGTTTACTAAGCCGTGTTAAAGGCACGTTAGCGTTTTTAATGCGCATTAACCATGTACTCGCGTTAATAGTGTATGCTCCTACAATACCCCTATAGGCGCCTACATGGTTAGTACATGCTAATTGTAGGTGTGTTAAAAACACTAATGCGCCTTAGTAAACAGGGCCCTTAGTTTAATGGGTGTAAATAAGCAAGGATAATCAATGAGCTATAGAATAAATATGAATCCTTGACAAGACAGATTTAACATTATTCGGATATCACAAAGAATCTTTCAGCACACAAATTCAAACTAAAATAATAATATGAGTTGATAACATCTTGATTTTTTTGTTTTACAAAAACAAACATATACTAAATCAATTTACTTTTCCCAAACTGTTTTGCCGTGCTACAACAGAATTAAGGGAAAGGAAAGGGGATGGGATTTGACATACTGCCTTTCTGTGATTACAATCAAAGTGTTTTACATATTGTATATATATACAGGTACTTATTTTGTACCTGGAGCAGTGGAGGGTTGTGACACTCAGTCACAAGGAGCTGTAGTGGGAATTGAATCCAGTTCCCCTAGTAGTTCATGGACCACTACACTAACCATTAGGCTACTCCTCTACTTATCACATGTTCATGATCACTGTTTTAAAAAGCCTTCTGCATGCTTGAATATTACACAGAATCTTCGGTTTAATAGCAATGTATTTATCTGCTGTTAATTACAGAAAAAGTAAGGTCTATACCTGACAGAAAATCAATTCTTTTTTTTTTTTTATTATAGTGGGGTGATCACCACCTTAGGAGGAGCCATCACAATGAAAAGACTGCCTGGACAAGAGAGCTATCCATCTGTTTATGCCAATGGAGTTCTGTCTCAGAAGTTTGCTAAGTGGGGTTCATCTTTCTCTGTGTCCAGTGAGTAGAACATCAATATACTTTAAAGTGTGAATGATGAAATATGGTCACTGTGTTAGTCCACTCAAATATGTACAGTACACTGTCCTAATAAAGGATGTATACAATACTGTTCTGCAGAGTTCTGTGTCACCTTCTTTTGATTATTGTAACGTTTTGTTGTGTGGTTTGCCGCAAATGACTTTGCGGGCCTTTCAAGTTGCACAGAACTCTGCTGCACGGTTCTTCTGAGTTTGGGTCAGAAGGCGCATATCACACCACATTTGAGGTTGTTGCATTGGTTGCCTATGGCACAGAGCATTTAATTCAAACTTTTGTTATTGGTGTTTCAAGCATGGCAGGGTGTTGCTCCTGAGGCCTTAGTGCGCAGGTTTCAGTCTTATTGTCCTTCTTGGACGTTACAGTCTCAAAACCAGAATTTATTGGTCTTTCCATCTTTACATCTGGTATGCTTGGAGGAAATTTTGTAGTCGAGTTTTGTTTTAATTGCTGGTCCTTGTTTTGGAATTTGTTACCATTATCTATGTGTTAGTCGGCATCTGCTCCCCAGTTCAAGAAATTGCTAAAAACCTGGCTATTTTCTAGGGCGTTGGCTGATAGGTGGTTTCTGAGTTTTTGGAGTTTGCAATTTGTAAGATTGTGTAATGTTTGTGGGGGGTTTATATGAATGTTTTATTGTACCTTGCCTAGATGTTTGAATAGGCGGGTTATAAATTTATTAAATAAATAAATTAAGGCAGAGTCCAAGATGGCCGCTGAATGAGACGGACGCATTTTTAGAGTCTCTCTCATTTCCTGAACAATACTAGCAATATGCCGAAGAGGAGAGGAAGGGCTGCAGCGACTGCCTCCCAGCAGCCGAGGAATCCATCTTCTTTAGGCTCGATTGAACCTTTTTTGCAGAGAGCCGCAGGCATGGTTTTACCGTCGATGGGCGGCCCGCTTGTTCACCCACTAGCTGGAGAAAGCGGAGTGAA
Organism: Microcaecilia unicolor; assembly: GCF_901765095.1. Taxonomy (NCBI): domain Eukaryota; kingdom Metazoa; phylum Chordata; class Amphibia; order Gymnophiona; family Siphonopidae; genus Microcaecilia; species Microcaecilia unicolor. The sequence goes on from NC_044039.1 coordinate 104,908,689, forward strand.
CACTGGGCTGGAAGTTTCGTTAAGCCCAGACGGCAGAGACCCACCTCCCCAGCCAATAGGAAGCAGTTCTCCGATGAAGGCGTTCTCGACCGCGAAGACCGGAGAGTCAGGTAGCGGAGGGGAACGGGAGGCAATTTTATCTTCATTGGAAGGTTTGGGGAGTTTGTTAACCCCCACTTTGACTGCTTCCATAGAAAGAAGAACAGCTGAGGAGACGATAGGAACAGCTGGGAATGTGAGTCTGATACACACTGAGGTAGAAGAGATTTTTCCTTTTAAAAAACCTACCGAAGTAACTTTAAACAATCTCTGGCATCTAATTGTGGAACTTGGAAAGGCTTTATGCCCTCAGACGAAAAAGATGTCTGAAGAAATTTCTTTATTGGATGGGAAACTGAAGGAAGTAGAAACTAAACTTAATTCTGTGGCTTCACAAACAGAAAATCTTGAAAAAGAAGTACAACAGATACAAACTTTGCAAACAACAACTGTTAAAGATTTGGTAAACCTAAGGAGAAAATCGGAGTTCCTTGAAAACAGTTTAAAAAATAATAACTTGCGTTTTATAAATTTTCCCTTGCAACCTCTGATTTCTCCGAGGGAAATGCTAAGAAATTACTTTAAAGAAGTTCTTGAAATTGGAGAAGATCAGTTCCCCCCTATCTCCCAGGTTTTTTATATCCCGGGTAAAAGAGAAGAACAGCATTTAAATAACCAGGCAATAGATGTCTCTGCATTGATAGAAAGTTCAGATAGCGAACAACTAACTGCTTCAACCCTACTTGCCACGGTAGCGTTGACCTCAGACAAGTCATGGATATTAAAGAAATTTTTCCAAAAAAAAGAGAAAACCTTTAGAGGGTTACAAACTCGGATATTTCCTGACTTGTCGAGGGACACGCAGAAGCGTAGGCAAAAGTTCTTGCAGTTGAAACAGGAGACGCTCCAGTTAGGAGCAACGTTTTATTTAAAATACCCATGTAAATGCTTGGTAAACTATCAGAATGTTAAATATGTGTATTTTGACCCTTCCCAACTGGGTTCCTTCTTAACATCAAAGAGAGCTCTATAAGTGTATATATACCAAGCCTGTAACGCTGAAATCTTGTTTTTTGGTTAAAGTATATTTGAAATATTTAATTTCTTTTCCTTATATCTCCAGTTGTTGAACTTGGACTCAGTATTGTGGACTTTAAAGCATCTAAAAAGGAGATATTTTTCTTTATTTCTGAGGAATTTCTGGGCAAATTAGTTTCTTTAGCTGCTTTTTTCCTGTCAAGTAAATTTACTTGTGATTTTGATTGAAATAATAATAAATAAATAAATAAATAAATAATAAATAAATAAATAAATTAAGATGTCTGTCTGGTCCAACGCAGATCTTGCCTCTCGGATGGGATGTTGACACACCAGCCTCTATCTCTGATAAGAGCTCCTTTTTATAGAGAAATCAGAAACTGTAGCTGTACTGCTGAAATATTTTCTGTCCTTGGAGAACATAAACAAGTACATCTTGACCAGCCACAGTGTCTCCATGAGACCTGTAATGACGTGCATTCTGATAATAGCCTGATTGTCCTGGAACATTGTGATCTTATCAGCAGCTTCCAAGTACAGTAAACAAGAGTTGTTGTGCTTCTATTAGATTTGATGTCTCTGCATTGTTCTAGAGGCTTTATAGATGAAATGTCTGAGTTTGCATCTTGTAATCAGGTTGTAAATGCTGGATAGTGCCATGTATTTATGAGACCATGGGGTTCATTTTCAAAAGAGAAAAACATCTAAAAATCCTTCTTTACAGTAGAAACCATAGCTGAACATATATCCCCTGTGATTGAAATCATGGCAAAATTACAGACTCAACATTAACTGATCAGTTGTGTGGTATACTTTTCTACTACCCACTTGGAAGATGGTCAAGCGCCCAAGACAACTTCATGGACTTCATATCAAATATATGCACAAACTTATCTCAAAAAAGATAAGACTAGATTTAGAAAAGATACAGAGAAGGGCGATAAAAATGATAAAGGGGATGGGATGACTTCCCTATGAGGAAAGGCTGAAGTGTCTAGGACTCTTCAGCTTGGAGAAGAGACGGCTGAGGGGAGATATGATAGAGGTCTATAAAATAATGAGTGGAGTGGAACGGGTAGATGTGAATCGTTTGTTTACTCTTTTCAAAAATACTAGGACTAGGGGGCACGCGATGAAGTTACAAAGTAGTAAAATGAATCGGAGAAAATGTTTCTTCACTCAACGTGTAATTAAACTCTGGTCTTCGTTGCCAGAGAATGTGGTAAAGGTGGTTAGCATAGCGGGGTTTTAAAAGGGTCTGGACGGCTTCCTAAAGGAAAAGTCCATAGACCATTATTAAATTGACTTGGGAAAAGCCACTGCTTATTACTGGGATAAGCATCATAAAATGTATTGAGCTTTTCTGGGATCTTGCCAGGTACTTGTGACCTGGATTGGCCACTGTTGGAAACAGGATACTGGGCTTGATGGACGTTTGGTCTGTCCCAGTGTGGCAATACTTATGTACTTATGTCCTGCTACTAGATGATATCAATCTACACCTAGACAAGCAACATGACACCAACACCAGGTTTCTAAAAAACTTCCTGAACTAATGGAACTTCAAAAAGGCACCAGCCACCTCATTTCATGTAAAAGGTCACCAATTAGACATAATAGCTTACAGACTCTTAGCCGATAACAGCCATATAATAGAGAATAATAACTGGGCAGAGGTACCATGGTCAGACCATAACAAACTCACCTTCACACGTCAGTGGAAAGAGAACAGCAAAAACAGAGAACCAAGGACATCACATACTGCCCTAACCAGAGGAAAGGTGGATAACCATAGCTTCTGGTCAACAGTGATGAATGACTACACAAACATAATACCTACTAACTTTCACTTCATGAGAAACTGGGATGAACTAAGTGGAAACACACTAAACAAAACAGCACCACTCAAAATGAAAACTAAAGAGGAAAGAACCACTGTGCCCCTGGTTCAATGAGGAACTATTAGTGATGGAAAAACTCTGCAGGAAACTGGAAAGAAAATGGTCCCAAAACAAATCAGACATGAACAAAACCACATGGAGGAAAGCCCTAAGCAAGTATAAACACACCATAAAAAGAGCCAAAGCAGAATAATATAGAACATATGTGCGCTCAGAACAGATAAACATAAAAAATATATAAACCAATGAAAAATGTACTGAACACACAAGCTCTGCTAATGTCAAATGAAAAACCACCAATAGCAGATGAGCTCACACAATATTTGGAAGAAAAAATAATAAAAACAAGATCACACCTAGCTGCAACACAAACAACACTCATAGATTTCGTACACGAATGTGAAATCAATGAGGACCACATCAAGAAAGACAGAATCTGGACCTCCTTTAAGATACCAACAACCAACTCAGTTAAAGCACTACTGAAAAAAATACGGCCTACTAGACAGCTGCCCAAACTACATGATGGAAAACCCACCAGATTGATTCATCAAACTCTTAACTGAACACATAGAATACATGTTCTCGAAAGGTCATTTCCCTTCTGACAAGGGCAACATCATACTCACTCCAGTCCTTAAAGACCACCAGAAAGATCAGTGAACTCACTAATTACAGACCAGTGGCATCAATACCACTCCTGACAAAAACAATGGAAGGACTAGTAGCACAACAATTAATGGAATACCTAAGGCACTACTCAATCCTTCACAGCTCTCAATCAGACCATGCTATACCACTGAAAGAGTCATAACCACCCTGATCACAGAATTCAGAAGAAAAGCCAAGGCCAGTCCTACTAAAATTTGATATGTCAAGCACCTTCGACCTAGTAGATCACACAAAACTAATGACCCTGCTCGACAACATAGGAATAACTGGAGCAGTAGCAGTCTGGTTCAACGGTTTTCTAAGAAATAGATCCTACCTGGTCAAGATGTCCAATGAATTTTCAGCCTCCTGGATCCTGAATGTGGGGTCCCTCAGGGTTCCCCAATATCATCAATATTATTCAATGTCCTGATGGCTCCAGTTGGCAAGCAACTAGAAAAAAATGGGTTTAAACCCATTCATATATGCAGATGATGTTACCATCTACATACTTTTCAACAACAGTACACGGATAAGGCCATAAAAAGGACTTGACCTCATGGAAAAATTGGGCCACAACTGTCAAACTTAAACTGCACTGAGACAAAACCAAACTCCTGGTTTTATCCAGCCAGCACAATCCCACTACTTACCAAAACCTCATAGTAGATCAACAATCTTACACAATCAAAACACAAAAATAATAGGAATCATTCTTGACAAACATCTGATCCTCGAAAACCAAGTAGCTGCAATCATATCAAAAAACTTCAAAACACTCTGGAAACTGAGAAAAATCAGACTATTTCCCCAGACAGTCATTCCATCTTATAGTACAGATGCTGATATTGTCCCAACTAGACTACTGTAATGCAGCATATGTAGGCTGCAAACAAAACCTACTAAGATCATTGCAGACCATCCAAATCATAGCAGCGAAATTGATATTCAAAAAGTTGAAATATGATAGAGCAACCACTCTATTCATAATGCTATATTGGCTCCCAATCAGATCCAGATGATTTTTCCAAACCAGCACAATCATCTTCAAAATACTGTTTGGCATGTCACTGGACTACATGCTAGACATGATCAAACTATCAGCAAGAAATGCAAACCCAGGAACCAGAGGTTACCTACTACTTCACCTGCCCAACTGCAAAAATGTACTATACAAGTCCACCTGCACAGCGGAATTTGGCTACCTGGGCTGAAAATGGTGGAACTCAATTCCCATAGTCATAAGAATCATCACGACCTACCTCCAGTTCAGAAAAGACCTAAAGACCTACCTCTTCAGGAAATTCTAATCATTCTGGAACAATACACAATACAACCTCTAACTATAATGCATCTTTTTAGTTAAGAAAAGAACTAAGACATATCTTCTCAAGAAACCCAATGACTATTCCATACACACTAATAGTTATCTTGCCAACCACTATAAAACACAGCACCATACAATACTGTAAATGTAATTGAATCAGTGTAATCTCTAACAACTTTTAAATGTAAGCCCTTGGCCTGGATTGGCCGCTGTCGTGGACAGGATGCTGGGCTCGATGGACCTTTGGTCTTTTCCCAGCATGGCATTACTTATGTACTTATATTGAACTGAAACTTGTTTTTGGATAATTGTGGGATACAAGTACAAATAAATAAATTAAATAAATAAATTAAAAAGTGGCATAAAGCAGCATTTGCATGTTTTTCTCGCAAAAACATCCAAATCAGTATTTTCAAAACCTATTTTTAGATGTTTTTCTATGAAGTCCGTCAGAAATGCATCCAAAGCACAAGGTGGCATGTTGGGGGCATTTTAAAGCTGGTATTAAGGCGTGCCTAACACTTGGATATTTTACAGCCATAATGAAACCAAGACAATTTGGTCTAGACCTGTTTTCAAAATGAATAAGGCACAAAAAAGTGCCCTAAATGACCAGATGATCACTGGTGAGAATTAGGGGTGACCCCCCTCTCACCCCCCAAAATGTGAATAAAAATATGACTTACCAGCCTCTATGACGGTTGCAGATGCTAAAGTCAGGTCTATTAGACCATCATGCAGGTCCCTGGGGTAGTGTAGTGGTCCTATCTCCCTCTACCTGTCACACTTGTGGTGGAAACTGTGACCCCTCCCAAGGTCACCAAAACCCTACTGTTCCCACATACAGGTTCACCCATAAGGGCTATTGCAGTGGGAGACAGTGGGTTTTGGAGGGCTCAGGAGACAAGATAAGGGAGCAAAGGTGAGATGTGTACCTGGGAGCATTTTTATGAAGTGCACAGAGGTGCCCTCTAGGGTGCCCCATTGCTTTTCTGGGATGTCTGGGGAACCAGTCTAGTAAAAATGCTGGCTCCTCCTATATCCCAATGGCATGAATCTCTATATTTAGCACCTATTTGTTTTTTTGAAAATGAGCCAAAAAACAAAACATCCAAATCACAAAACCTTGTTCAAAACAGTATTTCTGAAAAAAAAGTTAGATATTTTTGAAAATAAACTTCTCTCCTATTCGGATTTTGGACGTTTTATGCAAAATGTCTAAAATTGGACTTAGACATCATATTGAAAATGCCACTCCATATATGTTTCCATATAGGTACGTGGACGGCTGGGCATAGTGCTCACAGTGCTTGCTTTGCTCTTACAATGTCCTGTTTTTTTTTCAGCACATACAGTCAGAATACCCCCTTATATACACCCAGTATATCTTTCTGCTGACCCCCCCCCCCACACACACACACAGCCACTATATATATATATATATCTCTGCTGCTCCCACACATATATCCATGCATGTCTCTTTTTTTCACTGCCCATTCCTCTCTAAGCCCCATGCACATAAATCCAGCATATATGGTACTTCTGTATTACCCCTCCCCTGCAGCACTTTTGCTTCTCTGGCTTCTCACATAGCTATCAGGTTTTTTTCCATTGGTCTACCTCCCTCCCATGCCTGCCCTGCCTGCCCACCCGCCATATATCTTCAACCCTCTCTTCCATAGAGCAGTGGCAGTCCAGTGATACACCTAGGCCGCCTGTAGTCTGTTCCAGAGCACTCCCTCTGACTTGTCCCCCCCCCCCCCCCACCCGACTCAACTTCCTGTTTCTGCATGGGCAGGACAGATCAGAGGGAACTGAGATGCCAAACCAAATGCTGGCAGAGGGATGGAAGTGGAGGGAGAGATTCCAGATCATGCCACCTACAAGGGTGGGGGGAGGGATTAATTTTCTTAGTACTATTGGGAATTACCCATAGATAAGACAACCCTGGTTTTCCCGATGCATTTTAAAGCTAAAATTTCTCGACTTATAGACAAGTATATATGAGAAATTGTTTTTAAACTTTCACAATAATAAATAGAACTCCCTGATCTCTAATTTGTCATGTCTGTTTTGAATAGATCGTAAGCTCTGTTGAGAAGGGGTTGGCTCTTATGTGTATGTGTTCAGTGCTGCATTTATCTAGCAGGGCTATAGCAATGATTAGTAGTGCTAGTAGTATTTGCAGTAGTAGTGGAGGACATTCACTAGAAAGGGTTGTACTACATTTTCTTGTGTGTTGCATAATCACACTTCCATGTTTTTATTAGGAAGACAGTATTTTTATTCTTTTCAATATTATGTCCTCAGAGATCAAGACAAGAGCTCTGGCAGCATCAGGAAAACCAAAAGCAACGGTGCTCCCACCTACAGGTAAAAATCTTTCCTATTTTCTTGCTCAATATGTAAAGCAACAAATCAGATCATAGGGCACCATCATGAATGTGAATCCTTAGAATACAGAGACCAGGATGAGAAATTTGGCAACAGGTCTGGCAGAAATGATAGCAACTGAAAAACATGAAATTTCTTTCATGATGATCATTGGATTGCCTAGAGAAAATATCATTCTTTCCTTGCTGCTGTACTTTAAATGGCATTTAACCATCAGCACATGAAATAGTAGGTCTGGCTATGCAGTGTGTTTTTTGTAGTAAAAAAGGTGCCGGTACTCAAATGCTAGGCCACCCTTCAGGGGTGGGGTAATCACTGAGGGACCCACCCCATAATAGCCAGGCACCCTGCAACCAGTCACAGAATCTATGACAAGGCAGAATTGGTGCGTAGAGTCTGAGCTCTATCATTAAAATTTGGGTTCCATGGGTCAATTTTAGGAGACAATGGAAAAGGTGCCAGTACTCAGTACCCCCAAGTACCCCCTCAAAAAAAGCCCTGTGGCTATGCCACTGATATCCATATAACTTGAGGAGAGGTCAGGAGTATTCTGAGGATGGGGCCTAAATTCCCCTGGAAAGATGCAGCGTTATCTATATAAGTGGATTTTACCTAATTATTTTTAGTATTAGTGCATGTCTTGCCAGTGGTAGAGTTCAAGTTAAGTTACATTCAGGTACAGCAGATATTTCCCTGTTCCCAGAGGTCTTACAATCTAAGGGTTCCTTTTATTAAGCTGTAGTAAGCGCTAATGTACACTTATCACAGCTCAAAAGAGCTTAATGTGGGATGCATAAAATCCCAATAAGCATGTGCAAACCATGCCCTAAAAAAGTTCCTGAATTGTTGTTGGAGGGGGCATGACTGGAGGTGGAGAGTGGGCGTGAAAACGTGAAATCAGTTAGCACCGCTATATTAACTGATTAGCACAGGATTAGCACATGATACCTTACCACCTTCAAAATGAGTGCGGAAGGACTCACACACAAATTTTTGTTAACGGCTGAATGCCATGCAGAATCCCTGATAGAGAGTCTTCATATTCATCTAAAGATGAGTACTTTAGTTTAAATGTACAGTTGTGAATAGAGATAATGATAAAATGTGGATATTAAAATAGAGAAAAGAAAAGAAAAACGTAAAATCAGAAAATATATCACAGACCAATGAGGAGGTGAATGCGTAAAGCTTACTGATTTGAAGTTTTATTCAGTGAGTGGCATCGCTGAGGTCAGTGATTAAACAACAGCTGACAGAAGGTGAAAGTATATCTGGTATGATCCTTCATGCTAATAGTGACATTAGCACATGGCTATTAATTGGGAAAATTGAATGTCAGTCATTTCCTGACTGTGGTAAAAATGGCCTTAGCGCGTTGGAAAGACCCATGTAATGGTGCACTAAGGCCATGTTTTACCATCGCTTTGTAAAAGGACCCCTAAGTTTGTGTTTGAGGCAATGGGTCATTAGATGGCTTACCCAATGCCACAAGTGTTAATGTGATTTGAACCCTGGTCTCACTGGTTCACAGCCTGCTGCTCTAACACCTAGGCCACTCCTGCACTCCATAAACAGCAGCCCTAACTTTATATGGGTATCTATTTGTATAAATTTGGGACCATGCATTGAATGATCCAATTTAGGGCTATAATTACTAACATGTGCTAAGGGAATAACACATGATTTTGCCAAATTATATGAGTTAAATGGCAAAATTGTGTGCTATTTGCTCTTAACACACACTTTTTTTGTACAACACAAGTTAAATAATGATGCATCTGACCCCTAAGAGGTCAGAAACATTATTTAGAACCTGTGCACTGATGGGGCAGGTGCCTCCAGTGACACACCTCCCTCCCAGTAGACACCAAGGAGACCCCCTGGTAAGAGCTGGGAGAATCTGGCAGGGTGCAAGGAACTTTGAGTATAAGAGATGATATCAAAGACTATCCGGGGAGAGTGGGAGGGATCTTCTTGTGTCATAGTGGAGGGATCAGGAGGGTTATTTTGTTTTACATCTGCTCCTAAAGAAGTTAGTTCTGAAGAACTCAGGACAGCTGCAAAAGCTGATGGGGCTATTTATTTAAATAGACATCTGTTCGCATTATAAAATGGGAAATACATCTATTTTAGATACCACCCAAACCATACCCCCTTAAAATCTGTCCATCCCAGGGGATATACAGATGCAAAATAGAAGCTTTATAAAGTTACTATTTACAAATCTATATGGAAATGATCTCCTTAGGCTCCTACATTTGGCTGAAAATAAAGGACAAATATAGAGATCTACACTAGCTGGTTGATATTCAAAATGATTTAACTGGCCAGAAACGGCCACTGACAGGTTAAATTGCTTGTTTGGGGCTACCTGCTAATTTTCAGTGGCACTTAACCGATTTTCACTGCTGAAAATGAGCAGTTAGCACCTAATTGAAAGCCATCGATTTTGGGGGCTTTCCAGGGGCAGAGTCAGCACTTGGCTAGTTAAGTGCCAATATTTAGGATCCCTAAAATGCAGTCCTATTTTTATGTGGAAAACCATGGCCGGTTAAGTTCTGAATATTGACATAACGGGGGATAAAAAAGAAGCAAATCGCCAAAAAAATCTTTCATAAGAAGATGAATTTATTCACCACAGAAGTTTAAAACAGTCATAAGCCCGACACGTCCATGTTTCGCCCTCCTACATGGCTGTATCAGGGGCTTGATATACCACCCAGTGGTGCTGTGCAAACAATTCCACATAAGGACTAAGGCCCAGATGCATCAACCAAACGTTAAAAAATAAGAATCGTAAAAGTGCTTAACGATTTTTAAAAAACGAGGCATGCACTACCAAAACACTCCAGAAATGTTCGGATCGGTATTGCAAAGTAGGATGTATCACAGAATCGTTAAACCCGTTGTTAATCAGCGCCTAAAGCATGCGCAGAGCAGCCCAAGCGTTATGCTGGCTGCTCTGCGCGTGCCACAAAGGCCAGCTGTCAAACCAAAAAAAACCCCCCCACAAACACGTGTGTTTCGGGAGGGGGCAAAGGCACTCGTCCCTACGTAGTTTACCTACGTCAGAGGAGGGCGGGCCCAGGAAGAAAGAAGGGACGTCTGAGGAGGCCTTCTGACTCGCCGATCAGCTGTTCTTGCCCGTGCAGCAGAGGTGACAGGCGCTGCACGGGCTGGTAAGGCAAAGGGGGGGGTCGTTGGACGGGGAGGAGCGGCAGCCACGACCAAAGTGGGGGCGGCGGGGGCGGGGCACGGGACCGGAGCATGGCAGGAGGCGGAGCTAGTGTGGGAGAATACAGGAAGAGAGGAGGGCCGGCCCGGGGCTGCTAAAATTGGAGATTTTTCGTGTGTGGGGGGGGGGGGGGGAAGCGGGGAGCAGCGGGGGGGGGGGGGTCAAGGCGTCCATACAGGACGCTCATGACGAGTGCCTTTGCCCCCTCCCGATCCTTTTTTTTTTTTTTCTTTTTGGTGCTGAGGGAGAGGGGAGCAGCGGCGACCTGGGGCGTCAATAAAGGACGCCCCTGACGCGTTTTCGCCCCCCCCAGTTATTTTTTTTATTGGATTTTGTTAACTTCTAGCAGACAGACAGCCCTAACGAGAGGTACAGACTCCCGTTAGATTTCACGGTGTTCTCCTGCGTTAAACGAATCGGAAAAGGTTAGTGCATGTCATTTCAATGGGATTTGTAGAAGAATTGCTCATCTGCATTCAGTTTTCGTTAGCTGCTACTGTTCTCAGAAAATAGGCTTTAGTGCATGGAAAGGATAGGAAATTCTTCCTTGAGGGCTCATTTAACGATGAAAAACGTTTAGTGCATCTAGGCCTAAAACAGCTCCTCTCTGTTGCTGTTTCTCAAGAGAGGAGCTGTTTTAGTCCATTAGGTGGAATTGTTTGTACTGTATATCAAGCCCCTGACACAGCCCTTTAAGAGGGCAAAACACAGCTGCGTTGGGCTTAAGACTGTTTTAAACTTTTGTGGTGAATAAATTAATCTATTTATGAAAGATCTTTTTGGCGATTTTCTTTTTTCCACGTTTAAAAGCTGTCCTTAAGATTTTAAGAAAATATTGGCTGATATTACAAACAATGCCTGCATTTGACAATAAAAGATTAAGGACAGCTTTTAAACGTGGAAAAATATAAAAGATTAAATATTTTGACACCCACCAGATAGGACTTAACAAAGATCTGGATTTTCTAGCCCATTATAAACCATAAAATTCTACTGCTTTGTCACCCTCATTACCACGCATATCTCCCTGTCCCTCTTCCTCCCGGCTCTCCCTGTCTCTCACCCAATCCACTCCATCCTCAACCTGTGAGACTGTCACTGAAATGCTTTGATGTTTCACTTATATTTCACTTATATTTATCAACATTTGCTTATTTCTGATCTGATGAAGAAGGGCTACCATCGAAAGCTAATCAAAAATTGTATTGTTAGTCCAATAAAAAAGGTATTATCTAATTTTCTTTTCTATGTTTTATTTTCTTTTATTTCTATTGATTACTTTTTTATCCCATGAGTCACCACCTACCTGCCTACCTGTTTTCTTGGATCTTATTGACTTAACTGGTCATGTGATAGCCGTTGCCACATAAACCAGATATTCAATGCTGAAGCCTGGACATGGTCGTGCATTGAATATCCAGGAATAACGCTGGCGGCAAAATATTGACCCCTAGATGCCTAAATTTAGGAATTCAGCCTTGTTGAAATATTAGAGGCTATTTGCTTTCATTCAGTCACTATAGGAAAAATTCTTGAGTGTACAATTGTACAGAATACTGTCACTTTGGGGGGCAACTGTGTACTTGCATGATCAGGTGAAAACAAAACACCTAAATGCTATTCTGTAAGAGTGCACATAAGTGGCATAGGGGCCCTTTTACTAAGCTGTGTAAGCGTCTACGTGCACCCAAAGTGTGCCAAAATGGAGTTAATGCCTGGCTACCACATTTGGCATGTCTGAAATTTTTTTTTATTTTTGGACGTGCGCCAAGTGACATTTGTCATTAAGGTTACCATGTGAGACTTTACTGCTAGGTAAATGGCTGGCGGTAAGGTCTCAGACCCAAAATGGACGCACGACAATTTTCATTTTGCCGCACGTCCATTTTCGGCAAAAATTTTAAAAAGGCATTTTTTGCAGGTGCGCTGAAAAATGATTCTGCATGCACCCAAAACGCGCACCTACACTACCGCAGGCCATTTTTCAGCACACCTTAGTAAAAGGACCCCATTGTGTGTAAATTCTAGGAGGGGAACGTCAAATTTGAAAAGAGCCAAATCTGACTATAGTTAGATGAATATCTACACAATCTAAGACTTTTTTCTGTGCAGCACCTTCTTTGTGGAATAATCTTTCACATTCTGTATGGGCTAAAGCAAATTTTAATAAGTTTAAAGTTATGGTAAAAACCTTATTTTTTAACAGGATTTTAATGTTGAATTAGAATCTATTAATCGGATATATTAACAGAACGTATTAGCTTTCTGCAGGACACAAGATTTAGGATGAAGGATATATATTCTTTGTCGAGAATAGTTCTTAGGATGGATGGAGTTTTTTTTTCTCTTTTTCGGATTTTCCTATTATACTAATGGAATTCCTGCTTTATGTTTTTTTTTCTACTTTTATTTTGTTTTTGAATTTTTAAATTGTAAACTGCTCTATTTGGTGAAAGTTAAGCGGCATATTCCATGGCGTCCCACAGATCAATCCAGAGACTTGTGGGTTGTGTCCCTCTATCAGCAGGTGGAGATAGAGAGAACCTCCGAGGTTTGCTATATGTGGACCTGTGCAGCCAGCTGAACCTCAGTATTCTATCTAGCAGGTGGAGGGACATCTCTGTGCAGCTTTGGTTTGATCTGGCTACTGGTGTCCTTTGGGCCTAGTTTAGCACAGACAGGGGTTGAGTGGCTGTTTGCAGCTTGTGGTGACAGTGGTGTGCTGGTAAATGTTTAACAGGCTCTCTCCCCGGTCCACCTCTGCGCCCACCCGTCCACCTCTGCGCCCCCTCCCCCACAAATTGCAGAGCTGGCTATAGCCGGGGAGAGAGCCTGGGGTGGGGGGGGCGGCAATGCATCAGTGGCGTACCAAGGGGGGGGCGGTGGGCGCGGTCCGCCCCGGGTGCCAGTGGGTGGGGGGTGCTCCACTCCCGCCGCCTCCCGTGGCCGTTCCCGCGGCGCCGCACATTTAAAAAAACGGCGAAGCAGCGTCGCAGGCAGCGCCTCGTGCCCTGCTTGTAAAAAAAAAATCAAATCTCCTTCCTCCTTCTCCTCCTCGTCTTGACGTCGACTCAGGCCTTCCAATCAATTTGATTGGAAGGCCCGAGTCGACGTCAAGACGTCAAGACGAGGAGAAGGAAGGAGATTTGATTTTTTTTTTTTACAAGCAGGGCACGAGGTGCTGCCTGCGACGCTGCTTCACCGGTTTTAACGGGACTGAGGTGGGGAAGGAGAGAGGCGAAAGGGACTCGGGTGGGGGTGTTCAGAGGGGAGAAGGGGACTGGGGTGGGGATCTCAGAGGGGAGAAGGGAAGGAGAGGGGAGAAGGGGACTGGGGTGGGGGTGTTCAGAGGGGAGAAGGGGACTGGGGTGGGGATCTCAGACAGGGGAGGGGGAGGGGAGAAGGGGACTGGGGTGGGGATCTCAGAGGGGAGAAGGGAAGGAGAGGGGAGAAGGGGACTGGGGTGGGGGTGTTCAGAGGGGAGAAGGGGACTGGGGTGGGGGTCTCAGACAGGGGAGGGGAGAAGGGGACTGGGGTGGGGGTGTTCGGAGGGGAGAAGGGGACTGGGGTGGGGGTCTCAGAGGGGAGAAGGGGACTGGGGTGGGGATCTCAGAGGGGAGAAGGGGAGGAGAGAAGGGGACTGGGATGGGGGTGTTCAGAGGAGAGAAGGGGACTGGGGTGGGGGAGAACAAAAACCCCTTCCTCAGGTCAGGATAGGATACTGTAACAGCACTATACTGTACTGACCCGAGGACGGAGGTTTTGGCCTCTGAAAGCTAAATGTATTAGTCCAATAAAATGGTATTATTTTACTTTCTATATTTGTTTTATTTCTATTTGTTAATTTGTAAAGTGGTGATTGGTACTTGTTAGGTTTTTTTTTTCAAATTTACATCTGCTGTCTTTATATTTTGCACAGTACTAGGGGACAGTTTCTGTTTCTGTGGTGTTGCATTGTATGCAGAGTCTGGCATTGGGGTTCAGTTTAATTTTGTCTAATTAGAAAGTTTATGATTACTTATTCTATAGTGGATTAGGGTGTATCTGTGTTTGTGAAAAAGACATGGCTTTCAGTTGGCATTGACTGTGCAGGATCTACGATCTGTACTATTCTGTCTGGTTTCGTTTTACAATAGGTGAATTGATGTTCTAGTGCTCACTGTAGTGTTTAAGATGCTTTCCTTTTCCTTGTGTGACTCGTAGAAATGACTGCTTATGGTATGGTAGAATTGCTCTATAGGTCCTGAGTGTTTTGTATTCTCGGCATGCCTAATACTGGATTTGGGGGGGGGGGGGTGTTAAAAAATGACCGGCCCCGGGTGTCAACTACCCTAGGTATGCCACTGCAATGCATTATTCTATCTAGGAAAAAAAAATTAAATGCTCCTAGGTTCCAATCTAATTCATGTTTAATGTGGGCTAAAATGCCATAAATAAGTAAATAAATAAAACTTTTAACATTGAGAAACTGATTCTCATAACATGATGTCTGTTTTAGAAGCCCTTTACCAGGAAAAAAACAAATCTCTGCAGTATACCCAAAATAACACAAACCAAATTAGCATACAGACCAGGAATTAGGAGAACAGACTGAAGAGAAGACTAGACGATTTAATATAAAAAGTTTATTTACAATTGTACTGCATACCTTTTATGAGGTATGCAGGAAGCATGTTCAGACAAAGCAGTCAGAGAATGCTTAAAGGCACAGATCTCTCATTGGTCTTATATAGCTTTCTTTGGCATCTGACTATACAACATCCCTGTGCAAGTCTCTGAATACCACAAACTGTTAATCATGTGCAGAACATCTGCTTTCTATTACCCCCCTACCTTCTATCCCACAGACTTTCTGGAGCCTGCCTCTGGCTAATGTGGGCCCCATCATGTCCCAGGAGATTTTAGTGTTGAAACAGCTAGCTCTGCATGTTTTTTTTGAAGCATTCCACTCCAATTTTTTTATGCTTTTATTCAACATTTTTATGCTTTTATTCAACATCCTCCCTTTGAGGACTGATATTCCAGGCCTCAACACATCTGTTTCAGCTCCAGTCTGTTTTCTTACCTCCTTTCTAAATCTCCTCCCCCCTTGTTTGTGGCATTCAGTTTCTGCACGCTTTTTCAATATTTTTGGCTGACATATTAAAGTTCTATTTATTCTGAATTTCAGTTATCATTGTTATTTTAAAAACATCCTGGCACATCTTTGCAAACATGCTAATACATGTTGCATTAAACAGATTCAATTGTACTAGGGTACAAAATTTATAATTCTTTTGAATACAGACAGTGAGTTTCATCACAAGGGAAGTACACTGTCATTCTTATGTTTCATATAAGAACAATTATAAGGATAATGCCCAATTGCATTAGTTAATGTGGCATTAAAAATTACACAAATTAAAAGCATAACATTCATTGAATCAGTTGTTACAACATTCTGCGTGTAAGTGCACTGTATCGGGGGAATGTGTTCAGTTGTCATACTATTAATCAGACACCAACATGATGTCTGTGGGTACTTGTCCATAAGCAAGGCTTGCTTATAAATAGTCTCATTTGTCCAATGAAGGTTTTCATCATCTCTTACACAGGTATTATTGGGATAACAGACATGATTTTATCATTGTAGTCCCATATATCATAGTTGGCAAGGACAAGGATGATGTCAGTCAGTGGGCACATATGATACAATCAGTCAAATTCAACATCTTGGCCACTGTAACAAGTCTATTATCATATGTGTTCATTGTCCATTAACAAACAACAACAGTCCAATACCATCATGTTTAGGGACATGATGTTTGTTTATTCTTTGTCCATTTCAATGTTATTAATTCGTCGAATATCTGCTAAATGTATCCAAGAAGTATGACCTTCCAGACAGGCAGCGGTCTGAGTAAGGGCCGTGATAGCAAAAGGCCCTACATACACAGGATCCTTCCATGTTTTATGTGTAAAGTTCTTTCGTAGCACTAGGTCACCTACTTTAAAAGCACAAACATCATTAGTAGTCCCTGCTTGTGATGCTACATTTGTTCGGATCATATCACTTGTCAGGTTCAACATAGGTTGTAGCTTTTGCCAGTACTGAGTTGTGCTATCAGTACTTGCTGTCTGCATCGGGAAGAAATGACGTCCTGTCTGAATTTGGAATGGGGTCAATTTAGTACGCCCATTAGGTTGGGCCCTTATAACCATCAAAGCTAATGGTAACAAATCAAGCCAGGTATATGGTTTACCTGCTGTTTCCTTGTTTAAAGCCTTCAGTAATACTCTCAATTTAGTTTTTAAAATACCATTGTAGCGTTCCACCAAACCATTGGAGGTGGGGCGATACACTGATACTTTTCTGTGTGTTAAACCCATAATCGTTGCCATTTCTTTCAAAACACTGTTATTAAAATGTGTCCCGTTATCAGAAATTATTCTAGATGGACACCCATGTCTTGGCATAATATGAGTTACCAGGCATTGTACCACTTCATGTGCTGTCTCCCTTTTACATGGAAATGCTTCTACCCACCTTGAAAAAGCATCCACCCAAACTAACAAATACCTTTTTCCCTGCACTGGAACAATCATATCAGTGAAATCGATATACCATTCTTTTGCTGTGCCTTCTGGTATTGGAAGTGTCCCAGGCGATATTTTAGGACCTCGCTTAGGTATGTTAATATTGCATACCATGCAATTCTGCACAACCTGTTGAACCAAGTTATCAATTTTCAAAGTCCAAAACCTTTGTTCAAACTGTTGTCTCATTGTTTCCTTATTCCAATGCATGGTTGCATGCCAACCAGCCAATACCTTAATCGCCTGGCTCATTGGCATACAAGGTAATCCTTCTTCTGCATTAAACCATTCACTTCCCAATTTCATACATCCTCTCTTCAACCATTTTTCACTTTCCTGTCCCTCTGGCTGCCACATTTCAATCTTATCTACATTCGTAAGTGGCCCTTCCTGTGTCTGTCTAGTATTATACAAAATCTTTTCACTTTGCTTAACCACCTCCGTTGCTGCTGCATCAGCCATTGCATTACCTAGTGCCTCAAAGGTTGGCTTTTCAGTGTGGGCCGGGGTCCACACAACTGCAGTTTTTCTACCTTCACGTTCCCTTCTTGCCAAAATTTCAAATAGCAATTTCCAATATGTGTAATGTTGTAGATTTTTACCTGCACTGGTTATCATCCCCTACGCTGCCATTTTAATATATGATACTGTAGTGAACTTGCAACGTAACCACTATCAGTATATATAGTGACATTTTGAGTCATATCAGTGTGTTGTAAGGCCGTAATAACGGCTAAAAGTTCAGCATGCTGTGCAGTCTGATCAGGAGGGGTTTTATATTGTACTTGCATTATCTTTCTTAGATTCTCATCTACCTGCACGCAGGCAAAGCCTGCAACAGTCCTTTCACAAGCTCCATCTGTAAACCATATTAATCCATCAGATAAGGGTTCAAAAGTAAGACAGTGAAATGTAGGGATTTCTATAGTATCAATCTCACCCTCTTGATCGACAGGAAAAAGCAGATCTATCTTATTTCTCTGTTCTTTAGTTAATGGTATTATTCTTATATCTTGTCCTAAAAGTACTGCTTGATATTTTCCAAATCTAGTGGCTGTCAATGCTGTTTGGCTAGGGCTCAACAGCGTTTTAATCGTGTGGTTAGTATGTATTACAATAGGAACAAAAGGCATTTGTGCTCTCCATTTACCTACTGCTGCCACTATAGCTGTCAGTAACTTTGGTATTTCTTTCATTCCCTTTTCCACATGATTAAAAGAGCCTGACAAAAAAGCTACTGGTGCATTTACTTCATTGTTTTGATTAATCATAGCTGCCCAACTATTTCCCATGTCTTTTACCCACAAATTTACTGGGCAATCAGGTGCCACTAAAAAGGGTACCACAGCCTCCCTTGAACCGTGCGGTTGGCATTCCATGCGCACCAGAGTGGGTTCTGTTAGCCTTTTTCTTTGTTCTATCCCCGTAAATCCCACTGTTGTTCTATACTGATTTGAAAGTTTAACTCCCTGTGGTTTTGCACACAACACAGAGGTACTCGCCCCTGTATCTATCAAAAATCTCACAGGAGTTCCATATTTGCCAATTGTCAATGTAATAAAGGGTTCCCTTGTGTCTAACCTGAAAATCATTCCCTCTTCCTGACACGGGTTTGCTTCCAGTCAATAGCATTGGTCTGGAGTATTCTGCCAAGTTGGAAAAGCATTTACAGTACCCTGTCTCTGTACTGCAGCTCCTGGTCCCGGTGATTGCATCGCCGGCTGCTGTAAGGCAGTCTGCGGGGCACTCACAGGTATCCCTACTACTTGTGGCATTAATCCTTGCTGCGTCTGCATTTGTACTTGGGGCATTCCTGCATTCTGATAACATTCTGAAGCATAGTAACCATATTGCTGACAAATCATATTGTTCAGAGGTTATTAGAGATTTTAAATCACCTATTAGCCCTACACACAGAACTAAGGACTGTGACTAATTCAAGCCAGATGATCTCTTAACACTGCAGGAATCTCACTTAAAAAAGAGTCAAACAAAGTTAAATTGCAAAGACATTCCACATAGAGAACTAGAAACAGAATAACACATATTTTAAAATAAACAGAGATCACCTTATAAGACAAAATCAAACTTATTTAAATCTAATCTAAAACAATCTTTTAAAAGGAACAAAGAAAATTTCAGTTCTTCCTGACCTTTCTAACCTTTAACAGCCAAACACCGAGAAATCAAAAACAGATGACATTCCTCAACCTTCAGGCTGAACCAAAGGCTGATTTTTTTTTTTTCTACATCTGCATCTTGCCCTGTTTGAACCTTATACAAATTTATACATTTTGTCAAATGTGCCGAAAAATCAGTTTTGAGGGTCCCATTTATTTGCTGTTATGGCTGAAAAATCAATCGGGGTTGGATACATCACATGCAGAGCTGCAGAAAGAGCAGCCTTAATATTTCCTATGCCCGATGCTGCACACAGAGCTTTAAAATCCCCAATAGTTAATTGAGTTCCTGCTGTTGCCTGTTCTCTCCCATCTAATTCATTATCCCCTCCCTTTTCACTTTCTGAATCACTGGGGGGGTCATCAAGAGCCGAATACCCAGCGCATGGCACAGAGCGCTTTTGTTCCTTCTCCCATCCTGTATCCCTTACAGGGCATAAAGTCTCTCTCCTTGTATTACAGCCAGAATCATAAGGAGGAGGATTATTTCTTTTGTACATTTCTGCCTCTTGTTGTACCCTATCTACATCAGCATAAAACAGATCTGCTGCTACAAAAAATAAATTCCAAATTGTAAGATGCTGTTCTAAGCTTTTCTTCTGCCTAGTTTTATTTTTATTTTCTTGTAAATAGCTCAGGAGAGATAATAATTTTGGACGATCAAACGATCCATACTGAGACCAGCTCAAAACAGAATCTTTTCCTTCATATTTGACCCATTTCTCATGTATTTTTTCAATCTGTTTTTTTTCTAATGGGAATAATTCTATGACATGCTGCAAAGGGGAGCATTTTTTTGAACTATCTAAATCTAAATACATATACAGGAGGCTTTTCTTTCTTATCTGCCCCTTTCCCTTTCATTTTATTCTGACTATTACAATTTCTCCTATAGAGCCACAACCTACAAAAATATACTAATGCACTTAAACAAAGAAAATATACAAAACAGAAAACTACAAAACTAAACAAATATACCAGTAATAAGGCCACAGTGTAAGCTTACTTACGCGTCTTCTTATTTCTCTTTAGCAAGCCCAGGAGTCCGTCACCTGTATGTCCACTTCAATAGTTTGATCACTCCCAAATCCGTGGTACATAGTAATCAGGCGCAAACAACGCTTGCTCTCTCTCAAAATCCTGTAAAAAACTTCGTTAACAACAAACACTTAATTTGTCCTTCGTCTCGCCTTCTCTTTTCCGTTTGCGGCCTACTCCTGGCTGGCTCGCCACTTTGAAGAGAAGACTAGACGATTTAATATAAAAAGTTTATTTACAATTGTACTGCATACCTTTTATGAGGTATGCAGGAAGCATGTTCAGACAAAGCAGTCAGAGAATGCTTAAAGGCACAGATCTCTCATTGGTCTTATATAGCTTTCTTTGGCATCTGACTATACAACATCCCTGTGCAAGTCTCTGAATACCACAAACTGTTAATCATGTGCAGAACATCTGCTTTCTATTACCCCCCTACCTTCTATCCCACAGACTTTCTGGAGCCTGCCTCTGGCTAATGTGGGCCCCATCATGTCCCAGGAGATTTTAGTGTTGAAACAGCTAGCTCTGCATGTTTTTTTTGAAGCATTCCACTCCAATTTTTTTATGCTTTTATTCAACATTTTTATGCTTTTATTCAACAAGACAGTCTTGCCAACTCTGAAAAACAATGTGTTATCAAACTCTCAGAACCTAACAAACAGATCCCTGTTCAGACACTTGGCCTTGCAGTCATACATGCAGAACAGAGACAGCCCCTATTCAAATTCTTCAAAAATTAACCATGCAGCACAATACCAGAAAAACAGAAAGAAACACGTTGCTATACACTGCAAAATATGATAGCAGTTGTAAATTCTCAAAGTGGACATATTCCAAACAATAAAATGAAAATAATTTTTTCTACCTTTGTTGTCTGGTGACTTTGTTTTTCTGATCATGCTGGCCCAGTATCTCATTCTGCTGCTCTCTATCTGTTCCCTTGACTCCGTTTCTAGAGCTTCCTTTCCATTTATTTCTTTTCTTTCCTCCTTTCTTCTTCATTTATGGTCCTCCGCATACTTGACTGTCAGTGGATCCAGCTTCTTCCTATTTTCTCCATACATGTGCAGTTTTTCTCCTCTCTCTTCCCTCCATGTCCAGCATTTCTTCTCTCTCCCTTCCCTCTCCTCCATCCATGTCCAGCATTTCTCCTTTCTCCCCTCCATTCATGTTCATCTCACTTCCTCTCTCTTCCCTCCCCTCCATCCATGCCCAGCATTTCTTCTCTCTCCCTTCCCCTCCATCCATGTGCATCTCCTTCCTGTCTTCCCTCCCCTCCATCCATGTCCTGAAACTCTCCTCTCTCCCCTGCCCTCCCCTCCTTCCACCCATGTCCAGCAACCCTCCTCTCTCCCCTGCCACCCCCTCCATCCACCCATGTCCAGCAACTCTCCTCTCCCCTCCTTTCCATCCATCTGTGTCCAGCAACTTTCCTCTCCCCTGTCCTCCCCTCCATCCACCCATATCCAGCAACTGTCCTCTCCCCTGCCCTCCATCCATCTATCTATCCATATCCAGCAATTCTCCTCTCTCCCCTGCCCTCCCCTCTCCTCCATGTCCAGCAATTTCTCCTATCTCCCTGGGCCCCGCCTTCCCATCCATATCTATCGATGGCTTCGATGCTTCTCTCTCCCCTGCCCTCCCGCTCCCATGTCCACCTGCCCGCCCTCTTCTTTCCCCAACATCCCTCTTTTTGCTCCTGCTGCCCTGGGGGTTTAAATCTTTGATTTACCTCCGTCACAGCAGCTACAGTGAAAGCCCATCTCCAGCCTTCACTTCGTTTCTTGTCAGTGTCCTGCCCTTGCGGAAAGAGGAAATGACATCAGAAGAAGGCGGGACACTGACGGGAACGAAGGGAAGACTAGAGATGGGCTTTGACTGTGGCTGCTGCGATGGAGGTAAATCAAAGATTTAAACCCCCAGAGCGGCGGGAGGTGAGGTAAGCGTGGCTTGTGGTGCCCTCCTGCCATGCTTACCTCACGTACTGCCAGGTTGCGCTGCCCCTAGGAGCCAGCTCGCCTGCCAGAACAACCGGCTCACAAGAGCTTTAAAAATTTAACAACCGACTCTTGCGAGCCGGCTCCAGCACACCACGAGGTGTACACCTGATGGTGCCAAGTCTCTCCCGGTCTCCCCCTACCTTTCCTCCGTCGCCCAGGGCTGTTGGCCTGATTGGGTGTTTCCTTTCTCTCCTGACTAAAAAAAAAAAAAAAAAAGGCAAGAGACTTAATTTTTGTTTAATCATACGAAAGAACTAGACGTTCTGCCGAGTCAGTTTTGGGGCAGGCGTTTGTGGAGCATGTCAGTGCCTTCTGAGGCGGCTAAGCACTGCTCCCAGTGTGGGGGCCGGAGAGCAGCATCGGGGGAGTGTGAGTCCTGCTGCCATCAGCCCACAGCGGGTGTTCAGCGTGAAGGGGGTTCCCCTCAGGCGTCCGGTGAGTCAGAAGCGCAGGGGATAGTTTCGGCGGTGGGGTAGTTAGTGCAGCGTGCATTGGCGGGTGCCATTTTTTCCTCTAAGGCACGACTCGCTCCACACATGGCGATTGATAGACAAGAGGTGCAGCGCGTTTCTGTGGCACAGGCTCCGATGGAGGGAAGCGATGTACAGGGAGCAGGGGAGTCCCTTGCAGTTCCTTTTTCCCCGGATTTTGTTTTATTCATGCACAATGCTTTTTTATTTAAGAAGTCAGGAGCTTCTCTTCAGGCAGCCCCATCTCTTCCTCAGCAAACTTCGGTTGCTGCAGCCTCTCAGTCTTTCCTGCCAAAATGTCCGCGGGTGGAAATTTTGGATCCCGAGGAACTATCTCACACAGATGGACCAGTTTTGTCTCCGGGCTCGGCCTCAGATTCTTTGGATTTGGCAGATGAGGTCACCCTGCCCTCTGAGGAGGGGGATGATCTGACGGCTGCCCGCCTTTTTCGCAGGGAAGAGCTTCCCTCCCTGATTGTTAGGGTTTTGAGGTTTTGGCCATTTCCCCCTGAATCATCAGGGGGAACAGGTCCGGTGCCCTCTATTATGTCTTGCACCAAATGCCCACCTCGTTCCTTTCATGTGCATGAGGCCATGGAGATCCTTATTTCGGCGCAGTGGGATACGCCAGACAGTGGGCTTAAGGTTGCTTAGGGCTATGTCGCATCTTTATGCGCTACCTGCTCATGACTTAGACTTGCTGAAGATCCCTACGGTGGATTCCTTAATCACAGCGATCACTAAGAAAACCACTCTCCCTGTGGAGGGTGGCACGGCGCTCAAGGACCCTCAGGATCGTAAGTTGGAGACTTTCTTGAAGCTGTCCTTTGAAGTAGCGGCCCTTTCCCTGCAGGCCTCAGTTTGTGGCTCC
Source organism: Microcaecilia unicolor (assembly GCF_901765095.1). Lineage (NCBI taxonomy): Eukaryota > Metazoa > Chordata > Amphibia > Gymnophiona > Siphonopidae > Microcaecilia > Microcaecilia unicolor. The sequence goes on from NC_044039.1 coordinate 104,932,412, forward strand.
TATGCGGCGCCGGCATGCTTATCGTGGGTACAGAAAGCCTCCTCTCTGGAAGATCTCGTGGCTGTTTTGCTGGCCTTCGAGTCCGGTTTAGCTTCCTCGCGGATCTTTATGATCTTTTGAGGGCTTCGGTGAAGGAGGTTTCCCTAGCAGTCACCACGCGTCGCTGGCATAGGCGCCCGGTATAAGAGGCTTGGACAGGCTAAGCCTCCCCTGCTGTGCTCTGAGAGGTTTAAATTGTTGATTTACCTCCATCCTCACAGCAGGAGCTGGAGTGAAAGCCCTCTAGCCTTGTGTAACCAATTGTAGAAATTGGTTTATGGTTTGTTTACCTTACTGCTGGGAGAGCAGGGGGAGGGGGGTTGGCTGGGTTGCCAGGGAGATATTTAACGAGGATGACTTCCTGACCTGCACTGAGAACAGATAGCAGCAGAATCGGACAACCAGACAACAAAGGTAGAAAAGATCATTTTATTTTCATTATAGTGTTTGGAATATGTCCACTTTGAGAATCAGGTGCTCAACATTAAAAGCAGTGGCGTAGCTACGTGGGGCCTAAGGGGGCCGGGGCCCCCGCAGATTCACCCCAGGACCCCCCTCCCGGCGAACCCGCCCCCGCCGCCGCCTACCTTTACTTTTGCTGGCGGGGGATCCCACTCCCCGCCAGCCGACGTCTTCTCAGTCCTTCCTGCACTTCAATTTGTTTGCTGACGTCCTGCACGTAATTATACGTGCAGGACGTCAGAGTCTGACGTCCTGCACGTACAACGTGCAGGACGTCAGCAAACAAATTGAAGAGCGGGAAGCGACTAAGAAGAAGACGTCGGCTGGCGGGGAGTGGGATCCCCCGCCAGCAAAAGTAAAGGTAGGCTGCAGCGGCGGCGGGTTCGCGGCGGGAGGGGGGGGCGGCAATGTCGGCGGTGGGGGGGCGGCGCCGGGGGGAGGGCTAAAATGTGCCCCCTCCCCCCGGGCTCGGACCCCTCTCCCACGGAAGGCTGGCTACGCCCCTGATTAAAAGTTTATATTTATTTACTTATTTATGGCATTTTATCCCACATTAAACATGAATTAGGGTGTTTTGTGGCTCTACATGAAAATTTTTATGATATGATCCCTTGTTTCATATTGTTGACGGTCTGCATTTTCTGTATGGGTGGTATATTGGTGTATTAGGTTCTGCCCAGTGTAATATTTATGATACAGTAAGGTTCTGAGTGTGTTTTTGCACAAAGTTGTGCATAGTGTTTTGCAGTTGAGCGATTGTGCTTAGAATATGCTTTGAGCAACCACTTTATTCTTTGACATATGATACATATCTAATATCTAAATTTAATAAACGGTATTAATTGTGACTTTTATTTTTATTTATTTTTTCTGTGTGTTATCAGACAATTATGGATTTAAGCTCCACCCCCTAACCCCCCCCCCCCCTTTAGCCTCCCCAAACAGTTGGGCCACCGACCGCCTATGGTCGCTGGCTGTGGTTGCGGCATTGGGCTGCAGATGTGGCCTCTAAGTCACTTTTAGCAAGGCTTCCTTTTAGGGGAAAGCTTTTGTTTGGGACAGACTTAGAACAGATTGTGAAGGACCTCGGTGACTCTAAGGGCCAGCGCCTCCCGGAGGACAGATCCAAGTTTGTACAACCGGCGGGACCTAGACCTAAGTTTAGGGATACACGGTGTTACCGTCCAGGTCGCGGGGCCTCTTTTCAGAGAGCAAGGTCTTCTCAGAGGCCTCAGCCCTTTCGAGGTGATAGGCGGGCCTTCCTTTCCGGCAACAGAAACCAGCCCGCAGCCAGGTCCGCACAATGATGGGGACCTGGTCCATATCCAGCCGGTTATTGGGGGAAGACTGTCCCTATTCCTGGTGAAGTGGACCAGGGTAACATCCGACAAATGGGGCTTGGAGGTTACCAGAGACGGCTGCAAGTTAGAATTTGCTCATCCAATAGTAGACTCTTTTCTGGAATCTCCTTGCAAATGTCCCGCCAAGGTGTGGGCCATTCGACACACCCTCCTCGACTTGTCCAGCCCGTACCCCCAGCAGAACGAGGGTGCGGTCGATACTCCATTTATTTTGTGGTGCCAAAAAAGGGCAGTTCTTGGCGACCCGTCTTAGATCTCAAGTGCATCAACAGGTCCTTACAGGTTCAGGTTTTCCACATGGAAACCCTCCAATCATTGATTGCAGCGGTACAGCCAGGGGATTTTTTGACCTCTCTCGATCTCAAAGAGGCCTATTTACACATTCCAATCTGGCCTCCCCACAGGCGCTTACTTCGCTTTGCAGTGCTCGGTCATCATTTTCAATTCAAGGCGATGCCCTTCGGCCTAGCCAAAGCACCTCGGACCTTTTCCGAGGTCCTGTTAGTAGTGGCAGCCTATCTCAGGAAGGAAGGGATTCAGGTCCATCCCTATATAGACGACTGGCTTGTGCAGGCATTTTCTTTCGAGGAGAGTCGGCGGGCAACCGACAAAGTGGTCGGGTTGCTTCAGTCGCTTGGTTGGGTGATCAACTTCCCGAAGTGCAGCCTAACGCCTTCCCAAACGCTGGAATACTTGGGGGTGTGCTTCGATACCCGAACAGGGATAGTTTCTGTTCCTTCAGCTTCAGCACAGAGATTACAGGCTCAGTTACGAGCGCTGTTTCAAACTCCAAACCCGCGGGCTTGGGACTATGTACAAGTTCTAGGTTCCATGGCCTCCACCTTGGACATGATAAAGTGAGCCAGAGCTCATGTGCGCCCCCTCCAGTGGCACCTTCTGAGCCGTTGGTCTCCACTCTCGGAGGATTACGAGGTTCGGGTGCCATGTTCGGCCCGTCTTCATACAATCATGCACTGGTGGTTCATTCAAAAGAATCTGGTGTCAGGCATTCCTCTGGCAATCCCGGACTGGAAGATAGTGACCACGGATGCTTCACTGTCTGACTGGGGGGCTCATTGCCTTCAATAGATGGCCCAGGACGTTTGGACTTCGACGGAGGCGTCATGGTCCATCAGCTGCTTGGAGTTACGGGTGATTCGTCTGGCCCTTCGGGAGTTTCTGTTTTTTCTCTGCGGTTGCCCAATTCGAGTGCTTTAGGACAATGTGACAGCGGTCGCCTAAGTAAACCATCAGGGGGGCAAGCAGGAGTGCACCCCTAGCGCGCGAGGCGGATCTGATCTGCCATTGGGCAGAGACTTATCTCTCTTTCTTGACAGCGGCTTATATAGCGGGGTCACAGAATGTGCAAGTGGACTTTCTCAGTCACCACCAGTTAGAACCGGGGGAGTGGACGCTCTTCCCTCTGGCCTTCATTCAGATAACTGCCCATTGGGGGATGCCAGAGATGGACTTAATGGCCACCGCATTCAATGCGAAAGTTCCCCGGTTCTTCAGCAGGGGACGAGAGCTGGGCTCGGAAGGCATCTATGCCCTTCTTCAACCTTGGCCCAGGGGCCTGCTCTATGCCTTTCCCCCCTGGCCAATGGTGGGCAGGTTACTGACTCACATTGTCAGTCATCACGGTCGAGTAATCTTAGTGGCCCTGGATTGGCACAGACGACCCTGGTACGCAGATGTGATCAGGCTTCTGTTCGATTGTCCTTTTCTGCTACCGGTGCAGGACAGTCTCCTGCTGCAGGGGCCAGTCACGATGGAGGATCCCTCCCCCTTTGGTCTTACAGCCTGGCCCTTGAAAGGGCGAGGTTGAGAAGAAAAGGATATCCGGACACGGTTATCACAACGATGCTGTAGATTCGGAAAAGATCAACCTTGATAGCTTATGCTAGGGTATGGCGTACCTTCGCTTCATGGTGTACGAGTTCGGGATTGTCAGCGGCTTCGGCTTCAGTATCGGTTATCCTCGCGTTTCTTCAGGAGGCTGTACAAAAATCACTCTCATTGAGTTCTCTTAAGGTTCTGTCACACTGGTCAGGAAAAGTGAGCCCTTGGGCCACTACCGATAACCGGCAGTGGCAGGAGAACCACCCAAACAGGCAGCAAGGCGGACCCCAGACAGACGGGCACAGGCCGGACTGGAGCAGCTGGCCTGGAACAGAAACAATAAGCAGTAAGCAGGAGAATAGTCCACGAATCAAGCAGAGTCTTACTGGCAGGCAGCGAAGCAGAAGGGAAACCAGGAACCAAACAGAGTCTATAGGCTGGCGGCAATCAGTAGTAAACCAGGAATCAAGCAGGGACTTGGGTAGGCAGCAGACAGTAGAATAAACCAGGAAACAAGCAGGGTCTTGGGCAGGCAGCAGACAGTAGAATAAACCAGGAAACAAGCAGGGTCTAGCTGAAACTGAAAGTAGCAAGGTTAGCACTGCAACAAACTCTCACAGATGAAAACTCTTCTGAGGACCTCTGTTGCAAAGGTTCCAGGTGGTTAATAAAGGCAAAATACCAGGGAGGTCACCAGGTAAGGGTGCTGCTTAATTCCAAAAATCCCAAGACAGTCTGGAAGGCTGGAATATCCAGACCGGAATGATTTCTGGAACATGGGAAACAGGAAGCAGACAGTCCATCGCAGCCACCAGGTCTGACCACCAGGTGGCAAAATGAATGAGAGCATGAAACATGGGCACAGTCGTGACAGGTGCAGGTGGCAGCTCTGGCATGTTTTAGAGGCCGGCTTCAGGGAGCGTCCATCGCCTTCTACCCGGATGTGGTTCGTTTCTTGAGGGGCGTAAATCATTTGCGCCTCCTCATGTGCCACTTCTGCCATCCTTGAACCTTAATCTAGTTCTCAAAGTGCTTCAGCGTCCTCCTTTCGAACCCTTATCGGGGATTACGATTAAGGATCTCACCTTGAAGGTGATTTTCCTAGTAGCCATTACTTCTGCTCAGAGAATTTCAGAATTGCAGGCCCTTTCTTGCAGAGACCCCTTCCTGCATTTTACGGAGGCAGGGATATCGATTAGGACAGTTCCTTCATTTTTGCCCAAGGTGGTTTCTCGTTTCCACTTGGGGCAGTCCCTGCATTTGCTGGCCCTCTGCTGGGAAGATTACACTGAGCAATTCCAGGCGCTTCACTGCCTCGACGTGAGATGGACTCTTCTCAGGTATTTGGAGGTGACAAATGAATTTCGTCTTTCTGACCATCTCTTTGTCCTTTTTGGAGGCAGTAAGAAGGGTCATAGGGCGTCCAAGGCCACCATAGCCCGTTGGTTGCGGGAGGCCATCTCTTCGGTATACGTGGCATTGGGCAAGCAAGCCCCTTTGCAAGTTCATGCTCATTCTACGCGAGCTCAAGCTTCCTCCTATGCAGAGTCCCGTTTGGTTTCTCTGGAAGATATCTGCAGGGCAGCTACATGGGCTTCGGTACATACATTCACTGGTTATTATCAGGTGGGTGTGGCAGCTCGTCAAGATGCGGTGTTTGGCTCGTCTGTGATTTCTGCCAGGTTGAAGGTGTCCTGCCCTACTTGAGGACTGCTTGGGTACATCCCACAAGTCTCTGGATTGATCTGTGGGGACGCCATGGAAGGAAAAATTAATTCATACCTGATCATTTTCTTTTCATTAGTCTCAACAGATCAATCCAGAGGCCCCCCCCCCCTCCAAGTTTACTGTCTGCGGTTTTGTTGCGGTTGGTTAGTTTTTTTTCGGGTTCCGTTCTGAATGCTCCTTTGTTTGATTACAAAATAAAATAAAATAAATAAATATAGAAGTGGTGGAAGTATGTTGGGCAATTGGTCTGACAATGTCAGGAGAGTTTTTCTATTGTTTCCATTCCACTGCTTTGGTATCATTCATACTGAGGTTCAGCTGGCTGCACAGGTCCACATATATCAAACCTCGGAGGTTCTCTCTATCTCCACCTGCTGGTAGAGGGCCACAACCCAAAAGTCTCTGGATTGATCTGTTGGGACTAATGGAAAGAAAACTATCAGGTAAGAATTAATTTTCCCTAAGTTTTAATAAACAAACATAAAACATGGGCAGAACATGGGAGGGGCATTGGAGGGGCTGCCACTTAATGAATACAGTAAGTTGCGCATAACCTCACCACATCTGTGGCTGAGGTAACAGTGGGTACCTAAATCTAAGGTGTGCCACGTTATACTAGCATTTGATAATGGTATCTGCCCAGATGCCATTACAGAATAAAGTCTCACTGTATGGCATCAGGGCATGTAAAAGGAGGTATCCACCTATAAATATGTCTGGTAGCACTATAGAAATGAGAAGTTATAGAGATTAGAGAGGTGGCAGAGCCAAAATTGAATAAAGCAGTTCAAGGAGTCTTACTGAATCAGAGATATGCATTGCAACTCCTAGACTACCTTGTTGAGAACATTTATTATAGTCTTTTATTTCTAATAATTTTGTGCTGCTTTTATAATTGTAGGTAAACGTCAAAAGAAGACACCAGAGAAGAAAATGGGAAACAAAGGTAAAATTCAAAGTAACTGTGTTATACAAAAAAAAATTATGTTAAAGTTAGACAATTTGTCTGATTTTTAGATATAGCTTGATATCATCTTTGTTTCCTGTAAGTTGTATGTTATGAATGTAGAAGGGCATTATCCAACTTATTAAGGGGGCTATTTACTATTAGTTACCATGAACTATTTTGTTGCAGGGCTCATCAGAATAAAATGGATCATGCAGAAGATAACACACACTATTAGTAATGGATTTCTTTTGCTTAGAACAGTATATTTGATCAATTATCAAAAAGGCCTGGTTTAAACTTTGATAAATGAAAGAAAGCTAACCAATCACACATATATTGCAGATAACCAGCAAAATGCAAAAGGCCATATTTTGCAAAGTGTATGTGGGAAAAGCAACTCCTTAATTTATTGAACAAAAATCCCTTATAAAACACACAAAAACCAAAGGACCAAACAACAAGACAAAACAGACAAAATAAATAAATAACACAATGAAAAAGAACCAAAAAATTACAGTAGCAACTTCAAAATAATATCAGCTTAAAATGGGCATTTTTATATTTTAAACAAATTCCCTATTTGTGATGATAAAAATATAGTAGGAACCTCAATAGGTTTGAGGTTACAGAAAAGCTGAAAGAAAAAGCAATGGCAAATCAAAATCACAGAAAAACACTTCACTAATATTGTGTTCAGATACAATTATTTGCAGAACTACATTCAATCAACTCAAAAAAAAAAAAAAAAGGAAGAGGACCAAAGCCTCAGAAAATGCAGGACATTTTACTTCGTGAAAAGGAAAAACCAGTGAGGAAAAATCAAGGAGGATGACAAAAAAGTCTTTATTGAGGATATTAAAATCGACCCGCCATGCCAACGTTATAAAATAGGAGCATACCTCAGTAACACACGTTACTGCTAATTAGTGTCAATAAGTTCTAGTTAATGCCAATTATTGACAACTAGTAAAAAAAGCCCCGTTTCTGATGCAAATGAAACGGGGGCTAGCAAGGTTTTCTTCAGAGTGTGCATGTGGGCGTGTGTGTCCCTGCCCTCTGCCCTCTCTCCCTCCCCCTCCCCCATTGGAGTCCAGTCCTTCAGTGTTAAGTTTCCTGCTGTTCTGTGTTACAGAGAGAGTGAAGGCATCTTTCTCCCCTCCCCGTCTTGGTCCTTCACTGTTTACAGAGAGAGGGATTTCGTGCTGTGCTGTTTTCCTTCACTCATGGGGAAACCGGATATCTCTGGCGCTTCACACTTCCGGCTGGAGGCTTCATAGAACGTTGGTCTTGCCTTTTATATATATAGATTAGTGGCATTTAAGTGCTAGTTTAGGTTCAATCAAACAATTAAATTACACACAAGGTATTCTATAAAGTACACTCACATTTTCATGTGCAACTGTGTGCAGCAATTATAGAATTAGGGAATAGAACTCAAAACATGCTCATATTGGGTCAAACCAAAGAGCCCACCATCCTTTCTCTGACAATGGCCAAATCAAGTCACCAATATCTAGCAGGATAACAAATAATAGATCCATTCCGTATTGTACATTGGCAATAGAGGGAAGGCAATGACCTGGTCCTTGATCCTTACTTTTACATTGCACTATGATCTAGACAGCTTGTCTGGACAGACAGTGCCTTTGGCCAGACTGTTCTTCACGGACTCTTCAATTCATAGTAAATTCAACTTTCCTCTTCAATAGGCTATTCCAAAGGTCTTCCTAGAAGACTGTGTCCTAGACCAGGGGTGGTGACCCTCAGTTTAGAATTCCCTACTGATGTAGTTGTCAGTGGAGAAAGCAAAGTTACTTACGGGTAACATGGGTTCTCTGTAGACGGATAAAGCAGATACATGTACCCACCTACTGTCATAGGGAGTTGACTCAAGCACTGAAATAAACCAAGGGAGGTAGTTAATTGCCCTACATACTGAAAATGACCTTGGCCTTTCTGAGCTCTGAGTAGATCCATGTTGTGCCATTAGATAATATTGCCTACTGACATGTATGATTTATTCTGCTGTCTACAGAGAATAGTTGTTACAGGTAAGCAACCTCATTTTCTGTGAGTAAACAGAAGACTGAATTCAGATACTGTTGATCTTACGCCTTTCACATATCCTACAGTAGATTTACTCATAGGGCTGTATACAGTAAAAAAATGTTCCCATAGGCCCAGAATGGGACAAATTCCTTTTTGAACAAGGTCCATAATTGTTTTATATTAAAAAAGTAGACTATTATATATATTCCTTTTAACAAAACAATTATCCAATTGGCTTAACAAGCCAATCAGCATTGATAACAGTGCTTAACAAGCAATTATGAGCACTAATTGGCAATAATTAGAATTTATGCGCATAACTCCCTAAGCATATTCTGTAATGCACTGCGCCTAAATTCTGTGTGCATCCAAAAATGGGTGTGGCTATAGGTGGGGAAATGGGCATGTCATAGGCATTCCAAAAAACTACACACATAGTTATAGAATATACCTGCTCTGTGCGTAATTTAGGCACCAGGATTTATACCAAGTTTTACTTGGTGTAAATAGCTGCAACTACATTTGGTTGTGTGGAGAGGCACTCAGCATTATTCTATCTACCATGCAGAAATTTAAGCCTATTCTATAACATTTAGGCGTTCTTTAGAGAATACACGTAGGCATAATTTTTTTCTGTGTGGATTTTTCAGGTGCCATATATAGACTCTCCCCTATTATCTTTAAGTTATGTGCTTTGGCTTGTCAGATCATTTTTGGTTTCACTTCTGGATATATGGTGAGCACCAAAGGAGTAAGAGATGACACACAACTCTCAAAATGGGAGTTGCAGACTGAAAATCTTTATTGAGGCACCAAAGAAAAATTTTGACACGGCTCTGTGTTTCGGTGGACAAACTGCCTCCTTCAGAGGTCACGAACAAACACTCTGAAGTCACTGCACTGCGTGTGGTACCTGATACAATGCATAAAGGTTTCTATAAAAACAACAGGAGCTCTAAAGCAGAGGGAAGAGAAATCAACAGAATCTAGGATCAAAGCACAGCCATAGGCAGACACATCGGACCTATGTCAGGTCTTTCTTTGGTGCCTCAAAGCTTTTCAGTCTGCAAATCCCATTTTTAGAGTCGTGTGTCATCCTCTACTCCTTTGGTGCTCCTTGGACTGTTGTGGAGGTTATTTCCTGTTTTCCCTTGGGTCTAATTGAATTACCATTAATAATGCAGTCATGGGAACGCAAAATTACCTCACTCTTCATTTTTCGAGTTGTCAGGGATCAGTGAATTCTTTTCAAGTTGTCATAGATCAGTGTATTCTTCGGGATGCTCTTATTTATGTACAAAAAGCTGGAACTCTTTACCAAAAGATATAAGATGTATGAACAACTATCTGTACTTCCGTAAACATCTAAAAGTTTTTTTGGGGGAAATTATTTTTTATAAAGACAGCAAATGAAGTTTAAGCTATTTTCAGGATAAAATTCTTATCTCTTTGATATTTTAAAGTGGTGAAGATTAATTGTTAGATTTTGTTCATAGGATATTATTGTAAGCCACATTGAAACAAAATAATATTGGAAAATGTAAGATATAAATGCTGAAATAAAGTGGTTACATATTTGTCAAAAAAACCTCATTGTTCAAGTACTTATTTTGAGTGGCTTTTTATTTTGCAGATTGTAAGGCTGACATTGCATTTCTGATTGATGGAAGCTACAATATTGGTCAGCGCAGGTTTAATCTGCAGAAAAACTTTGTTGGAAAAGTGGCTTTGATGCTGGGCATTGGAACAGATGGGCCACATGTTGGACTTGTGCAAGCCAGGTACTCAATATAGTGCATATAATTATTTTAGTGTACACAGAAGGGGTAAATTCTCAAAATGTCACCAAAGTTTAGGTGCAGCTTCTAGAACAGCGACTAAGGTTAGTTGTTTGCACAACTACCAATTGGTGCCAATTAATACCAATTAGCACCAATTTAAGCTAATTGGCTGTTAACGCCAATTAATAGCCAATTATACAATTACATTGTGCACACATCTGACCTCATTCTATAAATTGCACGAGCAACTTTGCACACTAAGGGCTAGGTTCTATAAATGTCACCTACAAAATCAGCACCAATCAAAAACATGCTTAGGTGTATTCTCTAAGCCATGTCTAAAGTTAGGTGCAGTTTATAGTATACGTGTAACACCGTGCACATGATTAAAATCTAGGTGCAGCAAATTACTCCAATGAAAACCTGGTGTAAATGCCCACACCTAAATTTAGGCACAGAACAGGTTATTCTATAACACTGCAGAAATTTTAGCAATGCCCATGACTCGCTCTTGCTCCTCCCATGTGTCACGATTGTAGTCGTGACCCCTCTCAGACTCGCCTTGTTTCCGGCGGTCAGCATCTGAGCTGGCTTCTGTCTGTTCTTCCTGAGTTAGTTCTGTCTCTGTGTGCTGGCTGCTTCCAGCATGGGCTGATTACTCCACTATACTGCACCTGGGTGTGTTAAGCCCCTCTGTGTTTCAGTATGCTTTCTGCCTGTGTCTTGGTTTGTGTTCCTCTCACCCTCTGGTGGCTGCCATAGACTTTCCAGACTTTCTTTACGGTCCGGTCCAGATATTCCAGCCCTCCAGACTTGGTTTGAAGTTTGGCAGCTAGCCTCATCCGTTGCTGCCTCATGATTGCTGCAGCTGAGTTCAGCTTCTGATGGGTTTATTACCACCTGGAAACCTTCTGAGTTTGCCTTTGCATTGCCTAAGGTCCCTGGTATGCTGGTGTGCGCTGTGCACTTCTGCCTAGTCCAGTTTATTGTCTGAGATTCTTGCCTGATTCTAGTCTAGTCTTTGTGTAGTTTATTTTGTACTGTATTGCTTCTTTCCCAGTCTTGTTTCTTGTTTGTATTTCTCTGTCTAGTTCTTGGTTGTCTGTGTTTCTTGTTTAGTGGCTGCCTGGCAGCTTTCAGTCTTGTCTCTTGTCTGTCAGTATTTGTACCCTGTTTTAGTGGCTGCTCTGCAGCTTTCAGTCTTGTCTCTTGTCTGTCAGTATTTGTACCCTGTTTTAGTGGCTGCTCTGCAGCTTTCAGTTCCTGTCCTTTAGCTTGTCCATTTCTTGCTTTGTGTAGTATTGTCTGTCTGTGAGTCCTAGCCCAGTTTCCTACCTTGCTGCCCATGTATATTCCTTTCCCCTCAGTCATAGGCTAAGCCTCCCCAGCCCAACTGCAGTCTTTCCTGGACCCCACTGCCCCTCCTATCCTGTCTTATCCCATCTCTTTCTGCCCCTTTCATCCACCCACCTTTCAGCACAATATCACTCCCGTTGCACTTTGCTTGATCTGCACGAATAAACATGCATAGCAGAGACGTGGGACTGTGGCTCTCTGCCTGCCGCTACTGCTTCCTGTGCCGACCCGGAAGTTAACCTCAGAGGAGGCAAGAACGGCACAGGAAGCAGTAGCGGCAGGCAGAGAGCTACGGTCCCACGTCTCTGCTATGCATGTTTATTCGCGCGGACCAAGCAAAGTGCAACGGGAGAGATATTGTGCTGAAAGGTGGGTGGATGAAAGGGGCAGAAAGAGATGGAATGGGATAAGTGCAACGGGAGGGATGTTTATTCGCGTGGACCACGTGAGGTGCAGTGGAGATACTAGATGAGGGAGATGGGTACAAGAGAGGAAATGCTAGCTAGCGGGGGGGGGTGGGGGAGGAGAGAGATCAATTAAAAGAGGATGCTGGCTAGCAGGGGGGAGGAGAGAGAGAAAGACAGGAGAGGAATTGCTGGTTGGCAGGGGGGAGAGACAAAAGAGGAGAGGCTGGATGGTTGTAGGGGAAGGGAGAGAGAGAGAAGATGCTGGATTGCAGGAGTAAAGAGAGAAAATGCTGGATGGAAGGGGAGAGGAAAGAGTTAGTGAAAGACTGGGGAGTAAGGGGAAGAAGAATGGGAGGGCCAGAGTAGGGGAAAAAATGGAAAGCTGTATGTAGACACAGTAAAAAAAAAAAGATTAAAGTCTAGATAACATGAATGAAATCAGAATGGACAGGCAGAAAAAAATGGAAGAAAGCTGAAAGGAACAGATCAGTGCTGGAGTTGGATGTAGTGGAGGAGGTGAAGAAGACAGAAGAGAAAAAAGGAGACCCTTGGAAAGAGTTAAAAGAAGACAGGAAAGAAGGAACCAGATACTGGGGCCAACATATTAAAAAGAAAATTAAATGACCAGACAGCAAAGGTAAAAAAAAAAAAGAAGAATTTTACTTTTAATTTAGGATGAAATAATGTGGTGGCTGTGTTAGTCCACTTAAAAAGTTAATAAACGTAAATAAAAGACAAAAAGGAAAATAAGCTGACATCTTTTTATTGGACTAAATACATTTTTTGACTAACTTTCGGAGACCAAAACCTTCTCTTTTAGGTCTAGACATTATATTGCTGTTAAAAGTATGCTTGTCCTAAATTAAGCAAGGATGTTTTTTGGCTTTTGAAAACTAGTTAACTGTAATAAGTTAGTAAAAAAAAAAGTATTATCTTATTTTCTGTTTTCATTTTGGTAATGTATAATGCAGCAATTGGACTATGACAGTTTTTGAAATGTGCATCTGCTCTTTTTATATTTGCATAGTACAGAGGGACATGTGTCACTGTTCCTATTTTTCTGGTGTTGCACCATATGCAGAATGTAGCTTCTTGGGGGTTCAGTGTAATTTTTGTCTACATATTTCTGTTTTTAGTTTATGTTTACTTATTCTATACTTGGGAGTCTACCTGTGTTTGAAAAAGGCTGGGTATTCTGTTAGTACTGATTCTGTGTAGGATTGATCTGTACTAATCCAGCTTTTTTAGTTTTCCATTAGGTGTATTAATGTTTTACTGCCTACTGTAATCCTTATGATATGTCATGATATATAAATCCATTTTTACATGCATATGAAGGCATTTATTGCTTGTCAATACCTTCCTTAGGACTCAATCTCTTCTCCATCTTGACAAATTGTATACACCGAATGCACTGCAAGAAAACCCTCACTCACTAGCCTTCAATCTCACTAATTAAGGTAGTACTCTTCAATGTTTGGGAAAGACTACTCTTAACATCTCTGCACTTTGGTCTAGCATCTTCCTTCCCTCCCATTTTATTATTATTATTATTTATTGCATTTCTATCCCACATTTTCCCACCTCTTTGCAGGCTCAATGTGGCTTACAATACATCATGAAGAGTGGAAATACACGATAAGATAGATATTAAGTATTACAGACAGATCTTGGGTGAAATGATTATGATAAGACAAGATAGTAGTCTAACAAGCAGATATACTAAGTCTTTTCTGGATATATGTGGAGAGGTTCACAAGTGTTGGTCTTTGTGGTATGCCTTGTTAAAGAGATGGATCTTCAGTAGTTTGCGGAAGTTAGTAAGTTCATAGTTCGTTTTTAAATTCCGCGGCAGCGCGTTCCAGAATTGTGTGCTCAGGTAGGAAAAGGTTGACACATGCGTTAGTTTGTATTTTAGACCTTTGCAGTTGGGGAAGTGAAGGTTGAGGAATTTTACTTTTTGTTTCTGCGTGTTGTAAGGTAATTATGGAGTAGGGCCTAACCAGACTCCACCCCCTATCCTGCCCCCTTTAGCCTCCCCAAACAGCTGGGCCACCGACCGCCTATGCCCTCATTCCCTGTTCAGCCTAGTTGGTATCCAGTTCCTGCCCTGTCTGGTAAGTCCTGCCGGCCGCCTGCACTCAGGGTCTCAACTCCTGGGGAAGGGCGGTCAAGCGCAGGTGAAGTCTAGCTGTTTCTGTCAGAGTTCTGCCTTGTCTCTGGTATGGGGTGGTTTTGCCTGCCACTGCTGCTCCACAGCAGTGGCCCAAGGGCTCACAAACCTAGTTTGTGCCTTGAAAGCTTGACACCATGCTCACGCTCACTTTTGAGATCCGCATGGGACAATTTACACTCATTGCCTTATAGAATACACTTAATGAAATATGCAAAATCACAACAACAAAATAACACTATACCGTTCCACAAAATTTTGCAAGTTCGAGTTCAGTGGTGCACATCATGTTGTGATACAGAGCTTTCAAGTAACCACTTCAAGGAGGGATATTTTAGACCAGTCCTGAATTTCTGGCAATCCTGTGTCCAACACTGGCTGTGTTTCACCCACACAAAAGCTGCATCAGGACTACGTGGTATGGCAGAGACACAGCACGGATTTCTGACAAAGGCTGCCATCTTCTGGTTTTTTGCTTACTTCATGACCACTACTGAGGTAATTTTCCTCTGCCATACCACGTAGCCCCTGATGCAGCCCTTGTGTGGGCAAAACATAACCTGTGTCGGGCACTTTGGGCATTGTTTGTTTGCATGTTTTTAATAAATTTTATTTTACTACCCATTTGATCTGTTCAGTTTTTATTACCATCGTGGGTCTTGTGGATCATTTGCCCAGCTGTTTTCTCAGTTTCTGACAACCCTATCAAATACATGATGGGATCAGCAGTACCTCAAGCCCTGAGGAAGGTGCGACCTGAATTACCACTCAGGTTTAAGGGCAAAAGAAATAGGGAACACCCCAAAAAGAGTTCTTTTATCTTTTTCCCTCCCTGTAACAAGTGCAACATCTATACTGAGAAAGTCAAAGCTCTGTAGGTTGGGCCCTGAAAAATTATTCACATTTCTTGACAATAGGAAAAGAAGCTCATTTTCATGGAGAGGAGGTGTTAGATACTGTAGTCCTGTCCAAGGAAGACGGTGTCAGATCTTGTGAGAGATGGTACCCCTTAATGTTACAGAGATAAAGGGATAAGAAAAGGTGCAACAACCACAGTGATATTTTATGAAGGAGAGAGTAAGTGAGATTTTCATCTAGAGAGGAAATATTAGAGGACGAGGAGAGCTGCCTATGTAAAGGAGCTAACATAAAATGGCCAGGAGTTGGAGTAATGGAATGGAGCTGTTGATGTAACTTATATAATCCACCCTGAAAGAAATTGTAAATAATGATCTACAGTTTATTTATTTGTTATTAAAACTTATAGACCACATAATCTACAATTCTAAGCAGTTAACAACCATACATACAAATTATCGTATATATAAAATTACATTCTCATACATTAAATCACAAAAACGTAACATTAAAACAAAAAAGGAAGCAGCCAATCTCCAGTTGTTCTATAATCATAACCTTTCAATTGACCATACTGAACACATTCTGATACAAATAGGTTTTAAAGGCCTTTTTAAACTGGTCTAACTTTTCAATCAGTCTCAGTTCACCCTGCAGTTAAACAGTAAAGTTGGAGTTTCAGTATATTTCAGTATTATTCACAAACATACACAAAAGTTCTTCAAAAGTGTTTTTTTTTTCAAAAAACTTTAAAATTTTGACTGAACTTTCCTACTACTACTAATCATTTCTATAGTGCTATTAGATGTACATGGTGCTGTACACATTATATGCAGGTACTTTTTCTGTCCCTAGAGTGCTCATAATCTAAGTTTTGGTACCTGAGGCAAAGGAGGGTTAAGTGACTTGCCCAAGGTCACAAGGAGCTGCAGTGGGAATTGAACCTAGTTCCCCAGGATTAAAGTCCACTGCACTAACCACTAAGCTACTCCTCCACTCACTTTCTATTCAAAATATGCAATGGAGAAGAAAATTCTTCACATGATATTTGTTAAATATTTGAAGAAAAATGAGCTCAAACTCTATGGTGTTTGTAACAAATAAACCAGTGTTTTCAAATCATCATTGCTTACTTATAGAGTCCAGTGTTTCTTCATTCCCAGGGCTCTAAAAAAGATTTCAATGGGAATTCAGGAACCAATTGGAGGAGGAGTGGCCTAGTGGTTAGGGTGGTGGACTTTGGTCCTGGGGAACTGAGGAACTGAGTTCAATTCCCAGCACAGGTAGCTCCTTGTGACTCTGGGCAAGTCACTTAACCCTCCATTGCCCGCCGCATTGAGCCTGCCATGAGTGGGAAAGCACGGGGTACAAATGTAACAAAAAAAAAAACCAAAAAAAAACATTTCAAACAGCAATTTACATCCCAGTTCCTGTACATCAAATTCAAAGTCCTTTGTGCTAGTCATCTATCCACACAACATAGTCAAAAATATTTATTCAGAATTCATAATCCCCAAACTACATTGTCAATGCTTTCTCCAAGTCCACTCATAGTAAGCCTCGTTCTGCTCAGTGTGTAGTAAATGTACTGCCTCCAAGTATAGCCACATCTGCTAGCACATTCCTAAATATTAGAGAACTTTCTGAGTTCAGGTACCACACATCTAGCATTATAGCACTGGGATGCACCAACGTAGGGTTACCTGACATGTCCTCTTTTTCAGGGAACTTTCAGGGGAATGGGCAGTTTTTAACCAGCCTGCCCGTTTCTCCGGGTTTTTGGGCAGGTTGGCAGGCTGGCCTCAGGGTGCTCTCCCCCTCATGTATCTTAATGCGCCCTGGTAGTCTAGTGGCCTCTTCGGAGCAGGGAAGAACCCCTCTCTTTCCTGCCCGGTGCTGCTGCTGACCTACTCGCTGCCGGTGCTGCTTCAAAATGGCTGCTGAGATTTCTGCAGAAGTCTTGTGAGGCTGCTGCTTGAAGTCTCACCAGCCATTTTGAAGTGGTGCTGGAGGAGTCCTGCTCAGCTTAGAGGGAACAGTGGTCACACCTCAACTCACTAACTCAAAAATTCTCAGTTTGTAGTTTGCATGCCTGCACATGACTAAGTAATTTACAATGTTGTATATTTTGGTAGGATAGAGAGAAGGTTAATGGAAGAGCAGGATATGCTACAGGTGAAGAATGACTTGTATTAACAGAGGATCCCTGTCATGACTGGTTGCATCTCTTGCAGGGCTAGTACAAGGGACATTAAGCTTACCTGGTGAACCTTCAGCCTTGTACCCCTGCAATAAACTCTCAAGCCTCTAGCATCCCCCTAATGACATTTAGATAATTAAGCGGAACAATCATGATTACCCAAACACCACTTCTCCAAGTAAAATCCTGTAAAAATATATAATTAGGCATTATATTTTATGAAAAATACAAATCGCATCCCAGGCCAGGGAACTGAACATAGTGTTATTAATTGACTATTTAAACAAGACGACCCCCTCTTTTTTCAGTTCAAAACATCTGAAATTGATCAGACAAATGTGGATAAACTTCTTTTCCTAAATCTGAAAACATGATTTGATATATCCGCTTTATAACTGTTTTTTTCCTTATATTTCATGTAGTGAGCAGCCAAAAACAGAATTCCATCTGAGAAACTTTTCCTCTGCTAAAGATGTATTGTTTGCTATAAAGGAGATTGGTTTCAGAGGAGGCAATTCCAATTTCGGTGAGTTACAATGTAGCTTGGATGGATGGATGCAGGAATTTATGTTGCTGCAGAAATTTAAACTATTGTAACATATGGAAAAAATAGATATTCTGGAAACACCTTCAAACACCGACGTCCTGCTCCAGGGCCTTCCCTCTGCCGCACTGATGTAACTTCCTGTTTATGGAGGCGGGACACGGAAGGCCCGGAGCAAGACATCAGACGTCGGTGCCACATCTGTAGCGTTGATGTCAGGCAGCGCCATAGCAAAGTGTAAGCGCCGCCTCGGGGGTGGAAGATTGTGAGGTGCAACAGCAGCGCCGACAGCATTAAATGAAGCGCTGCGGCAGGTGTGGGAGAGGGGGAGGAAGTCAGTGGGGTGCTGGCCCAGTAAGGGGAGGCTGGGAGGGGAGGGGCCTGATGGGAACAGAAGGGTGCTGGACATGCCAGGGGCAGAGGGTTGGGGGAAGGGAGAGAGGTTTTGGATTTGCAGAGGGGAGGTTGGAGGGAAGGGGAGAGGTTTTGGATTTGCAGAGGGGAGGTTGGAAGGAAGGGGAGAAGTTAGGGGAGAGGTGCAGGGAGAAAGAGCCAGATGCATAAGGGGAAAGAAAGAGAGGAAGAGAAGCTGGTTGGTGGGTGGGATCAGAGAGGAGAGGGACACATTGGTGTGGAAGAGGGAGAAAGGGGACATAGTGAAGTATACAGATACAGAAGGGAGATGATGGGCATTATGTGGGAGCATGGGGACAGGGACACATGAGATGCTGTATGGGGATGGCACATGGGCACAGAGGGGTAATGCCTGACAGGGGGGGGAACGGGGATATGGAATAGAGATAAAATGCTGGACACTGGAGAGGGGGGTATATGGACACGGAGGGGGGGAGAGATACCAGACAAGGGGGAGAATAGGAACACAGAAGGGATATGCTGGGCATGGGGTGCATAGGTGATTGGTGATAGGTGCATTGCTGATGACACCCAACTGTATCTCTCCACACCAGACATCACCGCGGAGACCCAGGCAAAGGTATCGGCCTGCTTATCCGACATTGCTGCCTGGATGTCCAACCGCCACCTGAAACTGAACATGTCCAAGACCGAGCTTATCGTCTTTCCACCAAAACCCACTTCTCCTCTTCCTCCACTTTCTATCTCAGTTGATAACACCCTCATCCTCCCCGTCTCATCTGCCCGCAACCTCTGAGTCATCTTTGACTCCTCTCTGTCCTTCTCTGCGCATATCCAGCAGATAGCCAAGACCTGTCGCTTCTTCCTCTTTAACATCAGCAAAATTCGCCCTTTCCTCTCTGAACACACCACCCGAACTCTCGTCCACGCTCTCATTACCTCTCGCCTGGACTACTGCAACTTACTCCTCACCGGCCTCCCACTTAGCCATCTATCCCCCCTTCAATCTGTTCAGAACTCTGCTGCACGTCTCATATTCCGCCAGAACCGATATACTCATATCACCCCTCTCCTCAAGTCACTTCACTGGCTTCCGATCAGATACCGCATTCAATTCAAGCTTCTCCTTCTTACCTACAAATGCACTCATTCTGCTGCCCCTCACTATCTTTCTACCCTCATCTCCCCTTACGTTCCCGCCCGTAACCTCTGTTCACAGGATAAATCCCTCCTCTCAGTACCCTTCTCCACCACCGCCAACTCCAGGCTCCGCTCATTCTGCCTCGCCTCACCCTATGCTTGGAACAACCTTCCTGAGCCCTTACGCCAAGCCCCCTCCCTGCCCGTCTTCAAGTCTTTGCTTAAAGCCCACCTCTTCAATGCTGCGTTCGGCACCTAACCCTTACCGTTCAGTGAATCCAGACTGCCCCAATTTGACTGCCCCTATCGGACCGACCGTTCACTTGTCTATTAGATTGTAAGCTCTTTGAGCAGGGACTGTCTCTCTTTGTTAAATTGTACAGCGCTGCGTAACCCTAGTAGCACTCTAGAAATGTTAAGTAGTAGTAGTAGGTGCACAGAGGAATGATGATGGATGAGGGGATATGAACACAGGGGAGATACTGGACAAGGAAATATAGGAAAACAGAGATGGGAGATGGATGATGGACATGGTGAAAGAAGAAATGTCAAATAGGAGACCCTGGCAAGTGAGTTAAGAGAAGACAGAGGGAAGCAGAAACCAGAGACTGGGACCAATATGATTTGAGAAAAAATGAGCAGACAACAAAAAGGTATAAAAAATTATTTTATTTTCAATGTTGTGAATATAATATGTTGGATTTGGAATGTACATCTTGCCAAAGTTGATGTTAAACATGGCTGGGGTCCAGGACAGAAATCTAAGAAAGGACCCCAAAGTCCATTACCAGGCTGCACCTTCAGTTTCCAGCAGGCAGCATGCAGGCTTTCTCTGGCCAAGGAACCAAGCACAATTGCCCTAGTTGCATCCCCTAACACCATCCCTGGCATGTGCCATCTTTATATTTTGCACAGGAGCAAATGCCTTTCTTTCTTGTTTCTCTGGTGTTGTACTACGTGTAGTAATTTGGCTTGTTCAGCTTTCCTGATAAATGTATTTGTATTTTAGGGCCCTACTATAATATTTAAGGCACTTCTTTTTCATAGTTAGGATCTTTACTTTTGGAAGTTAGTGTTGGCATGGTAGATTTGCTCTAGGTTCTGAGTGGCTTTTGTTTTATAGATTTTTTAAAGTTAATTTATAATATGTCTGTAATTGAGATAACACTAGAAAACAAAATGTCTTTGTATGATGAGTTTTATGGAGAATTGTCCTTGCTATGCTCTGTATCCATTGTTGGTGGAGAGCCAGGAGGTTCTCTGGATGCAGAATGTGTTTGGCTTCAATACCATATATGTGTTGGAGGACCATGGCTCAATGGGGCTGAATAGAGTGCAGTCTATTGTACTTTCCTTAGCTCTCAATTGGCCTGCAGCCACTGAAGCCTGCACTGCAACCCTCATTGAAGTTATGGGGAGTGGGGTAGGGACAGAGCATAGGTACATCAGGTTGCTGTTTTTTCTCTTTCAAAAAAGTTGGCAACTCTAGTGCCCACCTGTCCAACCTGTTGGCCCACCCAAAAATTGCCTTCTGGCTATGCCACTGGTATAATGAATAGACTGTTTTAATGGTGCTTTTACATATTTATGTACTCCGATCTACATTTGTTTTTAACAGTATTTTCAGCCCCTGAGGCATCCCATTAGAGGGCGAAACTTGGCTGAGTTTGGCTTATGTTTACTCCTCCAGTTCGGTTGTTTGATTAATAAATATTATTTGGATTATTCCTGTCTACATTCTTGTTTTTGTCACCTGATTATATCCATTTTGCCTCTCTCTCAAACCTCCACAGTGTCATGTGTATTATGGCATTTCTGCAAAACTTTGTAGAAACTTACTTTTGGTCTAGGGTCATGCATTTAACATATTTGGTATCACAGTTCTAATATCTGTAACCTTAATTTGATACAAAAAGTAGTAAAGAATTTAACAGCAACTCTCCCTTTTTGAAATCAGGAAAGGCTTTGAAACAAACAGTACAGACCTTCTTCACTGCACTGAATGGCGTGCGAAAAGGAATTCCTAAAGTCATCGTAATTGTCGTAGATGGCTGGCCCTCTGATGATATTGAAGAAGCTGGGAATTTGGCTAGGGAATTTGGTATCAATGTATTCATGGTCTCTGTAGCAAAACCCACACCTGAAGAATTGGGAATGGTGCAGGATATTGGCTTTATTGACAAGGTACAGTTAAAATAAATATAGTATTCTGTCTCGTAAGGTGTTGCTTTCATTTCAGATAATGATGCACATATTAAATGTTTTGAAATAAACACCATCTGAATCCACAAGCAAATCAGAAATCTGTGGCTGGTTCCAAAAATAAAATAAGGATAAGGGGTCTAAACTATAGTTCTTCCCATAGTTGTGCACTGCAATACTCCAAGTTAGGAGTGAATTCTATATATAGTGCTGAAAAAAATCAGCATTGAAGAAAACATGGGCTAATTTTAAGCTGTGCTTAAAATTAGCACACTTTATAGAACAGTGCTTATGCCCAAGAATCGCGCCTAACTTTAGATGCGGCCATTTACGTGCCCAAATTAGGCACATATCTCCCCTCATTCTATAATAATGTGTGTAAATGTAAGGAATGCCCCTGTTCTGCCCGTGACCCTCCCATTTCCACACCACCTTTTTCAATTTGCGTCTAAATTTACGCACAGATATTCCAATTAAATCTAATCAGTGCCAATAATTGCTTGTTAAAAAGCCAATTATGGTGTTAATTAGCTCATTATTCAATTGTGAATGCAAATTGATTGTGTGGGCAATTTTTGGCAACTTTTATAGCATTGGGGGGAAAGGGGCAATTCTGTATTTCCACTTATCACGATGTATTGTAAGCCACATTGAGCCTGCAAAGAGGTGGGAAAATGTGGGATACAAATGCAATAAATAAATAAAATAGTTAAGGGCTCATTACTCAGTTAAATTGTGCACACATCTTAGGCACGTGCACACATTTGGGCATGCAAATCTGGGCACCATATATAAAATCCAGGGGTTTCTGTGCTCCGTTCTGTAAAGGCACGCATAAGTGGCATAGTGCATAAATGCATTGGGGGCGTCCACATGGGTGGAGAATGGGAGAGGCAAGAGAGGGGCTGACACTTAAGGAAATACCTTACAGAATACAGTTAAGTCAGTTCTTCTCAACCCAGTGCTCAGGGCACACCCAGCCTATCAAGTTTTCAGGGTATCCACAATAAAAATGCATGAAATAGATTTGTGCATGTAAATCTATCATATGCATATTCATGGTGGATATCCTGAAAACCTGACTTGCTGAGTGTGCCCCAAGGACTGGATTGAGAAACACTGTAGTATGTTACACATGCCCATGCCGCATTTGGGTACCCACAGTTACACCAGATCTTGGCTAATGAAGCTGCAGGCACCTAAATGGAAGGTGTACTGATACCAAGTTACACTAATCATCTATAATGCAATATAGGTACCAAGCAAGCAATGATGTAAAGCTTTTTCTATATCTAATGCCCATTTTACAAACAGAAGAGAGCTTTTATAAAATTGCATGACCATGGATGCCTGCCTAATAGATTGCATGTACTTACATTTACATTGCATGTACGCATTTCCTTTGGTGTAGTTTGAGCAGAGCAAGGGTGGAGTTGCAATGTACATACGTATTTTATAAAATGGGCAATGCGAACCAAAGAACCAAAACAGATCCAAGATGAACAACAAAGAAGATTTTAACACACTTTTATCATAATGAAATGCACCACTCATTCAGCAACCGGAAAATCATAACCTGACACAGACATGTTTCGCCCCACTAAAGGCTACATCAGGTGTGTAGCACTGTCAAATGAATACAATATCCATTTAGTAAGATTATAAATTCAAAAATAAATGTATAAAAAATTGGACACTTTTATCTGTAACAGACATTTTAAAACATGCATAGCAATCAAATTTTATATATAGACTAGTAAAAAAAAGGTCCATTCCTGACACAAATGAAACGGGCGCTAGCAAGGTTTTCCTCGGAGTGTGTATATTTGAGAGAGTGTGTGTGAGAGTGACTGTGTGAGAGAGAGAGAGAGAGAGTGAATGTGCGAGTGTGTATGTGTGATAGAGAGAGTGAGACTGGGTGTGAGTGTGTGTGTGTGACAGAGAGAGAGTGAGACTGGGTGCGAGTGTGTCTGTGAGAGAGAGAGTGTGTGTGTGAGAATGAGAGTGTGTGCCATGGGCCCCCCCTCCTTCCCTCCGAGTTCTAGGGTCCCCTCCCTCCGAGTTGCAGGGTCGTCCGTCCCCTCCCTCCCTTTGAGTTCCAGGGTCGTCCCCTACCTCCCTCCCTCCGAGTTCCAGGGTCGTCCCCCCTCCCTCCAAGTTCCAGGGTCATTCCCTCCCTTCCTCCGAGTTCCAGGGTCTTCCCCCCCCTCCCTCTGAGTTCCAGGGTTGTCCCCTCCCTCCGAGTTCCAGGGTCGTCCCCTCCCTCCGAGTTCCAGGGGACCAAGTTTCAGGTTCCCCCCTCCCTCCCTCCGACGTTCATGGTCCCTCCTCCCTCCCAGTTCCAGGATTCCCCATCCCTCTCAGTTCCAGGGTCGTCGTCATCCCTCCATTCCTCCCTCCCTCCCTTCCAGTTCCAGCACCCCTCCCTCCAAATTTTAGAAGTCATCTTCACTTACCAAGTCGGGGTTACGGCGGCCGTCAGCAGCGGTAAAAGGTGTGCAGGCTCGGCCCTTCTCTCTCTCAGCTCTGGTCCCGCCCTCATTTCCTGTTTCTGCAAGGGCGGGACCAGAGCTGAGAGAGAGAGAAGGGCCGAGCCTGCACGTCTTTTACCGCTGCTGCCGGCCGCCGTAAACCCGACTTGGTAAGTGAAGATAACTTAAAATTTGGAGGGAGGGGGCCTAGAACTGGAAGGGAGGGAGGGACGATGACACCCTCATGCGTGTGACGTTGCGTTCCGTTGCCTGGCAACTCTGCAGCGTACACTTCCAGTGATTGGTCACTGCTGTTTGTGACGAACATGGAAGTACGTGACGTCAATTCAGGAGATGGATACAGCCTTACAGAGTGTATGAATGCTTCAAGGCTTCACTTTTACAGAGTCAGCTTCAGAACGTTGGAGGTGCTTTTTATTATATAGGATATATACATACATACCTAAAATACATCCATATGTAAATCTAAATATACTCAATAGTACTAGACACATATACATAAACTGTCATTCATTTAAAAGTGAAAGATTTTGTATCAATGAATAAGTGACATTGTAAATAAATAAAACAGATAGACAGGCATTTATGATTTCACTAACTGGATATTGTATTCATTGGACAGTGTTACACCCCTGATGCAGCCCTTAATGTGATGAAACAAGACCCTGTCATATGATTTTTAGGTTGCTGAATGAGTGTTGTAGTTTATGATAATAAAACTGTTCATCCTATATAATAATTCTCACCTCCAACGTTCTATGTGTCTGGCTGCCTGGGTCCGTAACTTTCTTCAGAGTTGGTCTGCTAGACTCCAAAGCCCTGGCTGATGTCATCGTTGCCATTGTGGCCACACCCCTGGGGGCGGGGCTGACATGGGAGGGGGCGGGGCACGTGACGTGGACGCAGATCACGAAGTATGACTCCCGTAGGGTTTGGTGTGTGCAGAGGCAGACAGTTCCGTGTCCATGCTTTTACAGTCCCCCCCCCCTCCTCCCCACCACCTGATCCGTCCTGGGGTCTGTGCTGGTAACCTGAGCCCCGGTGGCAGGATCGGGTTCTTCTGCCTTCCAGAGCAGCTCCCGGAAAATAGGGATTTATTATTACACTCTGAACAGCTTTCCACGAGCGATCAGTTTTTAAAACTGCCATGCAACCCTATGCAACCCCGGCGAACAGCAAAGTAAATATTTGAAGGTTCACACATTATTTTGGAAGCTGAGGTGCTGTTTTTGGTGCGGGGTCATCTGTCAGTCAGCAGAATGATAAATCTATCAGAGTGGGAAAGCTCTAGCCAAGTAAACTTTTGTTTCGTACGTGCAGGATGGTTTGATTTTTCACTGTTGAGACAGAAACCCTTGGGAACTTCGTGACCCCAAAAGTTCTTGAGGTTCCAAAATACAATCTTAGTACCGACAACCTAATTCCTTGAAGGTATGGAAAATAAGAAAATTGTACATGCAAATTATTAGCACTCTCCCTGACACTCGGAGGGAGGGAGACACTGAAACTCGGAGGTAGGGGGAGGGAGGGACCCTGAAACTCGGAGGGAGAGGGAGGGAGGGGATGGGGAGACCCTGGAACTTGGAGGGAGGGAGGGAGGAGGACCCTGGAACTGGGAGGGGACACCCTGAGACTGGGAGGGAGGGGGAGCCCCTGGCACACACTCTCATTCTCACAGACACACTCGCACCCAGTCTCACTCTCTGTCACACACACACACTCGCACACTCACTCTCACACTCTCTCAAACATACACATTCCGAGGAAAACCTTGCTAGCGCCCGTTTCATTTGTGTCAGAAACAGGCCTGTTTTACTAGTAAAAACATAAGTGTTGCCATACTGGGACAGACCAAAGGTCCATCAAGCCCAGTATCCTGTTTCCAGCAGTGGTCAATCCAGGTCACAAGTACCTGGCATGATCTCAGAACCGTAAAACCAATTTTATGCTGCTTATCCTAGAAATAAACAGTGGATTTTCCCAAGTCCCTCTTAATAATGGCTTATGGACTTTTATTTTAGAAAATTATCCAAACCTTTTTGAAACACTGCTAAACTAACTGCTTCTACCACACTCTCTGGCAACCAATTCCAGAGTTTAATTACTCGTTGAGTGAAAAAATATTTTCTCCGGTTTATTTTAAATTTACTACTTAGTAGCCCCCTAGTCCTAAGATATTCATGTCTACCTGTTCCATTCCACTCAGTAATTTATAGACCACTATCGTATCTCCCCTCAGCCATCTCTTCTCCAACCTGAAGAGCCCTTTCAGCTTTAGCCTTTCGGGAAATTATTCCATTCCCTTTAACATTTTTGTCACCCTTCTCTGTACCTTTTCTGATTTTGCTATATCTTTTTTGAGATGAGGTGTCCAGAATTGCACACAGATTTTGGGGTGCAGTCGCACCCTCAAGCAATACAAAGTCATAACATTCCAATATTTGTTTTCCATTCCTTTTCTAATAATTTCTAACATTCTATTTGCTTTCTTAGATGCCACCGCACACTGAGCAGATGGTTTCAATATATCATCAATGATGACACCTAGATCCTTTTCTTGAGCGGTGACTCCTAATGTGGAACCTTGCATCA
The DNA here is from genome assembly GCF_901765095.1 of Microcaecilia unicolor. Classification (NCBI taxonomy): domain Eukaryota; kingdom Metazoa; phylum Chordata; class Amphibia; order Gymnophiona; family Siphonopidae; genus Microcaecilia; species Microcaecilia unicolor. Next base: position 104,958,962 of record NC_044039.1, read on the forward strand.
CGTAACTATAGTTTGGGTTTCTCTTTCCCATGCTCACATTAAACATCATCTGCCATTTGGTTGCCCAGTCTTGTAATTTTTCACAATCTTCTTGCAATTTAACAACTTTGATTAACTTAGTGTCATCAGCAAATTTAATTACCTCACTAGTTATGCCCATCTCTAGATCATTTATAAATTTGTTAAAAGCAGCAGTTCCAGTACAGACCCCTGGGGAACCTCACTATCTATCCTTCTCCATTGAGAATACTGACTGTTTAGCCCTACTGTTTTCTATCTTTTAATCAGTTCTTAATCCACAGTTGGACATTACCCTTCTATCCCATGACTTCCTAATTTCCTCAGGATTCTTTCATGAGGTACTTTGTCAAATATCTTTTGAAAATTCCCTTCAAAGAAATGTAGTAGATTGGTGAGGCAAAATTTCCCTTGACTAAATCCATGTTGGCTTTATCTGATTATTTCATGCTTGTATATGCTCTATAATTTTGTTCTTTGTCTCTACCATTTTGCCCTGCACCGATGTCAGGCTCGCTGGTCTATAATTTCCTGGATCACCTCTGGAACCCGTTTTAAAAATTGGCATTACATTGGCCACCCTCCAATCTTTTAGTACCATGCTTTATTTTAAAGATAAATTACATATTACTAACAATAGCTCTGCAAATTCATTTTTCAATTCTGTTAGTACTCTGGGATCTATACCATCCATTCCAGGCGATTTGCTACTCTTCAATTTGTCAAATTGCCCAATACATCTTCCAGGTTTTTTGTTTCTCTGTCTTATCAGCACTGAATACCATTTCGGGCACTGGTATATTGTAGGGGTGTTTCCCTGGATCTCACCCTTGGTATGCCTGAGGCCTGAATACAGCATGAACTATCTTTTCTGAAGCACTACGGATTCTGTAGCCTGAGGCCTGGCTTTAACCTGAACCATCTTTTCTGTAAGAAAAACAACATGGATTTTGCATTTCTTCCTGGCAGCAGGATATGTTGTTTACTTATTCTCCTTCCTGCTTATCTCCTGGGAAGTCGTGTAGGAGACAGCTTCACAGAGACAGCATCTCCGGTAACATCTGTGAACCATGGAGGGGAGTTTGGCACGGGCAGACTACTACTGATAAGATACTCTTGCTGGAAGCCCACCAGGCCCCCTCATTGTAACCTACTGGACAGAGGTCCATGGTTCATGATTGGTCCTTGATTGTCACCTGGACCTAGAGAGCAGTGCCGCTCTGGACAAGAGAGGGAGAGAAGGAAGAACAGGGTAGAAGAGGAGATCTCATGGTGTATGCATCTCTCTCGGAGGAGGGAGACTGAATTTCCAGAATACCTGTGAACTGTATCTCTGTGCTGAGTGCAGCCCAAGGCCAAACTCAGAAGCTGATTGCAGGCTTCCTACAGACTGAGTAACCAGTGGTTTTGCAGAACAGGGACCTCGGACTAAAAACCTGACACAGGAATGGCTCGCGGGGGGAATTCTACTAGAGCCTGAAGAGGAACCAAGTCTACACCCCATATGGAGCTGTTACTGCAGACCACGAAGGGTGAGAGAAAAGGGATTTCCTTCTACAGTCAGGGAACCTTAGTTAGAGACTTGTGTTTTTGCTAGTGAAAGATTGGTTATTTCTCAGGTATATGGTCTAGCCTAATTTAGCTGTTATGTTGGTAATCTCTTCTCAGGATGTATTATAGTTGTGTAATCACTTTCTCGATAGATAGATAGATAGATAGATAGATAGATAGATAGATAGATAGATAGTGTAAATAATTTGCGTGTTCCCACCAATTACTCTGACCTCATCCTCCCCAGACTGCTCTTTACACAGTCTAGGAATTAACAAACTCCATAATCAGAAGGACTCACTGGGATATAAGAAGATAGTTTATTACAATCTCACCAACAGTAGTACAGGCAAATCAGGTATTCATATGGTTGAGCAGCAGTTCACGATACGTCTGTCACCCGCCTTCTCTTGTAACCTTCCTTTTGATCTAATTCCCCTCAGACTGCTCCTTTTATACTATTTTGACCCCATTGATTCCAATGGACCCCAGCTTTCTCATCAGAGCCCTTTGGCCCTTATCAATTGATCAGAATAACTTCACATGTTATCAAGCTCTAAGTATAAACAAGATATGCTCAGAGCGCATCTTGTGAGATGACTTCACATGATCCCAAACCTTCCCCTAGCCCCCCCTTTGGATGTTCTCACCCGGGGTGCAGCTGACCCACTACTAACTCTACATAACCACAACAATCTTGCTCCTGACGTCTTGTAGGTGCCAGCCTCCTCATTGTTTACAGAGTAGATTTCCCCCACCCTCTGTCAGCTCTCAATTACCTCATTTCAGCACTTGCCACAGTGAAATGTAACCGTGTCAAAGGTGATCTCTGATTCTTAAGGGCCTAGCTCTTAGCCAGAGCCTGAGCCATTGGCCTGCATTTTACTGAGAGCAAAGGCTAGCATATTTCTACAATAGATGTAATATGTGTTATGTTACTATAAACTATGTTAATATGTTACCCATGTCTTTTACTTGAACTTTCCAAACTCTTTCCAATCACTCCCTCCATATCAGTCCCTAAACATGCCCAGATTCTGTTAAATATGGCTTCCACCAACTCCTTAGGTAGGCCATTTCAGGTCTTATCATCTTTCTATGATTCTTACAAGGCTGGCCCTAAATCCAACATCTGGGTCCCCTTTCTTGTCTTATTACCAAGTTATATAAATATTAAAAATGATTTTGAAATATCTATGTAAAACTGTTAAGGATGATGATGATTGCCACAATTAAACCAGGGGCCATAAATTGATGAAGAACAGTGTTATTAAAATCTAGGATAAATTTTGTGAAGTTGAAAGTGAAAGCCTGTATATTAACATACCAACAGATCTGAGGCAAATGTAACAGTAATATCATTAAACTATGACTGGTTACTGGACTGCATGAACATCAGAATCAAATGCAAATCCATCATATTCAGGTAGCAGCTGACAAGGGGAAAATCTTTTTCTAGCATAAACACTTTGGGGTTTATTCATGCTTTCCATAGTGCCACATATTTGATGCACATTAATTTTACTAAAAGTCACTGGTTTAGCCAAAATGTGGATGTTGACAACATCATATGAACACTGATGAAAGGCTCTGAATTTCAGAATTAGCTTCTACAATTTTAAGCTGAAGAAAGTCAAACGCTTTTTAAAGAAATTTTACAGAATCAATCCTGTCTAAAATCCAGATCACCTGTATGAAAAATAACTTTAAAAACAACAAAAAAAATAAAAGTAATGTAGGTATAAAGCCACATAGCAGCTCTTCATCTCTCGTAAATGTGGATGTAGAGCCACATGACAGCTATTCATTACTCCTAACTTTAAGAGCTCAATTTTCAAAGGATTTAGATGCCTAAATGGGCTCCTTTGCAACCTGTCTATGACAGAGATCCTAAAAAGATTCTCTAAGAACCTAAATTTTGGGGAGGGAAGCGAGTTAGGATCTTAATATGACACTCTGTCTATATGACAAAAACAAACAAAACAACAAGTTAGAATCTTAGCATTATGCACCTAACTTGCACTTTTAAATCTAGGCAGTTCAGAATTTAAAGGCCCTTTTACTAAAGGACATTAAGCCCATTGTGTGGTTAGGGCATGAAAAAAGGCTTACTGCAAAACACATTAAAGCATTTTACAGTAATTGTCCTGTTTTCTCTCGTTAAGTGAGCGTTAACTATTTTTTAAAAATATGTTTGTATGAGGGGGTGTGTCAAGGGGCAGAAAAAGGGCATTTCTGTGTTATCCAGTTAACGCATTAGGATTACCGCATCCTAAATGGATAACACTGGGTTAATGCGGGTAAGTACTACCACATTTTTTTTGCAGGTGTCACATGCTAATGGCAAAATTAGCACATGGTGCTCTTATTAGATATAGCAGTCGTAATAGTACATAAGTAATGCCATACTGGGAAAAGACCAAGGGTCCATCGAGCCCAGCATCCTGTCCACGACAGCGGCCAATCCAGGCCAAGGGCACCTGGCAAGCTTCCCAAATGTACAAACATTCTATACATGTTATTCCTGGAATTTTGGATTTTTCCAAGTCCGTTTAGTAGCGGTTTATGGACTTGTTCTTTAGGAAACCGTCCAACCCTTTTTTAAACTCTGCTAAGCTAACCGCCTTCACCACTTTCTCCGGCAACGAATTCCAGAGTTTAATTACACGTTGGGTGAAGAAAAATTTTCTCCGATTTGTTTTAAATTTACTACACTGTAGTTTCATCGCATGCCCCCTAGTCCTAGTATTTTTGGAAAGCGTGAACAGACGCTTCACATCCACCTGTTCCACTCCACTCATTATTTTATATACCTCTATCATGTCTCCCCTCAGCCGTCTCTTCTCCAAGCTGTATAGCCCTAGCCTCCTTAGTCTTTCTTCATAGGGAACATATAGCAACATATAGTCCACTGAATATGGTGAGGAAAAGGCCTCGAGAAACCCCGTGACTCTTATGACAGTCACTCGGGGTTGGACTCTCTCATCATAGGCCAGAAAAACCTCTTTAATTCAAACAAGCTATTAAACTTTAAATGCACTTAGCTTGACTTAGCTTGGTGGAACAAATCTCTTGATATTGCACATGCACAAACCATCATGCATGTGCAAATCAGGAAAAAGTGCTCATTCTTTAATAAGTTTGCACCCTCTTTGCATCTGGTGCACACTTTATAATAACAGTGTGCCTTCTTTCCACATAGGCAATCCAGAAGAGGAAAACAAAAATTCTGCAGAAAGAGCAGTGCGGTCCACAAAAGCAGAATACACGCCTTCTAATAGTTTTTTTTTAAAGGCTTTTATTCTTGCCACTTTAAAACACAACCCGACGTGACCACGTTTTGCCTCTCTAGAGGTTGCATCAGAGATTATCAACTATTAGGGTCCCAAAGGGCACGAACACCTTTATTAGTTGGGGAGGAGATAACGAACATAAACCTCAGGGTGGGGGGATGAATACCTATTTACCAGTTGCTTATGTTCCTTGGAGCTGTTGTTCTGTACTTTGCTTATATTACACCGCGCAACGTTGTTGCTGATTGTTCACCCTTGCTTTGAGTTAATAAAGATATATTTTTAAAAAATCGTTGATAGCTGTAACAATATAAACAGCTCAGCAGCTAGCAGCAGGATAAATTATCTGGCTGCCCATCCCTAAGTTGCAGTGAATGTTTAGTGAGAAGTGATCCTGTTTGGATGAAGGTATTACATTTATTTATTTTTCATTCTTATAAATCAATTCTCTTTAGCAGCCTCAAACAAGGTATACAACAGAAACAAAGAACAATTATCATACAAGTTTTGCTCAATAATGTTGTTACCAAGAAATCACCTTTCTGTTTTTGTTTTGAAACAGGTGGTTTGTCGAAACAATGGCTTTTTCTCTCATTATATTCCAAATTGGTTTGGTACCACCAAGTATGTGAAACCTCTTATCCAAAAGCTATGTTCTCATGAGCACCTGCTTTGCAGTAAGACTTGCTACAATTCTGTCAGCATAGTGTTCTTAATAGATGGCTCCAGTAGCATTGGAGACACCAACTTCCGCATGATGCTCGACTTTACTGCTAATGTAGCTAAAGCCTTTGAGATTTCTGAGATTGGTACAAAGATTGGAGCTGTGCAGTTCACTTATGATCAACGTACTGAGTTCAGCCTCAATGATTACAACACAAAGGAAGATATCCTGGTTGCTCTGCGTGGTATTCGGTACATGAGTGGTGGGACAGCAACCGGGGAAGCCATCTCTTACACTGTCAATAACTTGTTCAAAACCATGAAGGATGGACATAAAAACTTCCTTGTGATCATAACAGATGGACAATCCTATGATGATGTTAGAGGACCCGCCACTTCTGCTCAAAATGCAGGTAATTACTGTCTGATCTTTAAAATATGGAAAAGACAGCTCAATCAATTAGAGTTACTTAAAATATTATGTATTTTATAGAATTAAAATAAATATTAACATAAAAGTTATAGATTAGTGATCTGTATTGAAAGTTTTTGTTTCTTTTCATGTTAAAAAAAAAAGAAAGAAATAAAAATAAAGAAAATAGAGAGATGCCCTGCTAGCATCACCACCAAAGTTAGCCCTTTCTGTCTACAAAGCCATTGACTCCAGTCCTGGGCTCTTCCTCCTCCCCCTCGTTGCCACATAAAACCCACTGCCACCAAAAGTTTCAAAAGTACCACCCCTCCCCACATCTATTTGTGTACCTAGCCTCCATAACCTCCAATCAACTTATCTTTTGGACCTGGGACTTAGAAGAGCATGTGATACTTGAGTTTTGCTCAGCCTCTCTGCAAGATCATATATAAGAAATTGGTGCTCATAGGTGAGACCAGACAGCAGAAATTCGGTGGTGGTGGTGCTGGGGGGGGGGGGGGGTACGGGGATGTAAGAGATCCTAAAGACTGGAGAGCCACAAGAGAAGCAGAGGAAGGCAACAGTGCCACAATGGCACATCTTTGAAGCAGCAGCATCTACACCCGGCCCTAAGCAAACAGGTGCAGGCTTCCCTTTGACCTGAGTATTTGGAGTCTTCAAAATATGGCACCCTTGGCAATTGCCTATGTGCTGCCTAGGGCTAAATCCAGGCCATCTTGCTGAATCACAAATCCACCTCCCCCCCCCCCCCCCCCCCCCCCCCCCAGGACAAAGTTAGATTTTCTGAGAAAGGCTGTTTTCTTATGCCTATTGTGCACATGGAAGAATAGCCTAATGGATAGAGCAACACACTAAGAACCAGGGAAGCCTGGTTCAAATCTTACCGATGCTCCTTGTGACCATGGGCAAGTCAACTCTCTAATATTTCAGGTACAAACTTAGGGGCCCTTTTATCAAACCATACTAACAAGTGGCTGGTGCTGTTTCAGCACGTACGTTTTCCATACGCTGCAGCCACTTTTAGTGTGGTTGTAAAATGGTCATATTTCCATATTTTTCTGTAATGGCCATGTGTTAATTTTCCAATTAGCACATGGCCATTATCACAGGAGCCTTACCAACACCTATTTTGTTGACACTAAGGGCTCCCACACTAACTCCATGGTAATCAGGGAGCATGTGGCAATGGCAGTGTACTGTCCGCTCATAGTCATGCCTCCCATGCTGAAAAATTAAAATTATTTTTCAGCACTGGATTAGTATGCACGGATGGGCACACTACCGTGGGATGCCTCAGCACGTCCCGCAGCAGAGCTTTTTGCTGCATGGTAGGCGTGCGCTAGTGCCTACCACGGCTTGGTAAAAGGGCCCCTTAGATTGTAAGCTATAGGGACATCTATCTGGCAGTATTCCTAGTAAACTGGCCACAGAGACATCCCAGCAGTGCAGAGAGGTAACCTAGTGGTCAGCGCAGTAGACTTCACATAAAAGGACCCAGGTACAAATCTCACCTAATCTCCTTCCTATTGTATAGTGAGCCCTCTAGGATCAGAGAAAACCTACTTTCTCCGAGGACAAGCAGGCTGCTTGTTCTCACGACTGGGTTGACGTCCACGGCAGCCCCCACCAACCGGAACAAAACTTTGCGGGCGGTCCTGCACGCAGGGTACGCCCACCTCGCATGCGCGGCCGTCTTTCCGCCCGTGCGCGACCGTTCCTGCTCAGTCTTTTCTTTTCCGCGCTGGAGAGAGCCGCGTTCGTCTCTCTGTCAGCCCCGGAAACCGGATCGCACTTTTGCCACGAGATTTTCTTCGTTGTTTTTTTCTTCGTCGCTTCTCTGTTTTATTTTTGTTTAAAAAAAAAAAAACGAGAAGAGCTTTGTTTTCCCTCGTCTTTTTAGCGGGGGCGTCTCGTTGCGGCCTTGTGGCCGCGCGGTCGATTTATTTTTCGAGGTATGAATTTTACCGCCACCATCGACGACTTTGACTTCGCCGACGTGATTTTTCCGTCGATGTCCTCGAAGGTCCCGAGTGGATTTAAGAAGTGTGGTCGGTGCGGCCGGCATATCTCGCAGACCGACACTCATGCTTGGTGCCTCCAGTGCCTCAGGTCGGAGCACGATACCAAGACGTGCACCTTGTGTCTCAGTTTACGGAAACGGACACAGGTGGCGGGGCAAGTTCTACGGGACCGTCTTTTTGGAACTTGCGCCGGCCCCTCGACGTCGACTTCGACGGCATCGGTGTCGACGGCCGGATCTTCGGTACCGGTACCGATGTCCACGAAATCGGCACCGACGGCACCGACCCCAGGAGCACAGGTCCCGTCGGCCCGCCGGTCTTCCGGAGACGGCAGGGGTGAGCGGCCGCGTGGGCAATCGGCCCCAGTCACTCCCTCTACCCAGGGCCCTCGGGACCGAACCCTGTCGGACCCGATCCCTCGAGGCCGAGGGGGATCTACCTCCTCCTCTTCAGTACCGCCAAGCGCCGATGACGGGCACCAGAAAAAGACAAAAAAACACCGTCATCGGTCGCCCACGGCGCATGGCTCCCGGCTCCAGAGACGATTCGACGCCGAGGAAGCGGCAGCGCCGGGAGGAGCGGTCCCCCTCTGTGGTAGAGGTATCGTTACGTCAGGGCGCCGGCACTTCGGTGCCGTCTCCTGGACCCGAACAGCTTCCGGCACCGACACCTCTACCGGCCCCCTTGCCTTTCCCGACAGCGGGCCTGGACGAGTGCCTCCGAGCCATCCTTCCGGGGATCCTGGAAGGGCTGATGCGCCAGACTGTGCCGGCGCCGGGGGTGCTTGCGCCCTCGGCGCCGTTGATGGAGGCGCCGGCGTGCTCTAGCCCGGTGCAGAGGCCTTCGACGCCGAAGCCGCTTGCGGCGCCGGTCTCGACCACCACACAGGTGGAGTCCCCGTTGACGTCGATGGAGGGAGCTTCATCCCCGCCGGCGCGGGAGTCCACCGCTTGACGACGCCACCGAGGACTCGGTGCCTCGAAGTCGAGCCAGGCCCGGTTGAGGTCTGAGCTACAGGAGCTCATGTCCGACACCGAGGAAGAGGCCTCGTGGGGGGAGGAGGAGGACCCCAGATATTTCTCCTCAGAGGAGTCTGTGGGCCTTCCCTCCGACCCCACTCCTTCACCAGAGAGAAAGCTCTCGCCACCTGAGAGCCTCTCCTTTGCCTCCTTCGTCAGGGACATGTCGATTTGCATTCCCTTCCCCGTGGTCTCTGTGGTTGAGCCGAGGGCTGAGATGCTCGAGGTCCTCGACCATCTATCACCACCTAGAGAGTCCTCCACGGTACCGTTGCACAATGTCCTCAAAGAGACACTGCTTCGGAACTGGTTGAGACCTTTATCTAATCCCACCATCCCCAAGAAAGTGGAGTCCCAATACAGGATCCACTCAGACCCAGAGTTAATGCGGCCTCAATTGCCTCATGACTCGGCGGTCGTGGACTCTGCTCTCAAGAGGGCACGGAGTTCGAGGGATACCGCCTCGGCGCCCCCGGGGCGGGAGTCTCGCACTCTGGACTCATTTGGGAGGAAGGCCTACCAATCTTCAATGCTCGTGACCCGCATCCAGTCCTACCAGCTCTACACGAGCATACACATGCGGAATAATGTGAAGCAACTGGCGGACCTGGTCGACAAGCTCCCCCCGGAGCAGTCCAGGCCTTTTCAGGAGGTGGTCAGGCAGCTGAAGGCGTGCAGAAAGTTCCTGTCCATGGGTATATATGACACCTGTGATGTGGCATCTCGTGCTGCGGCCCAAGGTATAGTGATGCGCAGGCTCTCATGGCTGCGTGCCTCTGACCTGGACAACCGCACCCAGCAGAGGCTGGCCGATGTCCCTTGCCGGGGGGATAATATTTTTGGTGAGAAGGTCGAGCAGTTGGTGGACCAACTACATCAGCGGGAAACCGCCCTCGACAAACTCTCCCACCGGGCGCCTTCAGCATCCACCTCAGCAGGTGGACGTTTTTCCCGGGCCAGGCAGGCTGCGCCCTACGCCTACAACAAGCGTAGGTACACCCAGCCGGCCCGAAGGCCTTCTCAGGCACAGGGACAGTCCCAGCGCGCTCATTCCCGTCAACCGCGTGCGCCTAAGCAGCCCCCGGCGCCTCCACAGCAAAAACCGGGGACGGGTTTTTGACTGGATCCATGGGAACATAGCCGCCATCAAAGTGTCCATGCCGGACGATCTGCCAGTCGGGGGAAGGTTAAAACTTTTTCACCAAAGGTGGCCTCTCATAACCTCCGACCACTGGGTTCTCCAAATAGTGCGGTGCGGATACGCCCTGAATTTGGCCTCCCCTCCACCAAATTGTCCTCCGGGAGCCCAATCTTTCAGCTCCCAGCACAAGCAGGTACTTGCAGAGGAACTCTCCGCCCTTCTCAGCGCCAATGCGGTCGAGCCCGTGCCACCCGGGCAGGAAGGGCAGGGATTCTATTCCAGGTACTTCCTTGTGGAAAAGAAAACAGAGGGGATGCGCCCCATCCTAGACCTGAGAGGCCTGAACAAATACCTGGTCAAAGAGAAGTTCAGGATGCTTTCCTTGGGCACCCTTCTACCAATGATTCAGAAAAACGATTGGCTATGTTCCCTGGATTTAAAGGACGCATACACTCACATCCCGATACTGCCAGCTCACAGACAGTATCTCAGATTCCGCCTGGGCACACGGCACTTTCAGTATTGTGTGCTGCCCTTTGGGCTCACCTCTGCCCCACGGGTGTTCACGAAGTGCCTCGTGGTGGTCGCGGCATATCTGCGCAAGCTGGGAGTGCACGTGTTCCCATATCTCGACGATTGGCTGGTCAAGAACACCTCGGAGGCAGGAGCTCTCCGGTCCATGCAGTGCACTATTCACCTCCTGGAGCTGCTGGGGTTTGTGATAAATTACCCAAAATCCCATCTCCAGCCAGTCCAATCTCTGGAATTCATAGGAGCTCTGCTGGATTCTCAGACGGCTCAGGCCTTTCTTCCCGAAGCGAGGGCCCACAACCTCCTGTCCCTCGCTTCCCAGACCAGAGAGTCTCAGCAGGTCACAGCTCGGCAGATGTTGAGATTCCGAGGTCATATGGCCTCTACAGTTCATGTGACTTCCATGGCTCGTCTTCACATGAGATCAGCTCAATGGACCCTAGCTTCCCAGTGGTGCCAGGCCACCGGGAATCTAGAAGATGTCATCCGCCTCTCCATCAGTTGTCGCACTTCACTGCACTGGTGGACCATTCGGACCAATTTGACCCTGGGACGCCCATTCCAAATTCCACAGCCCACGAAAGTGCTAACGACGGATGCATCTCGCCTGGGGTGGGGAGCTCATGTCGATGGGCTTCACACCCAGGGACTGTGGTCCCTCCAGGAAAAAGATCTTCAGATCAACCTCCTGGAGCTCCGAGCGGTCTGGAACGCACTGAAGGCTTTCAGAGATCGGCTGTCCTGTCAAATTATCCAAATTCGGACAGACAATCAGGTTGCAATGTATTACATCAACAAGCAGGGGGGCACCGGATCTCGCCCCCTGTGTCAGGAAGCCGTCGGGATGTGGCGTTGGGCTTGCCAGTTCGGCATGCTTCTCCAAACCACATACCTGGCAGGTGTAAACAACAGTCTGGCCGACAGACTGAGCAGAGTCATGCAACCGCACGAGTGGTCGCTCCATTCCAGAGTGGTACGCAAGATCTTCCGAGAGTGGGGCACTCCCTCGGTGGACCTTTTCGCCTCTCAGACCAACCACAAGCTGCCTCTGTTCTGTTCCAGACTCCAGGCACACGGCAGACTAGCGTCGGATGCTTTCTCCTCCATTGGGGGACCGGCCTCCTGTATGCTTATCCTCCCATACCTTTGGTGGGGAAGACCTTACTGAAACTCAAGCAAGACCACGGCACCATGATTCTGATAGCGCCCTTTTGGCCCCGTCAGATCTGGTTCCCTCTACTTCTGGAGTTGTCCTCCGAAGAACCGTGGAGATTGGAGTGTTTTCTGACCCTCATTTCACAGAACGACGGAGCGCTTCTGCACCCCAACCTTCAGTCTCTGGCTCTCACGACCTGGATGTTGAGGGCGTAGACTTCGCTTCGTTGGGTCTGTCTGAGGGGGTCTCCCGTGTCTTGCTTGCCTCTAGGAAGGATTCCACTAAAAAGAGTTACTTTTTCAAGTGGAGGAGGTTTGTCGTTTGGTGTGAGAGCAAGGCCCTAGAACCTCGTTCTTGTCCTGCACAGAACCTGCTTGAATACCTTCTGCACTTATCAGAGTCTGGTCTCAAGACCAACTCAGTAAGGAATCACCTTAGTGCGATTAGTGCTTACCATCTTCGTGTAGAGGGTAAAGCCATCTCTGGAGAGCCTTTAGTCGTTCGATTCATGAGAGGCTTGCTTTTGTCAAGGCCCCCTGTCAAGCCTCCTGCAGTGTCATGGGATCTCAACGTCGTCCTCACCCAGATGATGAAACCTCCTTTTGAGCCACTGAATTCTTGCCATCTGAAGTACTTGACCTGGAAGGTCATTTTCTTGGTGGCAGTTACTTCAGCTCGTAGGGTCAGTGAGCTTCAAGCCCTGGTAGCTCATGCTCCGTATACTAAATTTCATCATAACAGAGTAGTGCTCCGCACTCACCCTAAGTTCCTGCCAAAGGTGGTGTCGGAGTTCCATCTTAACCAGTCAATTGTCTTGCCAACATTCTTTCCCAGACTGCATACCCGCCCTGCTGAACGTCAGTTGCACACATTGGACTGCAAGCGAGCGTTGGCCTTCTATTTGGAGCGGACACAGCCCCACAGACAGTCCGCCCAATTGTTTGTTTCTTTCGACCCCAATAGGAAAGGGGTCGCTGTCGGGAAACGCACCATCTCCAATTGGCTAGCAGATTGCATTTCCTTCACTTACGCCCAGGCTGGGCTGACTCTTGAGGGTCATGTCACGGCTCATAGTGTTAGAGCCATGGCAGCGTCGGTGGCTAACTTGAAGTCAGCCACTATTGAAGAGATTTGCAAGGCTGCGATGTGGTCATCTGTCCACACATTCACATCACATTACTGCCTCCAGCAGGATACCCGACGCGACAGTCGGTTCGGGCAGTCGGTGCTGCAGAATCTGTTTGGGGTTTAAATCCAACTCCACCCTCCAGGACCCGAATTTATTCTGGTCAGGCTGCACTCTCAGTTAGTTGTTCTTCGTAGGTCAATTTCTGTTATACCCTCGCCGTTGCGAGGTTCAATTGACCTGGGTTCTTGTTTTGAGTGAGCCTGAGAGCTAGTGATACCCCAGTCGTGAGAACAAGCAGCCTGCTTGTCCTCGGAGAAAGCGAATGATACATTCCTGTAGCAGGTGTTCTCCGAGGACAGCAGGCTGATTGTTCTCACCTACCCTCCCTCCTCCCCTTTGGAGTTGCGTTTTTACTCATTTTTGCTTGTCATTCAACTGGCGGGAATGGTCGCGCACGGGCGGGAAGACGGCCGCGCATGCGCGGTGGGCGTACCCTGCGTGCGGGACCACCCGCAAAGTTTTGTTCCGGTTGGTGGGGGCTGCCGTGGACGTCAACCCAGTCGTGAGAACAATCAGCCTGCTGTCCTCGGAGAACACCTGCTACAGGTATGTATCATTCGCTGTACCTAAAGGTCCACTACTATAATAGCTCTCAGGCTTACAGGTCACATATATTTAGGGACAGGCGGTATTTCTATGTTCCAGGTGAGCTCACATAGATGATATTTTGTTTGTCTCACTTCAGGACCTTGCAAGTCCCAATTTATCTTTGCTTCAGTCTACATTGGATAAGATTGTTGACTGGCTTTCTGCCCACTTGCTGATCTTAAACACTAAGAAAACAGTGGTCCTATGAGTTACTGGACATCAGGCTTCTCCTTCTGCCCCTTTTCTGCAGTGTGAGCATAATGAGTTGGTGTATACTCTTAAATATTTAGGTGTGTGTATTAATTCAGCACTCACTTTTCACTCCCAAATCTCAGCAGTTATTAAATCTTGTTTCTACTCCTTACACATGATTCGGATCATTAAGCCATATCTGGATGAGGATAACTGTGCCACTTTACTTTATGCTTTGGTTGCTTCCAAGTTGAATTACTGTAATGTTGTCTATACTGGTCTTCCTATGCTTGCTCTTAAACTCCAAATAGTCCAGAACACAGCAATTTGTTTACTCACTGTGGTGCCTGTCGTTATGATCATGCAACTTCCCATTCTGAAACTGCATCATTGGTTGCCAATAAAGTGCCACTTAATCCACAAGCTCCTGACCTTAACATTTAATACCATTCACCGGGGTACCCCTTTGTACTTGGCATGTTTTACCACTCCATATAGACCTGTTCAGATGCTCTGTTCTTCTCTGGGCCATCATCTCTCCACACCCTCTTTATATTTAACTATCCGTTAAACCCATAAAAACGGGCGAGATTTCCAGCTACCCTCCTCGCCGCTGCTCCCTCCCCCCTCCCTGCTGGGCCCCCTGCACTGACCTGACAGCGCCTCTCACCTCTGTGTGAAAGTGCTGCAGGTAGCAGCAGATCGCTCTGCTGCTGTCTGCAGCACTTCCACATGGAGGTGAGAGGCGCTGTCAGGTCAGTGCAGGGGGCCCGATGTGGAGGAGGGTGGGAGTGGCGGCGGGGATGGGGGGGAGGGTGGAGGTTAGTGCGCGCGATGTTCATTTCCAGGCGGCAGTGTCCAACAGTGACTCTGACTCCGTTTCCCTCTCTGTTCCGCCCTCTGATGTCATCATGTCTTGATGGGAGGGCGGGACAGAGAGGGAAGTCTCTACTGCGCATTTGCAGGTGAGTCGGTCACTTGCCGTTTATATGTTTGATAAGGCTATAATCCACATGCCATTCAGCCTTTATTGCAGTCAGCCCTTTCCATTGGACTTCTTTGCCTTTGGATATCTGTGGTGAGTTGTTCCATCCCCATTTTTGGACTCTTATCAAGTCACTTCTTTTTCCCCAAGACATTTGCGGACTAAACAGGTTCCTGGGTCAGGACCTACCTATTAGCAATGACACTTGAAATGCCATCTACTTATCTTGTTGGGCAGACTGGATGGACCATATAGGTCTTTATCTGTCGTCATTTACTATGTTACTATCAGGCTCATTTTCGAAAGAGATGGACATCCATCTTTCGACATATATCAGAACATGGATGTCCATCTCCCAGAGACGTCCAAATCGGTATAATCGAAACTCGATTTTGGACGGCTTCAACACAGTCCGTTGCAAGGATGTCAAAATTTCAAGGGGGTGTGTCGGAGGCGTAGTGAAGGCGGGACTTCGGCGTGCCTAACACTTGGTCATCTTTGAGCCATAATCGAAAAATTAAGGGATGTCAAAGTAAAACTGGGACGTTTTCACCTGGATGTGCTTTTCTTTACGAATAAGGCACAAAAAAGGGCCCAAAATGACCAGATGACCACCACAGGGAATCGGGGATGACCTCCCATTACTCCCCCAGTGGTCACTAACCCCCTCCCACCCTCAAAAAACATCTTTAAAAATATGTTGTGCCAGCCTCAGATGTCATACTCAGGTCCATGACAGCGCATGCAGGTCCCTGGACCAGTTTTAGTGGGTGCAGTGCACTTCAGACAGGCAGACCCAGGCCCATAACCCCCTACCTGTTACGTTTGTGGAGGAAACAGCAAGCCCTCCAAAACCCACCACAAACCCACTGTACCCACATCTAGGTGCCCCCTTCACCCATAAGGGCTGTGGTAGTGGTGTACATTTGGGGGTAGTGGGTTTGGGGGGGGGGGTTGATGGGCACAGCACACAAGGCCTGCCCAGCAGTGGAGGCAGCGGAGTGGAGGGAGCAGGCTGAGCTCCTTTCCTGTATCTGCCTCCCTCTCTCTCACGGCAGCGCTTCCCAGACGCTGCCTACCGCCGCCACGATCGTACAAGATCTACCTCTCTCCGTCATGGTCTCAGATTCAGCACCAGCGGTAGCGAATCATACACGCTACCTCCTTCTAACCCGGAAGCGTCTCCTCTGCCGCGTCCTGCCCCAGCACTGCAGAAACAGGAAGTTTTGATAATGGGGGCGGGACGCGCAGAGGAGACGCTTCCGGGTTAGAAGGAGGCAGCATGTATGATTCGCTACAGCTGCTGCTGAGTCCTGAGACCGTGACGGAGGGAGGTAGATCCTGCGATCGTGGCAGCAGTAGGCAGCGTCTGGGAAGCGCTGCCGTGAGTGAGTGAGAGAGAGGGAGGCAGATTCAGGAATGGAGCTCAGCCTGCTTCCACTGTAAATTTTTTGGGAGAGAAGAGGGCGGGCAGGTGGAATGGAATGGGAGGGAAGGATGGGGGCGAAGGAGAATCTCAGGACATGGATGGGAGCGGGAGGAGAGGGCAGGGGAGAGAGGAGAATCACTGATGGCTGTAGGGAGGGGACAGGGGAGAAAAGAGAATTGCTGGGACTGGGTATGGATGGATAGAGGGGGGCAGGGGCAAGATCAGAATTGCTGGGTATGGATGGATAGGGGCAGGGCAGAGAGGAGAATTGCTGGGTATGAATGGATAGAGGGGGGCAGGGGAGAGAAGAGAATTCCTATGGATGGATGGAGGGGAGAGGAGAGTTGCTGGACATAGGTGGATGGAGGGGAGGGCAGGGGAGAGGAGGGTTGCTGGACATGGATGGATGGAGGGAAGGGCAGGGGAGAGGAGGGTTGCTGGACATGGATGGAGGAGAGGGAAGGGAGAGAGAAGAAATGCTGGACATGGATGGAAGGGATGGAAGAGTGAGGAAGGAGATGAGATGAGAGAAAAGGAAGATAGGAGAAAAACTTCACATGGATGAAGAAAATAGGCAGAAGCTGGATCCACTGGACAGTCAAGTCTGCGGAGGACCCAGCTTTTACTTACGGATATAGAGCAAGAAATGAAGAAGAAAGGCAGAAAGTAAAGAAATAAATGGAAAGGAAGCCCTGGAAACGGAGTTAAGAGGACAGATAGCAGCAGAATCAGATACTGAGCCAGCATGATCAGAAAAACAAAGTCACCAGACAACAAAGGTAGAAAAAAATCATTTTATTTTCATTATAGTGTTTGGAATATGTCCACTTTGAGAATCAGGTGCTCAACATTAAAAGTTTATATTTATTTACTTATTCTATCCCACATTAAACATGAATTAGATTGGATCCTTGGATCATTTAATTTTTTTTTCCCGGAGACAGTAATGCATTGCCTCCCCCCTCCAAGGCTCTCTCCCCGGCTATAGCTAGCTCTGCAATTTTGAGGGGAGGTACACAGGTGGACGGACGGGGGGGGGGGGGGGGGTGCATAGGTGGACTGGGGAGAGAGCCTGTTGTTAAACATTTACCAGCACACCACTGTCTAGTGCCCACCCATCCAACCTGTTGGCCCACCCAAAAATTGACTTCTGGCTATGCCACTGGGGTGGAGGTCTGTGATTACTGGGGGATCATGCCTTAATCCCTCTAGTGATCAGCTCAGTTAGAGTACCTTTTTCTGATGTAGTCATGACTGAAACAGGTCTAGATAAAAAAAAAAAAGTACTTCTTTTTTGCTCTGGACCTTTTTTTCTGTTCCATTATTGATGAAAAACATCCAGATTTTAAGCCCACCCAATTGCAATTTAGATAAACTGTGGCATAAAATGTCCCAATTCCGAGTTTTGAAAATTGTGACTTAGACATTTTTGTGAGATAAATGTCCATATAAGACATTTTTCTCTTTTGAAAATGAGAGCTATATGATCTCTAAAGGAGAGGAAGATATAATAAATGTTGTGGACAGGCCATATGCTTTTATCTGCCATCACGTTCTCTGTTGCTATGTTTCTATATTGGATCTTCTATGGTTTTTAATTGCAGGTATCACAGTCTTCTCTGTTGGTGTGGCCTGGGCACCTCCAGAAGATCTGAAAACCATGGCCTCAGATCCTAAAGACTCGCATACTTTTTTCAGTCAAGAATTCACAGGACTGGAGCAAATTGCACAGGACTTAGTGAAAGGCGTTTGCCAGGATTTTTTGAGCTCCCAAGCTGCATAAAGAAAAGAAAAGCTACTATGGTTACTGTGTGCATAGTGTAAAAACAAATAGACCTAAATACGTGTCAATGTTGTTTTGTTGTGTATGGAAGGATTGATAGGATGTCAAAGAAAAGTTACTACCTTGCTTCTTACTGTAAATCAGATCTATTTTACATTTAATTTGCTAAATAGCAAAGTATACTGTATTGTATAGGTAGAAGATAAAATATATGATGAATCACATGGTAAATATATGATGGATCACATGGGTAGTAAATGGATAACTTCTCAATTGCCAAGTCCAGCTAAATGTTTTAAAAGTCTGAAGAATCTGATATTAAAGAAAAACTATTTCAGTAGTTAAAAACAAACACACACATTGATCATATATGGTATTCTTATAAGTTCATTTAAAGTAATATACTTTCGAACAATGTACAGTAGTATATTTTACAATAGGAAAAAAACAACAACTATGTAGCAGTCCCACGAGACTCAGATTGCAGGATGTATTCTTGTTGACTTTGTTCCTACACTGTTAATTTCTGGGTCTCATTTCTGCTCTTAACTGCATTTTTTTGTATTTTATGATTAAAAGAATTATGCAAAGGAGCAATGGTGACATCCTTTCCCAAATGTGTCCATAAGTTGTTCAATTACTGCCTCAGATGTTAGATTTTTATTCTTCATTTCATATTTCTACTCCAAAAAGTTCTTGGGATGCTTTTCAGTACAGTAAAGCAGTACAATAAAATACACGTTCTTGTAGATATGTGAATTACATTTCTCCCTATACAAGGAAAGTAGGAAAGTGAAATCACTCTTGTGTATTACCATAACACATGAGTCAAGATGGTTATCAATAAACAACTTTTGGGATCACCGCTATACCCCTTTAAAGGGGGTAGCTGCTTATAAGCTCTGCCTGTTTACTGTGCTGAAGCAGCAAAGACAGCTACACAGAAGCACAACTCACCCTGCGAGACCATGACCAACACCTGTGCCACAACTAAAATGCAGGGTAGTAAATAAAAGCCAGCAAAGATTGTGTTATATATGATTTAATTAGTAATAGAGAAAGGAATAAAAACAACTTCTGTCACTAACTGTCGTTTTCAAAACAGAGAACTTCTTGGGTCTATTAATAAAACTAGGGGCCCTTTTACTAGATGCCAGATAGCAAAGGTAAAATTATTTTTAATGTAGAATGAAGTAGCCATGTTAGTCCACTTTACAGGTTAATAAATTTTTTAAAAAGATGTAAAATAAGATGATAACTTTTTATTGGACTAAATAAATTTTTTGACTTGCTTTCAGAGGTCTAAACTTCCTTCCTCAGGTTAGTAAACTCCAAAAAGCTAGTCAAATTTATTAAATTAGTTCAATAAAAAGATATCACCTTATACATTTTTGTTTCAAATATTTATTCATTTTTTATTTTATTGAGTGGAATGTGTCAGTTTCTGAAATTTAAATCTGTTGATCTGACTCAGTATGGCTATTCTTATGTTACAGTCAATTTGCTTTATAGATCCTGAATGACTTTTTTAAGGTTTTGTATTACTTTTCAATATGCCTAATATTAGAATTTGAACTTGATTTAGCTCATAGCATTCTTAGTAGTAGTGCAACTTTCACTTGCTAACCTTGAATCTCACTAATTAGGGTGGTACTTTTCATATTTGGGATGGGACACCCTTGGTATCTCTGCACTCTAGAAATTGGACCTTAGCACTGGTGCTTTTGTGTCATCCAAATGTTCTGGCTGCCTATTCTGTAGAAATGCACTTCCCTTCCAACTATACTGTTCAGCCATCAAGCTCTCAGTTTGAGCAACCACTTTATTCTTTGACATATGATACATATCTACATAAGTACATAAGTATTGTCATACTGGGAAAGACCAAAGGTCCATTGAGCCCAGCATCCTGTTTCCAACAGTGGCCAATCCAGGTCACAGATACCCGGCAAGATCCCCAAACAATACAATACATTTTATACCGCTTATCCCAGAAATAGTGGATTTTCCCCAAGTCCATTTAATAACGGTCTAAGGACTTTTCCTTAAGGAAGCCGTCCA